>NC_056007.1:24781086-25382506 GCF_018446385.1 Zingiber officinale | reverse complement strand
TTTTAATTTTAAACTTAAAAATTAATTTCAAAATTTTAATTTTAAACTTAAAAATTAATTTCAAAATTTTAATTTTAAACTTAAAAATTAATTTTAAAATTTTAATTTTTAAACTTAAAAATTAATTTCACATTTTTTTTAAACTTAAAAATTAATTTTAAAATTTTAATTTTAAACTTAAAAATTAATTTCAAATTTTTTTTAAACTTAAAAATTAATTTCAAAATTTTTTTAAACATAAAAATTAATTTCAAAATTTTAATTTTAAATTTAAAAATTAATTTCAAAATTTTAATTTTAAACTTAAAAATTAATTTCAAAATTTTAATTTTAAACTCAAAAATTAATTTCAAAATTTTAATTTTAAACTTAAAAATTTAATTTCAAAATTTTAACGTTAAACTTAAAAATTAGTTTCAATATTTTAATTTCAAACTTAAATATTAATTTCAAAATTTTAATTTTAAACTTAAAAATTAATTTCAAAATTTTAATTTTAAATTTAAAAATTAATTTCAAAATTTTAATTTTAAACTTAAAAATTAATTTCAAAATTTTAATTTTAAACTTAAAAATTAATTTCAAAATTTTAATTTTAAACTTAAAAATTAATTTCAAAATTTTAATTTTAAACTTGAAAATTAATTTCAAAATTTTAATTTTAAACTTAAAAATTAATTTCAAAATTTTAATTTTAAACTTAAAAATTAATTTCAAACTTAAAAATTAATTTCAACATTGTGTTGCTCTATCTACCACTGAGTCAGAATACATATCTATAGGCGAATATGTTGCACAATTATTATGGATGATGCATACTCTAAAAGACTTCAACTTAAATATCACAAATGTAAAAGTATTAATTGACAACATAAGTTCAATTAACTTAACCAAGAACCCTGTGCATCATTCAAGAACCAAACATATTGAAATTAGGCACCACTTTATCAGGGATCATGTTACTAAAGGTGATATTGAACTCAAATACATTGAGTCCAAATCAAATTTAGCTGACATTTTCACAAAACCACTCCCTGAAAGTGAATTTAGCAACTTACGTCGAAAATTAGGGATGTGCTTAATAGACTAGGGGTTTCATAGTTCAAAAATATTTTCAAAAATGGTTCTCTCAAATTATAAGTTAAACTCGTTTATTTTCAAAACTTTCCATTTTTAGATTTTCAAAAACAGTTTTGGCCTTAGACTAGTTTTGAATCCTTAGAAAGCATGTACACATAGGACTAGTTTTTGAGCATCTCACCACACCTTAGGTTTACCTTGCTTGTGTTTGACAAACATAGAAAGGGGTGAGATGCATAGGCCACCTGTCTGGACTTAAGATGCTTATTTCAGTGCATCAGCATAAGTCTGGACGTTAAATACAAATCAGACATTAATCAGATTAAGTTCATCAGTCAAGTCAAACACTGACTGCTTATAATCAACTTAATCTGACTAACCAAGTGAAAGCTACTATCTTCTGATAGTTAGTTAGTACCTAATTGGTTAGACAGCTGTTTAATTTTAAGTGTCAAGTTCAGGGGGAGAAATTAATTAAAATTTTATATGTTTTTGTACATCTATTTTAAAACTAACTCATTTTTGAACACCAGTCTTCAAAAAATTAAATTTAACTGAGTGTTTAAAAAATTAGAAGTTTAAAAATCCCACCTAATTTTTAAACTTTATTTTAAAGTTGAAAATTATTACAAATTTAAACTTATTCAGTTTTGTAACATATGCTTGAAAATTAAACTTTCCAAACTTAGCTTTTATAAAATTAGCCTTAACAAATTTATTTTGGCTAAAATTTTACTTGTTTTTTGAAAAATTAAAAATTTTGCTTTGTTTTGAAAAATCAAATTTAAAAACTAGATTCAACTTAGTGTTTGAAAATTGGAATTTGAAAATTGTAAACACTAAACTTATACTTGATTAACTTTACACGTTTGAAAAGTTAAACTTGATTAACTTTAAACTTATACTTTTTAAAATTCAACTTGACTCCCCCAAGTCAACTTGACTATCTTTAACTTGATTTTAAAAATTGTATTTTTATCAGTATCTTTGAATTTTGAATCAAACTTAGATATTTTCTAAAATTAGCTGGTTCTTAATGAATTTTTACAGTAACTCTACACTATGTTTGTTTACCCTTGCCTATTTTTGATGAATGCCAAAGGGGGAGGGTTAGGTGGTTAAAGTTAGCTAAACCAAATTGAAAACACTAAAAACTAACTTTAAAAACCATGTACCTGTTTTAATTATTTTTGCGTCTTTTCACTAACTTAACCAGGTTGTCATTCTATCAAAAAGGGGGAGATTGTTGGTGCGGGTAGCACTAACGGTCTAACCTAGGTTTTGATGAATGACAAATAGGTTAAGTTAGGTTTATTGTTGATCTAACACTCTGATCGAGTATGCAGGATAAGTTCAGACAGGTCGACGGGCTGACCGGATGTCTGGCACGAAGCCCAGCTAGGTCAACGGGCTGACCGGATAGCTGGCACGAAGTCCAAGCGGGTCGACGGGCTGACCGGACGCTTAGGCACGAAGCCCAGCTAGGTCGACGGACTGACCGGATAGCTGGCACGAAGTCCAGACGGGTCGACGGGCTGACCGGACGTCTGGCAGGTAAGTGAGGTAAGTCACTAGAGGGGAGTGACTGCGAGGACGCGTTCCCAGGAAGGGAACATTAGGCGTCGATCCGGCTTAGATCCATTTCGGATATCTAAGTCGAGATCGTGACTAGATTCCGGTCTCGGAAAGACGGAATCTAAGTCATACTTTTTCTGTTAATTCATACTTTATAAATTGTGCTAACAATCTGTGTTGCAGGATATATTTTGCCTCGGACTAACCTTGTTTTGCGGGAGAAGGAATCTCTGGAAAAAGGTGGTCCGGGCGCCCGGAGGGGATCCGGGCGCTCGGAGGCAATTTTTATCCTCTGCGTCGCCTCATCACGTGGAGCATCCTGACTGGACTTGCCACGTCGCACCAGGGCACCCGGAGCAGCATATAAAAGAAGCCCCAGGGGTGGAGCTTCTACAACATCTCAGAATTCCCAGATTGCTTTGCTGCTCTGTGCTCCAGCGACGCTAACAAAAGCTCCGACAACGCGCCCTTGCTCTTTAAGCTTTCTTTTTTGTCGGTATAGCTTTGTGTTTTGTTTCATTAGCATTTCTTGCACTCTTTTTGTAATCACATTCGAATTGCTAGTGATTGCCCAACGAAAGTGGTCAAGGACCACGGGCCTTCGAGTAGGAGTCGTCACAGGCTCCGAATGAAGTAAAATCAATTGTGTTCATTTACTTTTCCGCTGCGTACTTTTACACTCGAGTTTTCGAATCGATATTCACCCCCCCCCTCTATCGAACAATCACGGTCCTACATAATGGACATTAGATATCTTAAACACGAGGAGATTAACGCACTCATGATAAGAAGGAGCCCATAATGTAATATGGGATTAGTGCGGTAGTTCAATAATAACTCTTTAGTGATATGAGTTATTATTGATGAACTTGAGTTGGGTGTTCAGGTCGAACACAGGAAGCTCAAGCTCATCTGGAGACCATAATCAATTCCTCCTCTAGGTCCCTATTGTAGCCTATATGTATAAAGCCTCGCATCCACCCAAGCCCCACTTCTTATCCAAGTAATGGGTCGGTCACATCCTTGCTTGGTGCCCAAGCAAGGGGTCGGCCAAGCTTTGCTTGGAGCCCAAGGGGTGGCTGGCCAAGCCTTGCTTGGTGCCCAAGCAAGGGGCTGACCACAAGGAATTAAAAGAGAGTTTTAATTTTAAAATCTTTCCTTTTTTGTAGTCATCTACAATTATTTAAAAAAGAGATTTTAATTTTAAAACTTTCCTTTTATAGCCATCCACAAGAAATTAAAAGAGAGTTTTAATTTTAAAATCTTTCCTTTTTTTTAGTCATCTACAATTGTTTAAAAGAGTGATTTTAATTTTAAAAATGTCCTTTTATAGCCATCCACAAGGAATTAAAAGAGAGATTTTAATTTTAAAATCTTTCCTTTTTTGTAGTCATCTACAATTATTTAAAAGAGAGATTTTAATTTTAAAACTTTCCTTTTATAGCCATCCACAAAGGGATTTAAAAGAGAGATTTTAATTTTAAAATCTTTCCTTTTATAGCTATCCACAAAGGGATTTAAAAGAGAGATTTTAATTTTAAAGTTTTTTCTTTTTTTGTTGCCCAAGTTATGGCCAGCCATGATTGGAATTAAAAGGAAGTTGTAATTATGTTTAAAACTTTCCTTTTTTAGCATTCACCAAGGATTATAAAAGAGAGGTAGATGGTGTCTTATGGTAGAACACAACCTAAAGTTCCCTCTTATATTTTCCTTGGTGGTCGGCCCCCTTTCTCCTCTTCTCCCTTTGCTTTCTTTCCTTAAGGCCGGCGGCACATCAAGGCTTCACCTCCTTGTGGCCGGTTTCTTGGAAAAGAAGAAGAAGAGAAGGAGGCTCCCTATTCTAGCATCCCTTGGTGCCCGAAAGTCTTGGAGGCATAGAAGTGGTTCGGGTGGTGTTATCTTAGTAGATCGTCGCCCACACGACGTCTAAGAGGAGGAGATGAATACAGCAGAAGATCAGGAAGTCTTTGTCTACGAAGAAAGGTACAACTAGTTTTTATTTTGCAGCGAAATTAGTTTAGTTTTTCTTTGTATGGATCCTGAAATACCAACACAAGAGGCTATCGATTTTGTGCTTCAATTGAGTTCTCTATAGTTAAACCTAGGGTTTATTGTAAGGAGTTTAAATATTCGATTTCTTTGAAAGACTTTGTCTAGGAAGTGGTGGATGATCCCATAACCAAGAAGGCCGAGTGCCTCGCCAACGACCTGGAAGTCAATCCTTGAAATAGATATTTAATCAACTTCTATAATATGGTTTAACTTCTAAAGAACACATGAGTTGAACTTGGATTAATAATGTTAAGTTTCGTTTGCAATTCAAGTTTAACTTTTGAAAAACACATGGGTTGCTAGGAAAAGTTCTGTACTTGTACACATTTTTGTACAGGGGAAACAGAATAGAATTCCGAGTAGCATCCAACAGATTCTCCTTCCTGCATTTTTATATTAAATAATTTATTTAAATAAAGATCACATTTAGTTACCTTAGCGTCGCTGGTTCCTTCGTGCAGTTCGATGAGCTTGTCCTACAGTTCTTTCACATTTTCGTGTGGGCCTACTCTGTTCAACTCCTCCTTTGTTAGCCCACATTGTAGTGTGTTGAGGACTTTGAAGTTCGTCTGGGCTTTCTTCTTCATCTCCGGATTCCACTATTCAAGGTCTAACGAATTTTCGGAGTTGTCGACAGGAGTCTTGTATCCTCTGGTGACGCTGAACTACTAGTCGAAGTCAGTCTTTAGATGGACCTCCATTTGCTTCTTCTAGTAAGGGAAGTCACCACCGTTGAACAGGAGCGGATGGATGGTGCTGAATCCCTCGATTTGGGTCATAATTCTTGCACACACAAAAAACAAAGAAGAGGATCCCAAGACTTGGTCTTGGATTTAGCAGTGTGGGAGAAAAAGTAAAAATTGTAAAACTGAATTGGTGTTGCACCAGTTCAGTTTGAATTGCTCCGAAAAAAAATCCAAAGAGGTAATGATACCAATCTGGATTATTTTGAAAAACTTAAAATTGAAAAATGAGAAAAGAAAAAAAACTTTCACCCTCTTTGCCTGATTGGTGGTTGCACCAAATCAGAGCGGTACCTGCTCTGATACCACTTGTTAGATCGTAGAGTTCGCTAGAGGGGTGTGAATAGTCATCGTTAATAATTCAAAAATCAATTCGAGTATGCAGCAGAAATAAGAAAAATAAAGACAATGCTAACACAACCAATTTTACTTGGTTCGGAGCCTTCGTCGACTCCTACTTCAAGGCTCATACTCGTCGAGTGCTTTCATTGGACAATCACTAATAACTCACAAAAATGATTACAAAAATGAGTACAGAAATTATTAAAAGAATACTGACAACAGAAATAGAAGATTAAATCGTAGGTTGTCAGAGAAGCCTCGCGGCGTCGCAGGAGCAGTGCGCAACAGAGCAGTTATAGCAGAATTTGTTGTTTTGAAGCTCTGGTGGAGGCCTTCTTTTATAAGAGTGCTCTGGGTGCCCGGATTCCTTCCGGACACCTGGACTATGACATCATCAAACCAATCGGTGCGCTCCTAGCTGTCAAGATAGAAATTACCTTCCAGGCGCCCGGACCATCATTTTCCAACACACCTTTTTCCTGCAAGAAAATGTTAGTCCGAGGCAAAATACAATTTATACTACCTTGCAAAATAAAGTGTTAGCACAATTATATTCAAACAGAGTAGTAATTAGATTCCGTCTTACTGAGACCAGAATCTAGTCACGATCTCAACTTAGATTCCCGAAATGGTTCTAAGTTAGATCGACGCCTAATTTCCCTAACTAGGAACGCATCCTCACCTAGTCACTCCCCTCTAGTGACTTACCTTAACTTACCTGTCAGACATCCGGTCAGCTCGTAGACCTATTTGGACTTCGTGCCAACTATCTGGTCAGTCCGTCGACCTAGCTGAGTTTCGTGCCAGCTATCCGGTCAGCCCGTCGACCTAGCTGGGTTTCGTGCCAGATATCCGGTCAGTCCGTCGACCTATCTGGACTTCGTACTAGCTATCTGGTTGTCGTTGACCTAGCTGGATTTCTCCTTCACACTCAGTCAAAGTGTTAGATCACAACAAAACTAACTTAACCTACTTTGTCATTCATCGAAACCTGAGTTAGACCGTTAGTGCTAATCGCACCAACAATACGAACCGATAAAAACTTGTTTCATAAAATTTTGAAATCTCTAATTCCATATTTAGGCCTTCTATTTTTTTTATATATTTTTATTTTATTTGAATTTGGGATGAATATACAGATTTTAGGACGAATCTAGGATTCATCCCAGATTCAAATAAAAAAAATTTAAAAAAAAAGAATACCTAAATATGGATCTAGAGATATCAAAATTTTATGAGACAAGTTTCTATGGATTCGTATTATTCTCCTAATTATAAAAATGATCTCATCTAAAATTTTGACATAATAAATTGAGTGTGGTAATTTTTTTATTTGTATAAGACATAATTTGTGTGAAAAAATTATCACACTCAATTTATTATGTCAAAATTATAGATGAGGTCGTTTTTATGATCAGAAGAATAATATGAACTTATAAAAACTTATTTAAAATTATGATATCTCTAGGTCCATATTTAGGCCTTCTAATTTTTATTTAATTTTTTATTTAATTTTATTTTATTTGAATTGGGGATGAATCCTAGATTCATCCTAGATTTAAATAAAAATAAATAAAAGGCCTAAATATAGACATAGAGATATCAAAATTTCACAAAACAAATTTTATGGGTTCATATTATTCTCTTGATCATGAAAACGACCTCATCCATAATTCTGACCCAATAAATTGAGTGTGGTATTTTTTTTTAACACAAATTAGGTTTTATACAAATAAAAAATTATCACACTCAATTTATTATGTCAAAATTTTAGATGAGGCCATTTTTATAATCAGGAGTACAATACAAATCTATAGAAACTTTGTCACGCCCCGGAGGAGTCCCTGTCCGAAGAAATTTCGACAGCATCTCCCCTGTACGGCGGACAATCTGAAGCATTACTACATCACCATATACCTCAGCCACATGCGGCTGGAATAGATAACAATATAGAAATAACACAAACACGCAATTAATATACACAGCCTACCTTACAAACAACAAAAAAAGTACACACGACTGGAAACATGCACAGCGGAAGACACAAAATAATACGAACGTAAAACTAACAATGGCACTAACAAAAATACCTACAACCACCAGACTAGACTCCAAAATCCATATCGACGCATACAATACCAAGTTCACAAAACCAAAACATAAATTGCGTCAGCAACCAAAACTAGAAAAAAGAAGCTATCCTCGAGTGTGTCGTGGGACTGACAGTTGGGACTCTCCAAGCATCTATGACTCATCTACCTGTTACCTGGCGAAAGAAAATCATTTTGCGGGGTGGTGAGTATTGGAACTCAGCGGGTAAGGAAAGAAATAGTGCATGAACATAACATATAACTAGAAAGTGAGCCAAGAGTATACAGTCTCATACAGAAATAGCAGATACTACAAAAGAACCAAAATAAGCACTCATACCTGAAACTGTAAAATACCTAAAAATGGCGAACAACGAAAGGGGAATTTTTCGGAATTTTTAGGAATTTTCTGGGAATTTTTCGGAGCTCGTATGAACGAGTTAACAAGGACAAAAATGGGGTCCGGAAAAGCCTGTTTAGGCGACCCTGTTTTAATGAGGAAAAGTTTTAATTTATATTTCCTTTTCCCATTTTTCTTTTCTTTTTCCCATTTCCTTTTCCTTCCGCGAGCCAACCCTTGCCCCAAAAATCTTGCGGCGACTTCTCCCGAGCCCTAACCGGCGCCGAGCTCCTTCTCCCTCTCACTCTCATGGCGAGGAGCGCCTCTCCCCTCTACTGATCTCCTCTCCCCCTCATCCATGCTGAGCCGCGCGCCGATCACCGACCACAAGAATCCAGTGCCGTCGCCGTGCCCTAGCGCCTGCCGACGCCCTCTTCCTCTCCTCTGGCCGACGCGACACTACTGCCCTTCTTCTCTACCTAGCGCCGGCCGCCGCCGCCCTGAGCCCTAGACCTGTCTCTGCCGTAGAGATCAGAACCGTGCCGACGCCACCTTCTTCTTCCCTTACCCTCTCTGCCCCAACGTCTCTGCTTGGGTTGTTTTCGGCTAAGAGCAAGGAGGATTTAAATCCGATGTTTCTTCCTCGTGCCTAGCTTGTATTCCTTCTCAGTCGCCACTCATCTGCTCGATCACATCAGCGACTTCTTGCTTGATCCGGTTGATATCAGTGTGGTTCAGTGAGGTAAGATTAGGTTGTTGCATGATTTGTGATCCCACTTATTGAATTCAACTTGGTCTGATCAAAGGGAAGGATTTCAGCAGGAATTGTGTACGGTGGGGAGTTCATGGTTTTGGTAGCAAACCATACAACAATTCCTTATTCCAGCAGCAGTAGACACACCGGTGATTTCCAGCCGTGGTTTACACTCTGATCACGAGGCATCAGTGATTATCATCAGATTTGGTGAGTTTTAAAGTTGAACTTATTGCTAGGATTAAAATGGCGGACTATGTTGGAGATGTGTAATCTGCAGTTGTTTGGTTAGATGTGGATTTAGGTAAGTTATGATAGATTTATGTTTAACTTAACCTAATGTGATTATGGAAGGCTTAATCTATTGTAGTTGTGATGAATTAAGTACAGTTGATTTATGTTGGATTAGATTTAATCCTTGGATTTATTAGAGATGATCATATTGCTAATCGTAAGTTCATCAGCGAAAGGAAAGGGTTGTGTTGATTGAGAATTTTTTATTAAGGAGATTAATTAGAATTAATTAATGATGGATTGATTAGGGTTTTCCTAATTAAGTTGGGTTGGATTTAGCTAGTTGTTGTTTATAAAATTAGCTAAATTATATATCACGTTATCTGCAGGACTTTGATTTGAGACTGTGTCTCGGCAAGGGATCTATTTCGGATTGGACCTTTCTATTGGAGGCGGGTACCTCTTGACTTATCTGTTATGATATCGTCATTTGGATATGCATAGTACTTTATAGCTGCAAACAATGAACATGTTTGTCTTTGGTATGTCACTGTTTGATATCCATAGCATGTTGGGTTTGTCGCTTGTTATGTATCCGTGCTTATATCTCGTGATTTATTACCATGAGTATCTTATTGCCATGAGTACCTTAGTTTCTAGAGTGACATACCATGTTTTACTGAGGTTAGGGCTAGGTTCTGGACTTTTGGTTTCAGTCATGTGTATCGAGACTGTCTGATACTTAGGTTTTATGACATGACTGACTTGTGTACCTCTATTTGTATATCATATATGATTCGTGTACCTAGACCTTGATTCTTGATATGTGCATATTGTTGGTACATATGTTATGGAAGGAGATATGTTTAGGATCTAGGTTGCTATACCATAGAGGACCTGTATGCCCTAAATCCATGGATTTGACCTACTGATACTATGGTACCCATATTATGTATATATGGATTTTTCTATGCTGATCAGGATATTTCATACTTATTATGTTCAGGACATATGTTTTTGATATTCTATCTGACCTGTGTACTATAGATTTTGGTATGTGACCATCGCTTTTACAGTACCCATTTTGTATATATGGATATGGTTATGTTGATCAGTTTTTGTTATGCATAGTGACATGCATCATGATTTCATGCTGTGCGATTGTCGGCTTCACTATGGTTGAGCCCATCGCCAGTTACATGTACTGCACACACCCCCACTCATGGTTTAGTGGTATATCATGCAGGTGTGTGGCGGTTCTGCTGTTTGGCTCCGTTGGTCATATGACCCAGCGTGGTAGCCGGCAGTCAGTTCCGCTCTGTTTGGCTCCGCTGGCATGTAGTGTAGCAGCGTAGTAGCCGGCAGACGGTGGACTCTGTTTGGCTCCGTTGGTCAGGAGACTCAGCGTGGTAGCCGGCAGAGATATCCTCCCCGTCATCGTGTACCGGGAGTTGAGAGCATTGAGCTCCCCCATTTATGATTTGGGGTCACAGGACAGGAGTACTCCGACAGCATCCCGTCCACTCGGTCACTAGTGACGACAGAGTGCACGGTTGTCACAGCCCTACCCACTCGGTCTCACCATTTGTGTGTGAGATGACTGACTGGCGTCAGGGGTGACCAGGACGCATCATTAGCATCATATGCATTGATGCATTTATATTTTTATGATTGTGTTTGCTGCATTTGGTTGCTGCATTTTGGTTGGATACATACTTTTGACCTGCATACAGGATTATTGACACTTTCGGTTTGACGACTTCTTTTTGTCTGGATAAGAGTTCCTGGTGAGTACAGCTTCCTCAGTTACCTTTCAGTTTTGCATATTCCCTATATATGATTAGGAAGCTGTATTCCATGTTTGTTGTTGTTAGATATATCTTACTACTCATGTCCATTGGTATTCGCTGAGTTGTTGAACTCACCCCCGTTGACACTATCTTTTTAAGGTACCAGGTTATTTATGGTGTCGCTTGGAGCATCCTGTCTGCTGGTCCCCACGTCACATCAGAGGACTTATCGATTTCACGTATGTTTTGTTTGTTTATGTATCAGTTTGTTTAGCTCTGTACTCTGGTTTTTATTTTTGGAGTGTTGACGTCGTTATGTGGTGTTTTGTATTTGTTGTTGGTTGTGTAAGCCTAGCCGGCTAGCAGTTTTGTGTTTTGGTTTTTGGTACAGCCGAGTGAGCTGCTTTATTATTAACTGCGTGGTGTTTGCTTTCTTTTATTGTATTATTCCAGCCGCATGTGGCTGAGGTATATAGTGCTTGTAGAAAAGTCTCAGATTGTCCGCCGTACAGGGGAGATGCTGCCGAAATTTCTTCGGACAGAGACTCCTCTGGGGCGTGACAATTTAGTGGTATCAGAGCAGGTATACGATACTTGCTATGTGTTTTGGATTTTCGAGATTTATCTGATACCAATTTATTTGGTATCAGAGATTGGCTTACGAGTCTTATTTTTCCGGTGTTTCGGATTTTCTGTTTTGGTCTTCTCGATGTGACTTTTCGAGTTTTGGGACCTGGCAGCAGCAGGACATCTCCAAGCTATAGGAGGTATGTTAGTATATACTGTTATCCTACCTTTCTGTTAGTATATGCACTGTTGAGTATTACAGTTTATGACATGTATTAGCACTCTTTACTAGTACCTGTCTAGTTGATATCATACGTTTTATGCATTAGGCAAACCACTGATGATGATCGACCTTGATAGAGGTTAAGGGTTACAGTTTCTGATGATTTATTATATCATACACCAGTAGTTTTTAGCTTCTATTATTATTAGTTGATTAGAAGATCGAGGCACATACCAGCCTCTGTTATTATTAACTGGATAGTGAATAGTATCTATATATTCATGCTGACTTAGCTAGTAGAATACCATATTATCTCAGTTAATTTCATCAATAAATATTGGTTTACTCTTGTTAGATTGGTCAGTAGAAGTCTGACTTACGCTTGTCGACTTGGGTAGTCGTAGATTGATATACCTTAGTAGCTTATGGAGGATTAAGGTATTCTTGATTAGTTAATAGATGACCGATATAGCTTTATTGGTCCGATCTGAATCTTTGGGTAGTTTGTGCTTAGTTTGGTATCTAAAGCACATTTGAGTACATGTTTTGTACTGATGTGGAAAAGACTGAGTTGATCGTATATCATTGTCGATTTTGGTCAGTCTATGGAGGATTGATGTATCATATTCTATGGATACTTTAATTTTAGACTGTATGTACCTAATTGGATAACTTAGAAGGTTGATTGGGTCAAATATGTTGATTATCCCTAGCTTTGTTTCGTGTACATATGATTGTAATGAGTTGTAGGAGGTCTCTGATGGTTAGTTCATTTGCAGGAAGGGTGAGTATTCACATCTAGATATGGTTGTTGTATGTTCCTTGTGGATTATAGCTTCTTAGTTAGCTGTACGTGTCTGATTGACATATTGGAGGTATCTTATTGATTTAAATCTGTGTAGTGGTATGTGCACATGGGTGTGAATGTCATGTTGGAAGTATCTTGTCGACTACATCGGTGTTGTGATATGTACATATGTGTTTGGTGTAGTATCTGAGGTATCTTGTTGATTATGTGTGATTTGTGAAAGCACCTAGGTTTTAGTATGCCTTGTTGGAAGTATTACGTTGATTATACTCTTGGCATATGTTTATATATGTCAGGTGAGTGTTGTTTGAGGGTATTGTTGATTTTACCTACGATGATATGTGCACACGGGTTCGGTATACATTATTGGAGGTATCATGGTGAATTATACCTATGACGTGAGTATTTTTAGTGTGTACTAATTGAAGGATTATGTCGATCATACATATGTTGTGTATGCACGTGTGTCAGATGTATGGTTGGTAGCATCATGATGATTCTACCTATGTTAAAAGTAGAATGTTAAATGTCTACATTATGATATTGGTTGTTTTACCCTGTCAACTAATTCTTCCATTAGTGGGTGACCGACCCACTAGGAGGATGATAGAGTTGACTATGGATTTGATTTGCTTACTGGGTGGTTATACCCTAGGCTACCCACAGTGATCTGTGGTAGAGAGATCTCGTGCAATCTCTAGTTAGATAGTTAGGTGCTTTGGACACTTATGTATTGTTGTGGTAGAGCGTACCTTCCACATGTTATGGATCGTTTGTGGTAGAGCGTAGCTTCCACATATTATGGATTCCCACATATTTAGGGATTGTTTTGTAGTGGAGCGTTGCTCCTACATATTGCGGATTGTTTGTAGCGGAGCATTGCCCCCATATTTATTGTGGATACATATTTTGGATTATTTGTGGTGGAGCGTTGCTCCCACATATGGAGGATTTCTTGTGGTAGAGCGTTGCTTCCACATATGTGGTATTTCGTGTGATAGATCATTGCTCTCACACTGGAGGTTCTATTCTTTGGTGATTATATATCGTTGGTGATTAGATCTGTTTATTGTTGGGGATCTTATTGTTAGGAATGTCTGTGATACGGACAGTATGTGTCTTGGTTTTACCATTAGTGCTTGCGGTGCCCTAGATGTTATCATGGACTCGATGATTTGGGTATCCCTAGAATGTTTGGATCGGTTCCCATTGTCTTTGTTGACGATGTTGTGATCTATTTCGGATCCGCGGTGAGTCACGTACACCACCTTTGCTTAGATCTAGAGATGTTTCGACGAGAACATCTATATGTGATGACCAGTAGTGCTTATTTGGATTGTCTTATGTGATGATGACTAGGACACACGGTCACCAGCAGGAGTATACCGTGGTTCCACAGGAGATCGAGGTTGTTACCGTTGGGAGTAGACGGAGTCGATATAAGAGGCTCGCAACTTCCTTTGTTTGGCTCGATATTTCCGGAGATACGTTGAGGGTTTCTCACGAATTGCTATGCTATTTACACGCCTGACCAGGAAAGGCGTGAAGTTCACGTGGTCCGAGGACTACGAGACCAGCTTAGAGGAGCTGAAGCGGAGACTAGGGGTGACTCCGATTTTGGTTTTACCTTCTGAAGAGGGCAGATTCGTGCTCTATACCGACGCATGACTACAGAGTTTGGGCGCTATTTTGGTGCAACACGACACGGTAGTCTTCTATGTTTTTCGAAAGTTGTAGGAGCATGAAAAGAACTACCCTGTACATGATCTGGAGCTAGTCGCCATTATTTTTGCCATGAATATTTGGCGACATTATTTATATGACGTTACATTTGAGATTCTCACTGACCATAAGAGTCTCAAATATCTGTTTTACTTAGAAGGAACCTAATCTCCGACAGAGGAGATGGATGGAGTTCCTGAAGGATTTTGATTGTACCATTAGCTATCACCTAGAGAAAGCTAATGTGGTTGTCGACGCACTTAGCTGGAAGTCTAGAGTGACTTTGGCTTGCCACCGAGTTGTGGTCACAGACTGGTTACCATGGTTTCTCAGTCGTTGATCAGGACGAGGATCCGAGAGCCCTAGGCTGTATTTGCGGGTTATTTGCAGCCAGATAGCTTCCGGGTAGCAGACCGAGTTTATACGAGACGAGGAGGGTATTATATACTTCCGAGGTAGATTATGCGTACCTCAGTCTCATCCGGTTTTATAAGAGTTACTTCCGGAGGCTCATCGCTCATGATTTGCTGTCCACCCAAGCGGTACCTGTGTGTACCAAGATTTGAGGTGTTTCTATTGGTGGAACGACATGAAGGAACACATCACGGATTTTGTAGCTAGATGTCTTGTCCGTCAGCAAGTGAAGGTCGAGCACCAGATACCTATCGGTTTATTTCAGCGGATTCCTATTCCCGAGTGGAAATGGGAACATATTACCATGGACTTTGTGGTGAGTTTGCCGAGGACATGATGAGACCATGACGCGATTTGGGTAATCTTTGATCAATTACCCAAATCCGCGCACGTTTTGGCTAATCGGAGGACAGATTTCCTGGATCGATTGGTAGATCTGTTTTGCCGGGGGATCATCAGATCACGTGGTGTCCCGTTGATTATTATTTCGGATGGAGACCCCGATTCACGTCTCGTTTTTGACAGAGTCTGCAGTAGGCCTTTGGGCACGCAACTCTGTTTCAGTACAACTTTCCATCCGCAGACGGATGGACTGTTAGAGCGGACCATTCAGACTCTAGAGGACTTGCTGAGGTTTTGTGTATTGGATTTTAGGGGCAGTTGGGAGGACCATTTGCCATTGGTAGAGTTCGCCTACAACAACAGCTTTTATTCGCCTGTCTAGATGGCACCGTTTGAGGCGTTATATGGTAGACCTTGTCGGACACCCAACCTCTAGGATGAGGTTGGGGAGGCCCAGTTGTTGGGACCTCATAGAGCTCAGCAGAATGAAGAGTTGGTCCGTATTATCAGACGGAGAATGTTAGAGGCGCAGGATCGCCAGAAGTGTTATGTTGATCGGAGTCGCAGACCCCTAGCGTTCTCTATTGGCGATCATGTATTTCTGCGAGATTCACCCACGAAAGGAGTAAAGAGATTTGGCCCCGAGGTAAGCTAGCTCCGCGATACATTGGACCTTTCCAGATCTTGGAGAGGATTGGAGCGGTAGCTTATCGTTTGATACTACCATCGTTCCTGTCAGGTGTTCACGATGTATTCCATGTGTGGTATATATCCGACTCGACAGATTTGTTGGCAGATATCTCAGTTCCTATTCAGCCTGACGTCACCTATGAGGAGGTTCCGGTACGAATTCTAGACCGAGAAGAGCGTCAGTTGCGGAACAAGACTATCCGACTGGTTAAAGTCGGATGACAGTATCATTTGGACGAGGAGGTTACTTGGGAGCTCGAGGATACTATCCGAGCTCGATACCCCATTTTTCATTTGGGATATGTGATTTTATTTACCGTTCAGCATTTATACTCGTTACTTGTTAGTATTTGCTGATGGTAGATAACGAAATTTGGGGACCAAATTTTTATTAGTGGGGGAGAATGTAAAATACCTAAAATGGCGAATTTTTAGGAATTTTCTGGGAATTTTTCGGAGCTCGTATGAACGAGTTAACAAGGACAAAAATGGGGTCCGGAAAAGCCTGTTTAGGCGACCCTGTTTTAATGAGGAAAAGTTTTAATTTATATTTCCTTTTCCCATTTTTCTTTTCTTTTTCCCATTTCCTTTTCCTTCCGCGAGCCAACCCTTGCCCCAAAAATCTTGCGGCGACTTCTCCCGAGCCCTAACCGGCGCCGAGCTCCTTCTCCCTCTCACTCTCATGGCGAGGAGCGCCTCTCCCCTCTACTGATCTCCTCTCCCCCTCATCCATGCTGAGCCGCGCGCCGATCACCGACCACAAGAATCCAGTGCCGTCGCCGTGCCCTAGCGCCTGCCGACGCCCTCTTCCTCTCCTCTGGCCGACGCGACACTACTGCCCTTCTTCTCTACCTAGCGCCGGCCGCCGCCGCCCTGAGCCCTAGACCTGTCTCTGCCGTAGAGATCAGAACCGTGCCGACGCCACCTTCTTCTTCCCTTGCCCTCTCTGCCCCAACGTCTCTGTTTGGGTTGTTTCCGGCCAAGAGCAAGGAGGATTTAAATCCGATGTTTCTTCCTCGTGCCTAGCTTGTATTCCTTCTCAGTCGCCACTCATCTGCTCGATCACATCAGCGACTTCTTGCTTGATCCGGTTGATATCAGTGTGGTTCAGTGAGGTAAGATTAGGTTGTTGCATGATTTGTGATCCCACTTATTGAATTCAACTTGGTCTGATCAAAGGGAAGGATTTCAGCAGGAATTGTGTACGGTGGGGAGTTCATGGTTTTGGTAGCAAACCATACAACAATTCCTTATTCCAGCAGCAGTAGACACACCGGTGATTTCCAGCCGTGGTTTACACTCTGATCACGAGGCATCAGTGATTATCATCAGATTTGGTGAGTTTTAAAGTTGAACTTATTGCTAGGATTAAAATGGCGGACTATGTTGGAGATGTGTAATCTGCAGTTGTTTGGTTAGATGTGGATTTAGGTAAGTTATGATAGATTTATGTTTAACTTAACCTAATGTGATTATGGAAGGCTTAATCTATTGTAGTTGTGATGAATTAAGTACAGTTGATTTATGTTGGATTAGATTTAATCCTTGGATTTATTAGAGATGATCATATTGCTAATCGTAAGTTCATCAGCGAAAGGAAAGGGTTGTGTTGATTGAGAATTTTTTATTAAGGAGATTAATTAGAATTAATTAATGATGGATTGATTAGGGTTTTCCTAATTAAGTTGGGTTGGATTTAGCTAGTTGTTGTTTATAAAATTAGCTAAATTATATATCACGTTATCTGCAGGACTTTGATTTGAGACTGTGTCTCGGCAAGGGATCTATTTCGGATTGGACCTTTCTATTGGAGGCGGGTACCTCTTGACTTATCTGTTATGATATCGTCATTTGGATATGCATAGTACTTTATAGCTGCAAACAATGAACATGTTTGTCTTTGGTATGTCACTGTTTGATATCCATAGCATGTTGGGTTTGTCGCTTGTTATGTATCCGTGCTTATATCTCGTGATTTATTACCATGAGTATCTTATTGCCATGAGTACCTTAGTTTCTAGAGTGACATACCATGTTTTACTGAGGTTAGGGCTAGGTTCTGGACTTTTGGTTTCAGTCATGTGTATCGAGACTGTCTGATACTTAGGTTTTATGACATGACTGACTTGTGTACCTCTATTTGTATATCATATATGATTCGTGTACTTAGACCTTGATTCTTGATATGTGCATATTGTTGGTACATATGTTATGGAAGGAGATATGTTTAGGATCTAGGTTGCTATACCATAGAGGACCTGTATGCCCTAGATCCGTGGATTTGACCTACTGATACTGTGGTACCCATATTATGTATATATGGATTTTTCTATGCTGATCAGGATATTTCATACTTATTATGTTCAGGACATATGTTTTTGATATTCTATCTGACCTGTGTACTATAGATTTTGGTATGTGACCATCGCTTTTGACCCATTTTGTATATATGGATATGGTTATGTTGATCAGTTTTTGTTATGCATAGTGACATGCATCATGATTTCATGCTGTGCGATTGTCGGCTTCACTATGGTTGAGCCCATCGCCAGTTACATGTACTGCACACACCCCCACTCATGGTTTAGTGGTATATCATGCAGGTGTGTGGCGGTTCTGCTGTTTGGCTCCGTTGGTCATATGACCCAGCGTGGTAGCCCGCAGTCAGTTCCGCTCTGTTTGGCTCCGCTGGCATGTAGTGTAGCAGCGTAGTAGCCGGCAGACGGTGGACTCTGTTTGGCTCCGTTGGTCAGGAGACTCAGCGTGGTAGCCGGCAGAGATATCCTCCCCGTCATCGTGTACCGGGAGTTGAGAGCATTGAGCTCCCCCATTTATGATTTGGGGTCACAGGACAGGAGTACTCCGACAGCATCCCGTCCACTCGGTCACTTATCAGGAGCAGTGACGACAGAGTGCACGGTTGTCACAGCCCTACCCACTCGGTCTCACCATTTGTGTGTGAGATGACTGACTGGCGTCAGGGGTGACCAGGACGCATCATTAGCATCATATGCATTGATGCATTTATATTTTTATGATTGTGTTTGCTGCATTTGGTTGCTGCATTTTGGTTGGATACATACTTTTGACCTGCATACAGGATTATTGACACTTTCGGTTTGACGACTTCTTTTTGTCTGGATAGGAGTTCCTGGTGAGTACAGCTTCCTCAGTTACCTTTCAGTTTTGCATATTCCCTATATATGATTAGGAAGCTGTATTCCATGTTTGTTGTTGTTAGATATATCTTACTACTCATGTCCATTGGTATTCGCTGAGTTGTTGAACTCACCCCCGTTGACACTATCTTTTCAGGTACCAGGTTATTTATGGTGTCGCTTGGAGCATCCTGTCTGCTGGTCCCCACGTCACATCAGAGGACTTATCGATTTCACGTATGTTTTGTTTGTTTATGTATCAGTTTGTTTAGCTCTGTACTCTGGTTTTTATTTTTGGAGTGTTGACGTCGTTATGTGGTGTTTTGTATTTGTTGTTGGTTGTGTAAGCCTAGCCGGCTAGCAGTTTTGTGTTTTGGTTTTTGGTACAGCCGAGTGAGCTGCTTTATTATTAACTGCGTGGTGTTTGCTTTCTTTTATTGTATTATTCCAGCCGCATGTGGCTGAGGTATATAGTGCTTGTAGAAAAGTCTCAGATTGTCCGCCGTACAGGGGAGATGCTGCCGAAATTTCTTCGGACAGAGACTCCTCTGGGGCGTGACAGAAACCATAACCTAGGCTAGGTATAGTGGGACAGAACTGGTACTAATCTGCTACACTACTACTCATAACTACAGAGACAACAAGCAAGGTATACACAAGCAATAACAGCGTATGTAAACAACAGCAGTAAATAAGCAATAATAGCATATATAAACAACAGCAGCCCAAGCAAATATAATAACAGCGTATGCACGGATGGTCACTCCCGCCCACCTCTCAGCACCATGACCCCTGTATGGTCGAGAGGCCGGGTCAGTGACAGACTGTACACCACTCCAGCTACCACTCACACGAATGGCCGAGGGGACAGTTGCATAGTAGCTAACTAGCTACATCTGCGACGGGGTCCCTCCTGCTCGTACTCCAGCTACCACTCGCACGAATGGCCGAGTGCGGCACGACAGGACAAGCGGCATCAACTCCAGCTACCACTCTCTCGAGTGGCCGAGGATGCGGCATGCATGCAATGACATGATGCAAACAATGCAACAGTCATCATATATATATAAGCAGAAACAAGTATGCTACATGAAGCCAGCATGCTCAGTATAGTACATAATAAACAGCAGTCAAGCATACAAATATAGTATCTAATATCTGCTACTTATCATGGACAACAACTAGAGACTGTATAGATATGGAAACGAATATCTCAAAGATCACGTGGAAGTATCAAGCACAGGAAAAATAAGAGTGGAGTCAAGGTACACAGTCCTTATCCAAAATAATTCATGCACTAAGGTCAAAGTACTAGAAGGAAATAAAGCAAGAAGTACCCGCCTTTAAAGGTAGTGTGTCAACCAATCCCATGTAAAGTGCTCGCCTCGAATCAAAGTCCTGCAAGTACATGACACGAAGCCGATCTAAGGATCTATAAATCATTTAATGATTAATTAATGAATCCATGACTCAAGTATCTCTTGCTCCAACAATTCAAATACCTCTTATCAATTTAATTGATTAGGTATCAACTATTCATCACCCTACCAATGATTAAGACTTATACAACCTAAATTCCCTTCTATTGATTAGTTCAGATCTAATTCTCATCCTAGTTTACCATTTATATACTTGGTTTATATTAAATCCTTAATAACTTTTAATCCTTCCCCAATTGCTTTAGATGGAATAATCCTAAACATTCCATAATAAATCCTAGATTACGTTTAAGTATGATTCACCTCTCAACTTCACCCAAACACAATAATTCAAGTTCAATCCCCTAACCAGATATCAATTTAGTTCCAAGAATCCATTTACATACTTCTATTGATTAACCACTAGCCAAAACTTCCAGTACTAATCGGATCAAGAAAACAATCCAAACAATCTATTAACTAAAATTGAGTAATTGCTCTCATTACCTCTTCTGCAGTGGTTGGTGGTGACACATATCCAATGAAATTTGCTTCAAGCTGTTGGCGATGTGGTGGCCCGACTCAAACGAATCCACTGTCTCCTAACAATACCCCAATTCAACAATCATCTTACTGCTTGTTCCTACCGGAAGCTCGTTGCTTCTTCTTTGTATCTGGCAGAGGAGAAACCCATTGCTCACCGGAAGGGAGGGCAGCATTGGTGGTAACGGTCAAGCGTGGAGAAGAAGTACCAACGACAGAGACCTCACTGCGACAGCAACATTAGCAACAACAACAGTTGTTGCCATATGTTCGTTGTAGCCAATGTCGGATAGAAACCACCGACGATTGCAGGGAAGGATGGCATCGGCTGTGGGCTCACAGTCGGCATGGCAGAGGCACCGGAGTGAAAATGCGAGGGAGAGGGCACGGTACCGAGGCGACAGCCGGTGATGGGCGATTGGTGGCGCGGCGTGGCTTGGTCGGGCGACGGCGCAAGCAAGGAAGGCTGGAGGTGGGGCACCGACCCTGGCTCTCGCAAGGGCAGAGGCTAGCGACGGCGACCAACCCTGGTTGTTGATCGCGTGAGCGGCGCCGCGAGCGATGGTCGTGCGTGAGAGAAAAATCGATGAAGGAGGAGAAGAAGGGGGGTCGGCCGCGTGAGGAGTTTAGGGCAGGGGAGTTGGTGGTGTTCGGCGACAAGGAGGAGGGGGCACGGGGAGGGTTTTTAAAGAAAAGGTAAAAGGAAATATTTAAGGAAATTAAAAATTTCCTCATTTAAATCAGGTAACTTAAACAAACTTTATCCTGGCCTAATAATTTATCCCCTTAACCTACGTCAAACAAGCTCCGAAAAATTCTCAGAAAATCTCTTAAATTTTCTAAAAATTCCAATAAAATTATTTGTCAAATAATCCTATTTTTAATTATTATTTTGGGCACCGTATTTTACAAACTTGTTTCATAAAATTCTAATATCTTTAGGTCCATATTTAGGTCTTATATTTTTTATATTTTTTTATTTTATTTGAATCTGGGATGAATCCTGTATTCATTCCAAAATCTGAGATGAATACAGGATTCATGCCAGATTTAAATAAAATAAAAAATAAATTTAAAAAATTAAAAGTCTTAAATATGGACTTAGAGATATCAAAATTTTATGAAACAAGTTTCTATTAGTTTGTATTATTCTCCTGATCATGAAAATAACCTCATCCATAATTTTAACCTAATAAATTGAGTGTGGTATTTTTTAAAATATAAATTAAGTCTTATAGAAATAAAAAATTATCACACTTAATTTATTATGTCAAAATTATGGATGAGGTCATTTTTATGATCAAAAGAACAATATGAATTCATAGAAACTTGTTTCCTGAAATTCTGATATCTCTATATTCATATTTAAAGTTTTGGATATACATTATGAGTTAAGCAAAACTCTAAGTGATTGTTCATAAAACCTAGAGATAAATTATGAGTTGAACAAAAATTAGAATGTCTAAATATAGATCTAGAGATATTGAAATTTTATGAAACAAGTTTCTATTGGTTCGTATTGTTCTTCTGATTATAAAAATGACTTCATCAATAATTTTGATAAAATAAATTGAGTGTGGTAATTTTTTATTTGTATAAGACCTAATTTGTGTCAAAAAAATATCACACTCAATTTATTGGGTCAAAATTATAGATGACATCATTTTCATGATCAGGAGATTAATATTAACACATAGTAACTTGTTTCATGAAATTCTGATATCTCTAGGTCCATATTTAGGTTTTTTATTTTTATTTTTATTTTATTTGAATCTGAGACGAATTCTAGATTCATTCCAAATTTTGGGGCAAATCCTGGATTTGTCTCAGATTTTGGAATGAATCCTGAATTTGCCTTAGATTTTAGGATGAATCCATGATTCATCCCAGATTCAAATAAAATAAAATAAAATAAAAGTAGAAAGCCTAAATATGGAGCTAGAAATATCAGAATTTCATGAAATAAGTTTCTATTGGTTCATATTGTTCTTCTGATCATAAAAACGATCTCATCTATAATTTTGACAAAACAAATTAAGTGTGGTAATTTTTTATTTATATAAGACCTAATTTGTATTTTAAAAAATACCACACTCAATTTTTTTGGTTAAAATTATGGATGAGATTATTTTCATGATCAGAAGAATAATACGAATACATAGAAATTTGTTTTATTAAATTTTGATATCTCTAAATCCATATTTATGTCTTCTATTTTTTAAAAAAAAAATATTTTATTTTATTTGAATCTGGGACAAATCCTGATACCAACGTTAGCGCCGAGACATGCGCAGCAGCTTCTTCACTACTTCTTGGCTAACCAGCAGATGCCTTGTCCGCCCTTTTAGTTAGTTGATTATAATTAAGGCATGAAGTGGTGATTATGGAACTTTGTAAATAATTGCATGATTATTAGTGATATTCAGACTCCGTTGTGTTTATATATATATATATAAACACAACGGAAATATCACTAATTATCGTGCAATTATTTACATATATATAATATAATATAATAGTGTTAAAATCTTTAGACTTCGGTATGAAAAAAAAAAAAAAAAAAAAAAGCTCTGCTCAAACAAACATATGTTAAGTGAAATAATTTTACAGTGAATACTAGTTTAATATTTGGCTAATTATTGGTACTGGATGGGCAACCTCCCTTTAATCAACTTAATTATAGATTTGTAAGCTACCATAAGGTCTGTAATTTGAACCATAAACAATAACACGACAATCAAATTACAATTTTATTTATAAGTAATCTAATTAAGTATTACCAAAAATTACAACAAACAACACAATATATGGGTCACCCGCCCTTTAATCCTTCTTTTAAGCTTGATAATCATTTAAGAGTTGAAAGTTCCTTAAGTCACTATTATTAATTTTTACTCTAACACTTAAAGCAAATGATCAAATGCAAACCACGGACTTAATCGAACCATATCAAACCACCAAAACATATCTGATTAACTTAAGGCTGGCGAGGTAGACCGACTTGTTGGTCTAGACTTGCTAGGTAGTTGATCCTGTCTAAAATCTGAGGAGATGGCGCGTTGGCGTCTAACTCATAGACTGACTCGGTGGAGGCTCCTTACTAATCCTGCAAGCACAAGAAACGTCAGTGCTGAGCCGGGGAAGGGGTCCCCGGCGTTGATCCTCCGACGCTCAAGTCAGTCAGCGACGACAATGTAGATGGAGCAACGAGAACGAGCCCTGTAGAGCGAATAGTGTCCCTTGCGTACCTCCGCCGATGCTTGGATTCCCTTTATATAGAGCTCCTGAAGCGCGCGTGCACGCTTTCTTAGACAAGCACGCTTCTCGAAGTTTTTCCTAAAAATACTTGTCGGTAAAATATTGCTAACACAATACCTTAACGCTTCTCGGTCTACTCGCTCGGCCGAGGCTGCTTCGACTGGTCGGCCTCGGAAGGGCCTCCTTGTGCCAGTCAGTTTGGTAGTCAGCGATCTTTGTCCGAACGACTTCCGATCCTGCGCCCAATGTCGGTCGTTCCTTGGTCGTATGCTGGCTCTGTTGTTCGCTCGGCCGTATGCTGGCTTGTTGTCCGCTCGACCATATATTGGTTTAGCTTGTTGTCCGCTCGGCAGTTCTCTTGTCCCGCTCGGTCTATATTCGTCCGACTGGTCTCAGGAACCATATTATCCTTTACCTTCTTCGTCAACCCGCTCTTTTGATTGACTTATCCTTGGCGGTGCCTCGTCATTACCGTATCAGGAGTGAATATTAAGGCAAATCAAGTGTGATTATTTTTAAGTGGATTGATCAATTTAATTAATTTGGGCAAGTTAGGTTGAGGTTAATTGATGGATTCAAGTCGATCTAAATTGTTCCAACGAGACCTAAGCAAACCGATGGACTAAGTGAGCTACATAATCTAAGTGGTCCGATCAATTAATTGATTGGTCCAAGTAGAACCAATGATCCATGGACAACATGTTGAATGATTTTCAATGCACTATGCAAGCAAATCTAACTAAATAAATCATTTAAGTCAGCAGAAGCAATCAAATTGGATAATCTACTCGAGTAAAGTGAATTGGTCAGACTAGGCGACTTAGTCAAATCAAAAGAGTTATTTTGATTGGACAGAGATCACAAAAGCAAATTGACCTAAACCAAATCTAAATTAATTATAATTAATTAACTTATTATTAATAATTTTTAATCGCTTCTCTTTTCTAATTAACCTTAAAATCACTCTGTAAATGAAATACAAAAGAATTCTATTTCCATCAAAGTCTATTAATATGAGCCGATGATAACGCCGACTAAATTTAATTTAATCAATCTTAAGTATTTTTTCATACGTGTACATCACAAATTTGAGGGTGCTTTGCTGGCTTCGAGTTAATTTTAATATTTTATAATATTAAATTAATCATTAGTTAGGATACTCGTCACTGCCAAATTGTCAGTCAAATTAAATGCTATGATTTTGACATTGACGGTCATCTTGAGCCAATGATATTAATCTAAGGGATCAAGTGAGTAACTAAAATGATATGACTCCATGAAATTCAAAGCTTAAATATATCTACAATTTATAAATTGGCAATAAACATGATCTTAAATTAAAAACGACACGTTTTTATATCATATAATTCAATTAAAGATATGTTAAGTTATTTTATTTAGTTTTATATTAACTTCAATGAAAAATATCACAATTAACATGCATAATGCAACGTCAGCAAATCTTTGTGAAGGGGCAAAAGTGAAATTTCCCCAAATCAAAGTTTTCCAGATGTTCACCGAAAAAGAGCGACGTTTTTGTGAAGGCACTGCATAACCATTAATTAGGAGTTGTTTCCATCTTTGTATGCTTCAATTTAATCAAAATTAATTATTTTCTCCAAGAGATCTCATCCGTAACCATCACTATATCTTTCATTCTTCCAATTTTTATATGGTTGGAAGTCGTTGATGGAAAGAAGAGAAGCCATTCTCTTTGCAATTCCCTCTCCTGCTTTGGCTTCACAGCCTCGCCGGCCAAGTGGCATAAGTTTAGGCCAAAAAGTGAGACCATGCCAGAGAACTCCACCGTCACCGCGGCTGCAGTCGCTGACATCCGGCATAAGGAGAAGGTATTCAAGCCTGTGAAGAGAAGTTTCCTCTGTTGGTTCCTCAAGGTAAGAGTACTGCATTAATTATATACTTTTTCAAATCCATCAAATAAGCATTTGTATAGTTTGTGTTTGCTTGATAGCATTTTTGAATGTTTTGGATATGTTTTTGTTAAGGTCAACAGAATTAGACAAATAAACGCCTTGTTTGATCCACTGTAATTAGATGCAACCAAAAGAAAAGCCAAACAAGACTTGCCATCGATTGTGAAACATTTTTGTTCATCATTTTACCAGCATGAAAAGAAAAATAAAAGTGAAATCTCGATCAACCGGAGCCGTTACCGTCTTCGACCAGCACCCGTCGGAAGTCCAATGAAGCCTCAGGTTCGGAATTCGCAGGTGCACCGAGAGGCTTTCAACTACAAGACACGAGTTGAGCCCTCACAAGTTTATCAGCTTCGTCCTACTTCGCCTGGACTTCGCTCTGACTTCGCCTCCGCTATAGTTCTGCGAGCATCTGACTGTCAAGAAACATTGGCTGAGCCGCCATGGGGTCCGTGGGCCTGAGCCCGGGCCACTGATGCTCGTCGCCATAGTGCTAGCGTTGCTGTTGGTCGTTAGTAGGATCACCGTGATTACGTGCGTGTGCGCTTGGCTGTATCTCTTCCCTCGGCTTAAGGCTCCAACACAAAGGAAAAACGTCACTGAAAAAGGTATAAGAGAAGATGAAGAGATCGACTTGAACTCAAAGGAGTACAAGAAGATGGCCGTGCTCAAGGGGCTGCTTGAGCGAGACCATGCGCACATGTTAATGAAAATGCCTCTTATTTAATTTCTTTTTTTTTTTTTTTTTTTTTTTGCTTGTAAATAATTAGCATTGGGGCAAGCTCTCTTAAAAGAAGGGAGTCAAAGTATATTTATCCTTGAATTATCTAGATGTTTGAGTAACAAAATGTTTTTGTTAGAGTATTAATTGCCAGTAAGCATGGATAAATCGCTTGTGATAATAAGAGTTGTTTCCATTAGAAAATGAAGCTCTTATATAATAAGGTCACAAGTTGCCTGTGATTACCTCTAGAGTTTACTGGCTACTGTCGTACGTCTATTTCTTGGCCAAAGAATCCATGTACAGAAAAGACTGATAATCCTGATCAAAGATTGAATATCATGTCACTAGAGGAGTCTCTATCAAAGAAAAATTTAATAACATTTCCTTTATATTAATAACAATATGAAGTATAAATATATCACAAATAAAATACATCAGCTCGGCTATATATATATATATTCAACTCACTCAGTTGAAATAAAATAATCATAACCACGTAATTATATATATAACAACTCACACGACTGTACTAAGAATACAACGGAAAAACAAAAGGAAAATCCATACAACCCAAAACAACACAATGTGTGTCGGCACGGTTTAAACACAAATACAACACCAAAATAACGAAATAGCGAGCTAAACACCAATACAATGCTAAATCAATAAAGAATATATAAAAAGAAATCAAAAGCGAGGTAAATCGTCTTCTGATGTGACATGGGATCGGTAGACAGGATACTTCAAGTGACACAACATATATATATACTAACCTGAAAACGACAAGAAAAAAATAAGGGGGTAGTGAGTTCAACAACTCAGCGGGTATCGAACTAACATACATAGTAAGATATAGCTATCAGCAATGGCGGATCCAGGAATTCAAGCATGGAGGGACGATTTTTACACGGAACAAGGGGTGGTATCCTCTATCTCCACCGGTGGAACCCAATAATACTAGGGGTTCCACCGCCGGTAAGGGGGGCAACCGCTGACTTAGCTACCAGTAATAATCATGAAGTACAGTCTCCTGATCAATAACAGAAAATGTGAAAACTGAACAAGCAAAGAAGTTGTACTCACCAGGACCTCCTATCTAGATATAAGGGTCGTCAGACCAAACACATCATGTCTCTTGTATGCATGTCAATCTTATACAACAACCAAAATGCAGTAATAACAAGCAATAAATGCAATCCATGCATATGATGCAAATGACATGGTCACCCTGGCACCAATCAGTCATCTCACACATGATGGTGAGACTGGGTAGGTAGGGCTATGACAACTGTGCACTCTGTCATCACTACTCCTGAGTGACCAAATGGACAGGATGCTGTCGAAGTACACTTATCCTCCTACCTCAAATCATAAGTGGGGGAGTGCAATGCTCTCATCTCCCTGTGTCATAGTCAAGAGGAGGGATCTCTGTCCTGCTACCACGTTGCAATCACACTACCTATGAGCGGACTAGCAGAGTCCTGACAGAGCAAACTGCACACACCCTGCCTGATATATCACTAACCCATGAGTGGTTGTGTGTGTAGATCCATGTAACTGGCAATGTTCTCAACAATAATGGAGTCGACAATCGCTCAGCATGCAATTATGCAAGATGGTGCATGACACTAAGCATGTAAATCCTAACAACTACCAGCCTCCTCATAATGTGTACCAAAAAGGAAGTCAAGTCCAAATCAATGATCTAGGTACACATGCTAAATAGTAAACCTAGGTACACTTGCCAAGTAGTAAACCTAGGTACACATGCCAAGTAATAAACAAGGTACACATGCCAAGTAAAAAACAAGGTACACATGTCAAGTATAACTAGTAGCTAGACCTGTATCTAGTAATGCATTGTATGTCACTACATAAGTACACAATGCAAGAACAGAAGAACATAATCATAAAGGCATAACAAATAAAAGTATGAGCACACTACGGGTATCAAGTAGTGGCATACCAAGCAGATATAAACATAACTATTACTACTAGTTATAACCTACTAAGCATATCAGAATGACAATATCAAAAAGATAAGTCAAAGGTACTCGCCTCAAAAGTGGAGATTGTATCCGAAAGATCCCACGTCGAGACGCTCGTCTCGAATCAAAGTCCTGTAACAACATGCATATAATTTTAGCAAAGTCCAAAAGCAACTAGCTAAATTAAATCCTAATTTCATTAGGAGCCTCAATTTGGATTGTCCTAAACAATCCAACCAAATTAGCTAACCCAGATTGGATCCATTATACTCATTTATCAATTCCTCCATAAACAATAACCACTACATCGGATTTGGATATCCCCAAGCATCACAATCAGGTTACACCAATTAACATCATCATATAGGGCTAGATTAAGCATGATCATGTTCCAAAAACTCACCCGAGTTGATATCCTAGCCTATGCTTCACAGCTGCAGAAACTCATCGCCAAAACCGGTGGCCGAAGTTACAATGAAGTTGTTGCCGGGAATAGTGCGAGAACAACTGTGAACAATAACCCACTTAGCACAAGAATTGGAAATCAGATCCCTACATGCCTTATCCCAATTCTCTTCCTTTCCGATAGTAGTCAAGTGGTCGGAGGTGCTGCGCTCAAGTGCTGTGACAAGAAGACTTGAATCCCCCCTCTTGGCCGACAGTCAGTCTGAGTAAGGCAGCGACTCAGGTGGAGATTGCTAGAGAATCTCAAGTAACCGGAGGAGAAGATGAAGGGCTCGGCCAGCGGTGGAGTGGATCGGAAAGAAAAGAGGGAGGCATTGCAAAAAGGGAAGGGCGTCAACAATTCTCACACGGCCGACGACGTCGATGCTTCTGCTGATCTATAGATGGGAGAGAGAAGATGAGGAAGAGGGAGGAGTCGGCAGAGGTGGAAGGGATTCGGCTAGTACATGGCCTCGGCGATAGAGCTTTTCCTTGGCCGAGGGAGAAAAGAGGGAAACCGCAAGGGAGAGGGCTCGGCCAATGTGCTTTGTTCGCGAGGAAGAAGATGAAGAGGAGGTCGCCGTCATCGGGTTCAGGAAGACGAAGAGGGGAGGTCGGCGCCGTGAGAGGGAGGCGGTGTCGGGTTGAGGGAGAATCGGGCGAAGAGGCAGAGGAATAAAAAGAAAAATAAACTTAGGCATTTTAATTACCCCTAGGTTAAATTCCTCAATCAACTTTCATTTTTAGATATTCCAAATAGGCTTCCTCCGAGTCCAATAAACTCATCTCTATAAAATACGTCATACGAGCTCAAAAAAATTCTTAGAAAATTTTTAAAATTTTCTAAAAATTCCATTAAGGATATTCGTCTATTAAATCTTATTATTTTATTACGGTATTTTACACACTAAGATGAACACATTACGGGAGAAGATAAAAGAAATAATAATAAAAAAATATTGTTTAGAAGAAGACCGAGACCTCAAGGATAAAGCAAAGTAGTTGAACAACCCATTTTAAAACGCAGATGAATACAAAGGAGGATGAGACTATCCGCATCTGGAAGGTTAATAGGAACATGGACCTTCAGTGATTGAAAAAAAAAAAAAAAAAAAGTGATAACGCTCACCTAGATGTCCCTCCACTATCCGCTCCAAATCTCATGGAAGGGAGGTAAATTACCGTTAGTATCAAACGGTCTCCTTGTAGGAGGAACTTATTCGCTAGAGGAATGGAATTCAAATTTTACTCTTGTGATAAAATTCTACTACCAGGTAGAGCATGGACCTTCAGGAAACTAGAGAAGGAAGAAGAGCTTTTCATAAAAGATTTGATAATGGGCATGTCAATGGCACTCATGCTCACCGACTCCTTATTTTCCATTTCCATTTGGCTCTGTTCAGCTCGATCAGCTCAGCTCATGCCATTGCATCAGCTTATTTTTCTTTTCCATTTTTTGATTTTGTTCTTACAGAGGAGGTTCCTGGCCAATCTAACACATGAAGATCCCATCCAGGTAATGTAGGATTGTTCTTGTACAAGCATGATGGAATTGCGTAGATATCATAGGGGACTGATAGTTAACTAGGGGTTTAACGGTAGTGATTTAATTCTGATAGTTAGTTTCCTCTCGTCTCTGAATAATTTGAAAGAGGGTTTTGACAAAGATCACAGTCCCCATTGGTTTCATAGGCTGGAGCATCTGTTTAACAACGAGAAAAAAAAAATACATTCGTTCAAAGGTACTTAAATGTGCTTTGTGCTTTGTGCTTTGTGCTTTCAAGCTGAACATTATCTTAATTCGCATTGTGATTTAAAGCTGAACATTTATTGAATTACTTGTCTTAATATATTTAGAAAGGATACTGAATGACCATAGTTTCTTTGCCATATATATTTATTTCTGTTATGTATTTTAGTCCTTTTAAGTTCTATTTAGAAGAATTGGAATTATATTAATATTATGAAGATCCTTGTTATTGGAAGACAACTCTTGAAAGAATGTTTGGATGGCATTGTATTTAGCTCATAAATTAGTTGGTCTTGTCCGAAAACATGAAGCTAGAAAACTGGAGAGATGGTAGTTTTGCTGACTAAATGAAGGTCTCGCTCCTTGTCTGAAGGTGTGAAACTAGAAAGCTGGGGAGATGGTAGTTTCGCTGACTAAATGAAGACTTCACTCCTTTCTGTAAAACAAAACCAAAACTAGAAAAGGGGTCTCTGACATTGGCCTCCGACGCTCAAGTTAGGAATAGAAGAAGAAGAAGAGAAAGTGAAAGTACTAGAGATAGAGATTTAGCTTGCCTTTCTTCATAGCTAGCATACTCTTTTATACTTTTCTCAATGACCCTCCATCTTCCCCCGTTTAATGGTAGTAATTACTGACGAAAGACATCTTTGTCTTGACTTCTTCTCATTTAATAATAGATGGAGTGTTCTCTTTTGTTTTTTCTTTCCCTTATTAATTATCTGTCTTTTCCTCTTTTATTATTTTATCGGTTCATTATGTGTACAATGTCAACGCCATACCTCGAGCCGGACGGGAAGCCCGCTCAGCTTGCTCTCCTGTCGACCAGGTTGACCAGACACTGATTTACTCAGGTGGTCAACTGGACAATGATCCCTCCGATCGCTAATGAACCGCTTCCCACTCGGGTGCGGCCGAGCCTTACTTAACCTCTGGCATTGTCCGCCTTGATTTTGACCTACACCATCGCAATTGACTCGTGCTAGGTAGGCTCCTCCTTATCACCACATCACAAGCCTCCCCTTCAAGTCTAGTCGAAGGAGACTGCAAGTCCGACTGACTAGACAGGAAGATGTGTCTTCGGCGATTTCAAAGTTTGTTCGACCCATATGCAGACCGGCCTGTGTTGGTCTTTAATCGCTGATTGGCCTACAAGCCCACGCCACTTTAGCTTCATTATGTTGTTGCCAGGTTCAGGCATGTGACCCATTCTTTACGCCGATCGGGACGATGCGCAACAACACTTGGCACATGTTTTTATTTTTCCCTACGCGTCCTTGGGTGAGCTCGATCGTGACTGACGTCATCCAAATTTCTTGAAAACCGTGCAAATCCCTGATAATTATGGCCAAGCACGCGGCCATACCTTTTTAATTAAGCTCATTAAATGCTACCCAGTGACTGAAAGACATGTGTCCCTCATTGTCGTTGCACGATCAACGTGATAGGCGGATATTCTCTTGTAACGAGGTGTGCGCCTTTTCAAAATCAATGATGGGATCTGCTTCTATGTTTTCGTAGCTTTGGATCGGACGGCTGAGGTCGATCGGCTATGAGATTTATAAACCTCGCGTGTGTCGTCGTCTTCCTCACTCTGCGTTTTTCGTCTCCCTCACTCTACATCTCCGTCTTCGAACTTTTCGTCGACACTGTGTTCTTCTTATTTTCCAGCGGTCGTAATGATCTCTCTAGTAAGCTTTCTGTACCCTTCAACTAGGGCTGCAAACGAATTGAGCCGGCTCGCGAGCTTTTCGAGCCGGCTCGAAAAATATTCGATTCGTATTCGAATTTATCGAATTCGAGCCGAACTCGAACATGTTCGAACTTTTTCTTGAGCCGAACTCGAACCCAAATTATATTGTTCGAGCCGCTCGCGAGCCGCTCACGAGCTTTAATATTTATTAATATAAGTTAAATATATATTAAATAAATAAATTTCGAGCCTTTCTAACATATTTTCGAGTAATAATTCGAATAGTTCGCGAACATGTTCGAATATTTCGAGCCGAATTCGAACCCGAACCCTAATTCGAACCGAACTCGAACCAAACATTTTAAAATCTTCGAGCTTCGAATCGAGCTCGAACTCGAATATACCTATTTCGAGCCGAATTCGAACCTTAAATTTTTCAGCATATTCGGCTCGATTCGATTCGTTTACACCCCTACCTTCAACCGGCTCTGTTCGTTGTTCTTAGCACCCTTTCAATCGAACTTCTTCGTTGTTTCTTACGTTTATTTTCGATGGCAAGCTCCTCTCAACCTCCTATCTTCGTCCCTGGACTCTAGTACACGTCCATCGAATCCAGGTTCGACGAAGGCGATGCTGAGAGTTTGAGAGTTGTCTTTGAAATTCCCTCTGATTATCAAATCGGTCTTCCTTCGGCTTTTGACCGCCCGAACGAGCCGCCTCCGGGTTTTGTATGCTTCTTTAGGGACCAATTTACTGCCGGCCTGCGGTTCCCGATCCACCCTTCTTCTATGTCGTTTGTAAATATCACTACAACAAAAACCCTCATAGACATCGGTGGAACAACAACGATTTTAAGCAAAAACCGATGTCTTTGAGTATTTTACACCGGTTTTTCCAAAAACCGGTGTCTATGAGCACAGATTTTCGCTCATAGACATCAGTTTTTTAGGCGATGTCTATGAGCGCCTTTTTTTCGTTAATAGACATCGATTTTAACAGCGGTTTTTAAAATTTGGTGTTAATAAACTAAAATAAAATATTTTAATTTTCCCACTTGCCAAAATTTGCAACACTATGAAGTTCCCTCCAAACCTAAACTTATATCCCGCCCCTTCATTCGACCATCTCTCTCAGCCTAAACCTAAACCTAAACCTCTGACCATCTCTCTCAACCTCATCTCCCTCTTCCCCTTCCTAGATCGACGCCCCTTCCTCTTCCGATCAGGATCAAGACACAATGCCCTTGCTTCTCCGTCCAATCACACTGCATCTCCTCCAACTCCTCCCTTTGGGTGAGAAGAGGAAGCCTTCTTCGCATTTTGGTATGTTTTTTTTCCACAACACTTGCTTTTATATTCCGCAGTCAAAGACTTAGCTCTCCTTCTTGCCTTCCCAAATCCGTCGGGTTTCTCCTTCCCGATCGCCATGCCCTCCTCCTCCTTTCTCTCTTCTTCCCTTCCTCCCTCTCCGCGGCGGTGACTACCCAATCATCGGCCTTGCCGTCCAATAGCTCCACTGTGTACGACTTCCTCCAGGAGTACAACCTCCCTCCCGGCATCCTCCCCGACACCGTCAAGTCTTTCTCCGTCGCTTCCAACGGCTACTTCGTCATCGATCTCTACGGAGAGTGCTACGTCGACTTCGAGTACGTCGTCTACTACGCCCCGCGCGTGTCTGGCTTCCTCGGCTACGGCTCCGTCTCCAACCTCGAGGGTGTCCAGATCCGGAGCTATCTCATCTGGTACGGCGTCAGCTACATCAAGGTCGACCTCCCCTACTCCGATTTCATCTACATCCAGTTCGGCTAGGTCACTCGCAAGCTCGGCATTGACCAGTTCCAGCACATACACTCTTGCAGAGGGAATCTCTCTCTGTTTCAATGTGCCAAGAAGGTTGTCCGTCCAGCGTTCGAGGTAATGCCACTGTGTAGTTTCTGCGTTTACAATCGATTTACTTTAGTCCATGAGTCAGAGAGACTTTCCAAGTAGCAAAGGTTGCAAGGAGAATTTAAAAGGGCTTATTTTATCCTTGCTTGATAGAGAAACTAAAAAGAATCCAGCTGGACTTCATTGATTCAATGTTCTTGTGAACAAGTGGAACGATGTCTTTAGTAGTATGAGAATTACAGACTCCGTCGGTCTAACTTTGAACTAAATCTTGCTAACAAAACAAAAAAAGAAGAAGAGAGAAATAGATAACCCTAGTAGTTTTTTCAATGTTCTTTTTGTCATTTAGTATAATTCAGGGAAATATTGAAGTATAGTCCTGAAATTGGTCAAAGAGAATCTCTTCCATAGATCTTGTTTCTTACGAAGTGTTTTTCTTTTCATTAGTGTTATTATAGATCTATCAAAACTTTTATAGGGATTTTCTGGGCTGCTCCACTGAGTCAAGGAATCAGCAAGTTTTAGTTCAGAAAGCAACAACAACAGAGCCATAGATACATGAAACACCATATGAATCTAATTCATTCTTGTAATAGACTAATTTCCAAAGCCTCTTATTCTTTGATATTGTACGGGGAAGCAAGCCCCAATGAAGCAAAAGTAGGACCTTGGCAACAACTTCCACCATACAAAGCCATTTGGACAATGAGGAACTAAACTATAGATGTTTGCCCTTTTTGCATTGTTAGTGTAAAATTTCTCATATCTTCATTCTTTTTGGCAGTTCTGAGGAGCTAACCTTCATGTGTGACACAGAGTGAAGGTGAATTTTCCCTTTCTATTGCTTATAAGAAAGGGCTTATATATGTTTCAGCATTGTCAAGGTAAGAGAATATAGATATACTGAACACTATAGCATAATTAGTTGATTTCCAAAAAATTCAGTGATAACCAGTACATCTATCTTTCCTTGCCTTGAAAACTGGTTTCTGAACTATAGATATATAGAGAGAATATCTGCAGAGTCAATATAGGCATGGGTCATGTTCATTTTAGTTAGCATCATGCAGTGACTTTGCAATCCTGGTTAGGATGTTATGGACAAAGGAATCATAATTAGCTCAGATGAATATACAAATTTAAACTGTGACTCACAGCATCTTGGACAGATTTCACAATGCTGGCATTAGAAGTGTCAGAGTTATCTCCCACAGCCTTGCCAACAATAGACATGCACCTCCCTCCACCTAATAGGAATTAAATCAAACACTAGAGATGCAATAAATTGAGCGGAAAACCCAGATTGCTGCTTGTAATTAAGCTACTTCAAAAATTGAGCAGAAATTATCAATTTCAAGCCGTGCGCACTCGGAGAAGAAGCAAGGATTCGAGTACCAGTGAACGTAGGGGATGGAAACCTTCGAATAATTGCGAAAAGGGGACGAATTGGAACCGGAAATAGAGATGGCGGCGTCACGACAGGAGCAAAAGCCATTACTTCTCCACAGCTGATTTCTTTTATAGGGATTTTTATGTAGATCAACCTCTTTAACTACATTGCTTGTCAACTGAGGATAAACTTGCAACGTTAAATTAGTGGAAAATGGAAAAACCTTACTTACCCTTGAATCCCTAACCCCACAGCTGCTGAAACCCTCTCTCAACTTTGTTGGTGCCAGCCTCAACAACATCTAGCTTGACTCCCTGCTGGCGTATTACCTCAATGGTGACTTTGCCTTCCTTGCCAACTTCACAAATCATTTATTAATTAACTCTTTTTAATGTTTTCATAGATATGGAATTCCATAGGTTGTAATAGATTTATTAATTAACCCTTTATTTTATGCAAGTATGTCTATGATGGAGAATTTTGTTATTGGTTATATATTGAACCATTTTTTTCCATTTCAGAATATTTTTGTTCCCCAACTTTGAGCAAGTCATGTGAAAGAAAGAACCATACTGCCCTTTTTTACAAGAATGTTTGTAAGAAAGCAGTTGCAATCAACATGAGTTATAAATTTTACATATACTGCTTTATGCATTTCATTATACACTCTAGTCGGTGAACTTCAATCTGTCCATGGAGTATGTAAGTTTGTCATGCACTATTCATTCCCTTGGAAAAATACTTGAAATTAACAGAATTTAATCTCTATCATACATAATTTCCATTCAGGATGACAACAGATATAACTCAAGTAGAGGTGCACATTTAAATCTCAAACGTGCAGAAAAAGCTAGCATATTGGTTAACAAGAATCCAGGTATGATTTGCACAACCTTGATAAATTTAATTTTAGGTAAAATAATGGCATGTAGCCATGAGGTAAGGAATGTATCCGATCCACCTGGTGAAATAGGTTTGCTTTTTGAGTAATTATGATGATTTTCTTTTTTGTCTCCCTTTTATATATTTAACATACACTTGGTACTTGGACACTTTACAGTGGCTGCTTGTGACTTGTTGATTATTTTTTACGTTTATGTGCCTTATCTGACGATTCTCATGACTTGCCTTGAAACAAGGTAATAGTAAATTCTATAATTGTGTGAGTGTAGTCGATGGGTAACTTTTGATTACAAAATGTGTATTATAACCAAGTTAAGGGTTTTTTTCTTCCCTTCAAATGGAATCCAAATTAGTCCTTTTGCCGTTTGGATACAGAGAAACTAGGAGAAAAGGTGTTAATTATCAGAAGGCTAACTTGTCATATTAACACGAGGATCAATTTGAAACTATTCAACCCTGAGCCTAAAAGTTTATGTTAGCATGTATGTCATTTGAATGCTAATTTATGGGTTTTTTTTAGATTGTTCTGTTAGCTAAGTGGTGCTAATAATTCTGAATTATCTACACCACAGCTAACTTTGCATTGGACTGATAAAGTGATAAAGCATTTTAAAGTCTCTCTTTCCATGTATAATAATTAAATTCTTTGTTGCTACAGCTCTTGTTGATACTCTGGCCGGTAAGACTCATGCTTGGGAGGAGGATCGTGGCATGCTATTCATGTATGAGAGTGTTCCGCTCCTCTCAGAGTGTCCACTTTTCATATGTAAGTAGGAAACATGGCAGTTTCAATTGGTTTTAACTATCAGTATTGTCTTTCAACTGATTTAGACCCATTTGTCGATCTTTTCATGCAGTTTCCATCTTTCAACACTGCAGATTCTATTTTGGAGCACCTTTTTAACCCCTTGCATTGTTCTTATATCTTAACAACCTAGTGTTTGCTTTCAGTATGAAAGATTAGAGGAAGGGTCAAACAAAAAGAAGGAAATTCTCTCGGAGATCACTGAGATGATGATGCACAGAGCACACCTTGACAGTAGCATCAAACTCATCGGCAATCTAATTTTTGGATCGGCTGTTGCACCTTCAGTCCTCAAAACCGTGAGGCCATCTGGTCAGGCTCTGGTTGATGATTGGGTTTGCTTGAAAACAGTGGTAAATATTGTGCTCTAGCGTATTCATCTTCACAATCTATTTTATTAAACATGACCATGTGTTAACAAAAAACCTTAGGTCCAAGCATTCGAGTCGCATTGTGGATCGCTCACTCAATATGGCATGAAGTATATGCGAGCTTTCGCAAACATATGTAACGAGGGTGTCTCGAAGGATGCGATGGAAGAAGCTTGTGGTAATGTTTGTGGCAGCTACAACTCAGCTAAGTGGAGTCCCTTTATCCATGGCTACAGTGCATGATCTTGTATCTCAAAATTGCACGTCTAGTGCAATGTAAGCTCATCAGTGCTCATACATAAATATATACACACTGGCAGTAGGAATAGTCATATGCTTACTTAAACTTGTTCAAGGGTGTTGTTTCAGATAGCCGAGCCACCTAAAATCTCGGTCTTGATATTTTAATTGACAATGCATGTTAGCTAATATAATTAATTTAAAGTGGTAATTGGGTCAATATTGGAAGATGGTTATGGAATTTTAGTATTTATAAAGTTTGAATGTATTCTTGAGGTAGTCTCCTAACGTGAACTTGCTCAACATTGATTTCAACTCAATTTGATTGTTCAAGGTGGAATTCTCTTCCTCAAATTTTGACACAGATTTTTCTTAAGTTTTGACACAGGTTGTATCTTGAATCTTCTTGGTAAGTCAAATTCAGTCTTCTCCTTGAGTTGTATTGACAGAAACTACATCAGCAATGCATTATTAACTGCATGTATTATTCTTCTTGGTAAGTCAAATTCAGTCTTCTCCTTGAGTTGTATTGACAGAAACTACATCAGCAATGTATTATTAACTGCATATATTATTCTTCTATTTTTGTTCTTTGCTATAGTTAAGTAGACCAAATGATACTTTTGTTTGACAGATTAGAACAGTGGATGTTTTAACTCAGAAAACTAGGCATTTGAAGGTGAAAAGTGTTGGATCGAGATCGCGCTAGAGGGGGGGGTGAATAGCGCTCGTGGCTAAATCGTTCGATTATCGTAAAACTTATTGGAGTTAAAACAACGCAGCGGAATAAAAACAAGCAAAACAAAAGACACAGAGTATTTTTACTTCGTTCGGAGCCTGTGACGACTCCTACTCGAAGGCCCGCGATCCTTGATCGCTTCCGGTGGGCAACAACTATAAGCTCGTATGAATATTACAAACTAATTACAAATTTAACTGCAATTAAAATTATACCGACAACAGTAGTAGAAAAGAAATCTGAGCTCCGGGTTGTCGGAATGTTGCAACAGCACTTCGGAAGCAGTACTTGAGCAGAACACAGCAGAATGGAAGCTTGGAAAATCGTTGTTCAGAGCTGCTGGTCGAAACCCCTTATAAAGGGTGTTCAAGGCGCCTTCTACTGTTCACCAAGGCGCCTTGAACAGCCGAGTCAGCCGCGGAGATGAGGAGCGAACTGGTCGAATCTTATCGCAGACTCAAGGCGCCTTCCACTGTTAACAGGGCGCCTTCATCTATTCAAGGCGCCTTCCACTGTTCATCAAGGCACCTTGAACAGCTTCTCGCAGCCAGCTCCAGCCTTGCATCCGAGGCGCCTCCAAGCTCCATGGAGGCGCCTTGGACACTGTTCATCCGAGGCTTTACGTTGCTCCTTTTCACCTGCAAGATACGTTAGTCCCAAACACTACCCTGCAGCACAAAGTTAGCACATAATTCAACACATATTATAAATAAAGTATTAACAGTCTCCGGACTGTCCGAGTCTGACTTCAGGTTTCCAACCGGAAACCCTAGGTCGACCCGACGCCTACTGTTCCCTCTACGGGGAACGCGTCCTCACCTACTCCACTCAGGAGATTTACCTGTTGCCAGTACGATCCTCCAGATCGACTGGACTTTTGCTCGGCACTCGACGCTTCCGGACTTTCTGCTGGACATCCGCTTCCCGGCTAGTCCAGACTTTCACCTGGTTCGCGACACCAGGACTTTTCACCTAGGGTTACCACCCCCTAGGACTTTTGCCTGAAGCCATCGACCTGCCAAGACTTTCCGCATAGGGTTACCACCCCCTATGACCTAGGGTTACCACCCCCTAGGGTTTTCACCTGCCTAACCGCAGCTAGGACTTTTGCCTAAGTATCACTTAGGACTTTCCTGCAAGCTCCATGAACTTTGTTAGATAACACCACCACTTAACTTTGATCCCTTTGCCATAATCAAAACCCAGGTTCGATCATCTGGTGCTCACTGCACCAACAATCTCCCCCTTTTTGATTATGGCAATCTTGGTTCAAAGTTAAGTAAAACATAACTTTTAAATAAAGGAATAAATAATGAAAGTTAACCAGAAGCATCAATGCATAAATAAAATTTAAAGTTTATGCTCCCCCTTTCATTCTTGATTTCTTAACTTTGACTTTTCTCTCCCCCTTTGACATAAATCAAAAAGAATTAAGAAAAGAGAAATAGTCTAGTTAATTTAAGCTCCCCCTAAAGGGTAGCATAGTTAAGTACTCAGACTTAAAAAAATCTAGGTGAAGTACTTAGCTCAATTCATAAGGTGTTTGAAAAGAATTGTTGCATAGATAATTTAAATTTTAAGTTAATGCCTTAATAACTTCTTTGAGTTTAGGTGTCCAAGCATGAGTCAAACTTGATTGGGTATCAGAGCCCTAAAGGAATTTGTTTAGCCTTAAAGTACTAGCATGACTCTGTTCATTCCCCCTTAATTAATGCCAAATTAAATTCTTAGGGTCTTAGAGTACAAGCATAAGAAGAACTTTATATTATCCTAATTCCAGCTCATCCATTCTAGATTATCAAACATGTGCAACTTACGAATGAGTTTGAGATGAGATTATTTGAAAATATTGAAAATTTAAGTTCCAAATGAGAAAATGCTAAACTTTTGAGAATTTATTGAAAATTAATTAGAGTTAACTTTAGCAATCAGAATTTGATAATTAAATATTTTTAAATCCTTTTAAATTAATATTTTGACAGTAATTGAATTAATTTTAAAAGATTTTGAAAAGAATTTTCAAAAGATTTTTGAAATGAATTTTCAAAGGATTTTTAAATAAGTTTTTCAAAGATTTTTCAAAGGATTTTGAAATTAAGTTTAGAATGATTTTTTATTTAAATAAAATTTTCAAATAATTTTTAAATAAGATTTTCAAAGATTTTTCAAATAATTTTGAAATGATTTTGAAATGAATAAAAGAATTTTACAAACAATTTTGAAATGAATTTTCAAAGGATTTTTAAATAAGTTTTTCAAAGATTTTTTAAAGGATTTTGAAATTAAGTTTAAAATGATTTTTTATTTAAATAAAATTTTCAAATAATTTTTAAATAAGTTTTTCAAAGATTTTTCAAATAATTTTGAAATGATTTTGAAATGAATAAAAGAATTTTACAAACAATTTTGAAATGATTTTTAAATAATTTTGAAATTAATTTTCAAAAGATTTTTGAAATGATTTTTAAATAATTTTGAAATTGATTTTCAAAAGATTTTTGAAATGATTTTTAAAATTAAGTTTTAAAAGATTTTTGAAATGATTTTTAAATAATTTTGAAATTGATTTTCAAAAGATTTTTGAAATGATTTTTAAATAATTTTGAAATTGATTTTCAAAAGATTTTTGAAATGATTTTTAAAATTAAGTTTTAAAAGATTTTTGAAATGATTTTTAAATAATTTTTAAATTGATTTTCTAAAATAATTTTGAAATTAATTTTCAAAAGATTTTTGAAATGATTTTGAAATTAAGTTTTAAAAGATTTTTTAAATGATTTTTAAATAATTTTTAAATTGATTTTCTAAAATAATTTTGAAATTAATTTTCAAAAGATTTTTGAAATGATTTTTAAATAATTTTGAAATTGATTTTCTAAAATAATTTTGAAATTAATTTTCAAAAAAATTTTGAAATGATTTTTAAGTAATTTTGAAATTGATTTTCTAAAATAATTTTGAAATTAATTTTCAAAAGATTTTTGAAATGATTTTTAAGTAATTTTGAAATTGATTTTCTAAAATAATTTTGAAATTAATTTTCAAAAGATTTTTGAAATGATTTTTAAGTAATTTTGAAATTGATTTTCAAAAGATTTTGAAAGGAATTTTAAAAGACTTTTAAAATGATTTTTAAAGGATTTTTGAAATAATTTTAAAAGATTTTTGAAATAATTTTTAAAAGATTTTTGAAATGAAGTTTTAAAAGATTTTTGAAATGATTTTGAAAGGAATTTTGAAAGACTTTTAAAATGATTTTTAAAGGATTTTTGAAATAATTTTAAAAGATTTTTGAAATAATTTTTAAAAGATTTTTGAAATGATTTTGAAAGGAATTTTAAAAGACTTTTAAAATGATTTTTAAAGGATTTTTGAAATAATTTTAAAAGATTTTTGAAATAATTTTTAAAAGATTTTCAAATGATTTTGAAAGGAATTTTAAAAGACTTTTAAAATGATTTTTAAAGGATTTTTGAAATAATTTTAAAAGATTTTTGAAATAATTTTTTAAAAGATTTTCAAATAATTTTTAAAAGATTTTTGAAATGAAGTTTTAAAAAATAATTTTGAATTAACTTGATTTAAGTTAATTTTAGTTTTAATTTTTTAGTCATCTCACCCGATCTAAATTTTCAATTAGGTAATCCTATAATTGTTGTGAGATGAATTGAGGTTCAGTTTAAGGGGTTGATTTAACTTTGTGTTAGATTCAGGTTTAGCTTTGGGTTCAACAAGTAAGCATTCTTTGGATAAACTTCTGGGCTATGGTGAGTCACAAGGAACTCATTAAAGTAACCATGCCTTCGAGGTTTTCCAAATAGTCCTACCCATTGAACTTAATACTAAAACTTGGTCTAACTAGTTAGGATCCATTTAAGGGTAGCTTCGGTCAGTTCCACTTGGCCAAATGCACCAGGTCGAAGTCATATCTTCCTAGACATGCGATGCCCAAGCTTCCCTAACGTACTATCATCCAAAAACTTCACCAGTACTGTTAGTAAAGTTAAACCTAGCCTATTTTATCTAACCTTAATTACCCTGCCGGGTAGTCTACTCTTGTTTACCCATTTCGGGTAGATTAAGTTCGGTTACCCAGTCGGGTAATTTAGTTGGGAGTGCCAGCTATTCTGGATCCTCCTTCTATTGAATTTTAAATTTCAAATTTTGAATTTAATTTTGAATTCGAATTTTGAATTTGTAATTTGAATTTTGAATTTTTGAATTTTAATTTTAATTTTAATTTCGAATTTTGAATTTTAATTAAATTTCGAATTTTAATTTTTGAATTTTAATTTAATTGTGAATTTTAGATTTATGAATTTTGAATTTAACTTATTAAAATTGTTTTCCTTCTTGCTCCCCCTGGATCATAGCCTCGATCTGGTCTATCGAGGTAGTGGACCTGATCCTTGGGGACCCAATATTGTCCAAGTCCAATTTGATTAACGAGGTTGGACTTGGGGACCCATGTTTGAATTATGTTCCTTTTATTTCTATTTACCAACGACAGATATGATCTATATTTAGTTTTGGGCTTGAATCCAAGTCCGGATTTTTTGTAAACGGCACGCTGTTTTCCAAGAATCAGATCCAAATTCTTGGAACCCAACGTAAAGCGTTCTAACGTATCCTTGAGTTCTTTAATTTGAGTTTTCAAATTGGAATTTTCTTCCTCAAGTTGTTGGACTTGAGTTGAACTTCCAACTTGAACTGACTCAGTTAAAGAACTCGAGTCAGTCGCTTCCTTAAGGGCTATTACTTCCTTTTGGAGCGACTTAACCCGGATGTTGGATTTAGCCAATTTTTTAAGCAAATAAGGAACTAAATTTCTTAAGTCATCTATTTGAGTTTCGGCGAGAAAAGAACTTACAGTGGGGATCGGGCCTTCGGAAACGGATGCGGATCCGTGGCTTCGCTTGGACTCTGTTTCTGACTCGTTCTCGGCTTCGGACTCGAGTTCGGACTCGATTTCGTCAATTATGTTAGCCTGCACCGGTAATGCGAGAAAGCTCGTTGGTTCTTCTTCCTTGTCAGTCTCGGATTCGTCTGACGACTCGGACCAGGTTGCTTTCAATGCCTTTCTTCTTTTCTTCTTGTTTGGGCAATCTGGCTTGTAGTGACCTTTTTGGTTACAGCCGTAGCAGGTGACATCTGATCTGTCCTTTGTGTTCATTTGAGTTGCCTTCTTCGACTTGCACATCTTCCGTACGAGTTTTATCAACTTGGAAATAACTTCGTCTTCGTCTTCTGCGTCTGATTCATCGTCTTCGTCCTCTGATATTTTAGATTTGCGCCTTGACGTCGGTTCACGCGTTCTGCTAGCACCTGCAACCAAAGCAACACCTTTCTCGACCGGGCGTGCATTAGTCTGCTCATGCAATTCTAATTTAGAAAACAATTCATCTAGTTTTATTGAGGATAAATCCTTGGAAACTTTGTAAGCATCAACCATGGATGCCCACAAAGTGTTCCTCGGAAAAGCACTTAGCGCGTACCTTATTACGCCGCGATTTTCCACCTTTTGGCCGATCGCATGAAGCCCGTTGAGTAGGTCCCGGATGCGTGCGTGAAGCTGGTTCGCCGTCTCACCTTCCTGCATTTTAATATTATATAATTTATTTAAAATTAAATCACGCTTACTTACTTTAGCGTCTGACGTGCCCTCGTGCAGCTCGATTAGTTTGTTCCACAGCTCCTTCGCACTTGAAAATGGTCCGACTCTATTCAGTTCTTCTTTTGTCAACCCGCATTGCAGCATACAGGTTGCTTTGGCATCAGCTTCGACCTTCTTTCTTATGCTGGTGTCCCAGTTAGTGCATGAAACGAGTTCTCCAGCGCCGTCAAGTGGTAGCTCGAGACCGGTCTGGATGATGATCCACATCTCGACTTGCGTCTTGAGATGGTAGATCATCCGGTTCTTCCAATAGGTAAAGTCTTCGCCGGAGAAGAGCGGGGGGCGAGAAGTGCTAAAGCCTTCTTGGAGGGCCATTTAAAAGAACCTTGCCCACAAAAAAAATAGCAACAAAAATGTACCAGGACTTGATCCTGGATTAACAGTGTGGTATGGAAGGATAGAAATAGAAGTTCACCAGTTTCGAAAAAAATAATAAAATATTATTAAAAAAATATTTTAAAAAATATTATTTTAAATTTTGCCAAATTCAATATTTTATCAATACTAATAAACCGTGAAAGGATGAAAATGAATTTTTCGAAAATAATTTTGGAGGGAAAAAACGAAAGGCGTAAGGTTTTATTTTTACCCTATACACACGACAAAGCCACGAAAAATGCTTGAATGGTGGTTGCACCAGTTCTAAGCGACCCCGCTCTGATACCAATTGTTGGATCGAGATCGCGCTAGAGGGGGGGTGAATAGCGCTCGTGGCTAAATCGTTCGATTATCGTAAAACTTATCGGAGTTAAAACAACGCAGCGGAATAAAAACAAGCAAAACAAAAGACACAGAGTATTTTTACTTCGTTCGGAGCCTGTGACGACTCCTACTCGAAGGCCCGCGATCCTTGATCGCTTCCGGTGGGCAACAACTATAAGCTCGTATGAATATTACAAACTAATTACAAATTTAACTGCAATTAAAATTATACCGACAACAGTAGTAGAAAAGAAATCTGAGCTCCGGGTTGTCGGAATGTTGCAACAGCACTTCGGAAGCAGTACTTGAGCAGAACACAGCAGAATGGAAGCTTGGAAAATCTTTGTTCAGAGCTGCTGGTCGAAACCCCTTATAAAGGGTGTTCAAGGCGCCTTCTACTGTTCACCAAGGCGCCTTGAACAGCCGAGTCAGCCGCGGAGATGAGGAGCGAACTGGTCGAATCTTATCGCAGACTCAAGGCGCCTTCCACTGTTCACAGGGCGCCTTCATCTATTCAAGGCGCCTTCCACTGTTCATCAAGGCGCCTTGAACAGCTTCTCGCAGCCAGCTCCAGCCTTGCATCCGAGGCGCCTTGGACACTGTTCATCCGAGGCTTTACGTTGCTCCTTTTCACCTGCAAGATACGTTAGTCCCAAACACTACCCTGCAGCACAAAGTTAGCACATAATTCAACACATATTATAAATGAAGTATTAACAGTCTCCGGACTGTCCGAGTCTGACTTCAGGTTTCCAACCGGAAACCCTAGGTCGACCCGACGCCTACTGTTCCCTCTACGGGGAACGCGTCCTCACCTACTCCACTCAGGAGATTTACCTGTTGCCAGTACGATCCTCCAGATCGACTGGACTTTTGCTCGGCACTCGACGCTTCCGGACTTTCTGCTGGACATCCGCTTCCCGGCTAGTCCAGACTTTCACCTGGTTCGCGACACCAGGACTTTTCACCTAGGGTTACCACCCCCTAGGACTTTTGCCTGAAGCCATCGACCTGCCAAGACTTTCCGCATAGGGTTACCACCCCCTATGACCTAGGGTTACCACCCCCTAGGGTTTTCACCTGCCTAACCGCAGCTAGGACTTTTGCCTAAGTATCACTTAGGACTTTCCTGCAAGCTCCATGAACTTTGTTAGATAACACCACCACTTAACTTTGATCCCTTTGCCATAATCAAAACCCAGGTTCGATCATCTGGTTCTCACTGCACCAACAAAAAGTGGTGAGATTAGGGAAATGAAAGGCGCAAGAAGAATGAAGCAGTATAGCAAGTTGAACAGATTTTGATTCTCATAATTTAATGTAGCCTCAGCTTGATTTTTGACTCACGATGTTCTACCTTGATGTGTTGTTAAAAGAATGTTCTACCTTGATTCTGATATCTATTAGCTTTTGATGTAAAAAGAATGTTTGTGTGTTTTATGAATACTGTTGTAAGAAGAATATTTATGTAATTTGTGAATATTTGTGTATTTTATGGATACTGTTGAATGAGGAATATTTGTGTAGTTTGTGAATATTTGTGTATTTTCTTGGTTATTGTCGGTGTTTCACTGTTTTGGAAATCAAATTTGTGTTGGTAAAAAATATTGATATTACATCGATTTTCCATCGCTGCAAAACCGGTGTCATTAACTAATATTACATCGGTCGTATACCGTTGCCAAAACTGGTGTTATTATCATATAATATTACATTGGTTTTACACCGTTGATGAAACAGTGTCGTTAAGTGATACTACATCGGTTAATAACCGATTCGAAAACTGGTGTCGTTAAGTGATACTACACCGGTTTTAACCCGATGTCTAAAATGGCAGACCTTTTACATCACCTTCATAGACATTGGTCGAAAATGTAATAGACACCGGTGGAAAACCGATGTCTATGAGGGTTTTTGTTGTAGTGTATTTTATTATTTCTCTCCATCAACTAGTGTCAAACTCCTTTCGGCTGCTATGAGGGGTCGTCGTTTTATTCTGCCTGCACGGCATTCCCCTTACTACTCTGCTTTTCCACTATTTCTATTAACCCAAATTGTCTGAGCTGGGGACGTTTCTCTTCCAAGTTCGAGTGGACCTAGTCTTCTTTAACAAGATGTCGTCCTCCAACAAGCATTGGAATGACTACTATTTCTTTGTTCGCTTTCCTGAGCGGCCGGACTTCCTGACCAGATGACAATTAGAGGTGTCGAACCCTCCCGAGCTCAAGAAATATAAGAGCTGCTCGGATTACTTTCATGCAGCTTCCAGCTTGGCCGGTCAGAAATACCATATACACAAATTACTGCTGGAGGGTGTCCTCTACGTGTTCAGCCTGAGCCTGATCTGCACAAGGCTTCCGTCTACCCTAGATATGCTCTTTCTTAGTCTAACTTTTGAATCTAACAAATTTCTCTCTTTCTTTTGCAGCTCGAGTTATGTTGTGCGCACGTCTGTCCTGCAAGTCCAAACTCAGGGACGCAGAGATCAATGTTGCGGTCATAGCCAAGTTGGAGAGTTGCGGCTTGTAGTCGGTCGACTCTCATGAGGATCCGCTCAGAGAGAGCATAGGAGCCCCATCTCAAGGGAGCGACAGAGTAGCCAAGCGTACGATTGGTGGTGAAGCGATTGTCGCAGTGAATCTCCCGCCCGAGCGTCTTTTGGTAATTCCAGTCGCCATAGGCCTCAGAATCGGCTACTTCCGAGGAGCCATTGATAAGCTGAAAGAGGTGTCGCACGGAGATTGCCACCCGATCTACTACCTCCACTACACATACTCCAACCAGGACCACCCCACGTCTTTCATTTGAGCCGGCTGAAACCTCCACACCTGTGCCCGAGCAAGCGACGACGTCTCACATACTTTGCTTTCATCCGATCGAACACCGTCTTTGTCCAGGCTGCCACAAGGAACATTCTGTGTGTCATCGGTCACTTTCAAACCGCTTCCACCGTCGAAGACTCAGAAGTCTCGCATTCGGCCAGCGTCAACGTCTTAATCGGCTGGCGGAGCAACCTCAGCCCCGTCCGCCCCGAGTCGCCAGCACCACCTAACGACGGTCATCCATCTACCTACGGACGAGTGGCACGACTCTGACAACGCTGAGTCCCAAGCCCGGGAGCACCAGATAATTATTCAGGGGTCGCTAGCACAGGTATGAGTCGATGCCTGAGCCCGTGCAGCGGTCATGCCTCTTGGGGCGCTCGCCGACAATCATACCCAGATGTCCACTAGTGTGAGCTCTTTAGTTGCATGTTCCTATTGATTGCCTCTCAGGCCTAAAAATTGTTTGCTTGCAATATTGGGTAGAAAGCCTGGCCATGTGTCAATGGCTCACCTTTTTGGAGCAAGAAGTCAAACAGTTGCGCGCCCCAAGCGACCAAGCAACGGCTTCTCAGGCGCAACTGGAGCAAATGAGTGCTAAGATGGCTCAATTAAGGGTCGATCTAAGTAAGAGCTCTGAGCAGCTGTAGGAGAAGAAGAGAAAAGGCGCCGAACAGGCTGTACAATTAGCTCGGCTTGATAAACAGGTTAGCTCTTTCGATTCCAAGCTCAATTTGGCCAACACCAGGAAGCTCAGGGCCATCGAGGACTTGGAGATAAAAAAATAAGGAGTGTCGGGTGTTGGCCCAAAACCTAAAAGAGGGTGAGGCCACTTTGAAGGCCGAGCAGGAAAGATGATCAGCCGAGCAGATCGCAGCGAAGATCCAGATCGACGCCAAAAATGAAGAGCTGGCCAAGTTGAAGGAAGAGCTGAAGGCCTCTCGAGCGGCCTTAGAGACTTATCAGAGAACTGAGTCGAGCAGGTTCAATCTCGTAAAGCAGGTCTATATCCTCTCGAATGCATTTAACAACAGAGTCACTGATTGGGCACTCCGTCTGTTCGACCTTGCTATTGACGGGATGCTCACTCAACTGAAGGAAGGCGGCTACCTCCCCTCTTCTCTGACAAGTAAGGCCATCAGTTGGGACAAGCTGACCGAGTTACTGCCCGACGATATTTTGGATTTTTTAGAGTGAGCCTATTTGTGCAAGTTTTTTTGCTTCTATAATTTTTTGAAGTATCAATGAATGCTCGTTCATCTGACGAACCCTTATATCCCTTCTCGCCGTTCGGCATTTTCAATTTTTTATTTGCATTTAGTTCACGCGTTTGTCGTTGAAACTCGATCGAAAATGAGTTGCTTATTCCCCAAAGTGTGGCCTCATTCTCTTCTGATTGGCAACAGGCTATCTATTTTCTTAGCAGGTCGATCAATTTCAGGTTTAAGGTTGTCGCTAAATCGTTTAAGGTCGCCGCTCGACTGTTGATGGAGATTGGATTTAAGGTCACTGCTCAACAGTCGATGGCGACTGGGGTTTAAGGTCGTCGCTCGACTGTCGATGGAGACTGGGGTTTAAGGTCATCTCTTGATCATTGATGGTGACAAGTGTTTAAGGTTGTCGCTCAATCGTTAATGGTGACAAAGGTTCAAGGTCATCACTCGACCGTTGATGGCGACTAGGTTTTAAGGTCGCCGCTCGACCGTTGATGGCGATAAGGATTTAAGGTCACTGCTCGACCGTTGATGGTGACAAGGGTTTAAGGTAGTTGATAGTGTATGTTTGTGGTTAAACATTTTCAATTGTTTTCTTCAGAATTTTACTCTTTTATCGAATTTTAATTGCATTTTCGTGTATGTTTAATAACTCTGGTCATTAGCTGGAATGATGATGTAAGCATCAATTTTGGGGTATTTTGTTGACAAAATCTTGATTAATTGTTGCAGGTATTGAAGAGGGAGTTTTCATCTGGATTTAAGCTTTGAAGTTCCTGGACCGTTGGATTGAAGCTTCAGAGAATCTGAGCCGCACAGGAAATCTAGGATCTGGTGAGAATATAAATATGTGAGGAAGGCTACAGTAAGGGGGATCGACGATTTACCCTAGCAAGGAGGAAAACGACAGATCGAAAGAAGGCTGGTTTCGGTCTTCAACAACTTCTGCTGAGGTGATGCTGATCTGAGAAGAGAACGACGCTGCTTGACTTCGGTGTACCGTTCAGATCTGGAATTGAAGGGAGTTGTTGATATTCCAGATCTAGGGTGAAGTCTCTTCGTGAGAGTTTGTTAACGATTCTCCCAGTTCACTGAATCTTTACTCTACTTCTTCCTAGATCTAGTTTTATTCTCTGTCCTCTTTGTTAGAGTTTCATTGTTGTTTTAAATCAAACCTTTATAGTTTGGTGCAGGGATTTTCTTTTCTTATTTCTGCTTACGGATAACAATGACTTGATCTTGGATTTAATTCTGTTAAACTTGATTCAGCTTGAGTTAGATTTTTGCAATTATTCTATGATTTAGATTTGCTCATTAGCTTCGAATTGCTAGATTCAATTTCCAGTTTACGAAATTATACTAGTAATGCTTGTAGTTGAGTAGATAATCTCAGAATTTGGGTTTAATACTCATTTCATCTAGAAAAAGTCAACAATAGCTGCTTGAATGTGAGTTAGCATTTTTAACCAATTAAATTCTGCATTGTTAGTAATAAAGAAAACCCATATGAACTGTGCGATAGATCAGATCAAATGAGAATTGATAACACTATGAAGTCCTTGTGAATCGACTTTGGAGTCTACTTACCCATTTAAGTTGAGGAAGATTTTAGTTAACATTTGAAACCAAGATTTTAACGACACTAATTTTGGTTATCAAATTTGGCGTCGTTGCCGGGGACCTAATGGTGGTTGTTAATTCTTAGTTTGATATCTACTCTCTAGTATTTTGTTATCTGATGTTTCAGTTGATAGAGTAGATGCACAGTTGATGACCAGGAAAAACAAACAAGATTTGGTTCAGCTTGATCCAGAAATTGAAAGGAGTTTCCATATATTACATAGAGCTCGGAAAGGATAGTCTTCTATTTCTAGCTCTATGTCTGCAGATCCTTCAAGAAGAATGGTACTTGGTCATGGCAGTACGCTGAGGGAGTTGGCAGCTCCTGATGGTTCATATCAACCTCTTTGCATTGAGTATCCTGAGTTAGAAGTTGATTTTGAATTAAGATCAGGTATCATACACTTGTTGCCTAAATTTCATGGACATTCAGGTGAGGATCCAAATCGACACCTGCAGGAATTCCATGTGGTATGCTCTACAATGAAACCTCAGGGAATTTCGGAGGAGGATATTAAACTGAGAGCATTCCCATTTTCTTTGGCTGATGCAGCTAAAGACTGGTTGTTCTATTTACCTTCAGGGAGTATTACTTGTTGGAGTGATATGAGGAGAGTATTTCTGGATAAATTTTTTCCTGCATCTAGAACAACATCGATTAGGAAAAGCATTTGTGGAATTCAGCAAGCTACTGGTGAAACACTTCATGAATATTGGGAAAGATTTAAAAGGTTATGCGCAAGCTGTCCACAACATCAAATAAGTGATCAATTGTTAATTCAATATTTTTATGAAGGGTTATTGCTCATGGATAGGAGCATGATAGATGCTGCTAGTGGAGGAGCTTTGGTGAATAAGACACCTAATGATGCTAGGGAGTTGATAGAAACTATGGCAGCAAATTACCAGCAATTTGGTACAAGACCTATGGTAGCAAGGGGTGTTCATGAAGCCCAGATTTTACAACCAGGACAGAGTAGAATTGAGAGTAGATTAGAGGAAATGTTGAATAGAATTGAGTTGGCAGCAGCTCAGATGACAGTGAATCAGCAAGTTCAACATCAAGCTGTGGAGCCTGTGCAGGCAATGAAAATATGTGGATTCTGTGCCAGTAGTTGGCATTCAACAGATACTTGTCCCAGTTTGCAATTAGATTGATGCAATTCAGTAGCTGAGCAATCTGTAGCAGCAGCTAGCGTTTTCCCTAATCGTCCGCAATATCAGCAAAGTAATCAACCAATTAAGTACGATCCTATGTCACCTACTTATAATCCAGGATGGAGAGATCATCCAAATCTGAGGTATGGAAATATTTCAGTTGCTCAGCAGCCTTTTCCACAACAGATTCAAAATAACAATTTTTCAGGCAATCAGAGACCACCAGGGTTTTACAATAGCACAGTTCCGAATAGAATACAACCATTTCAGCAACCTGTTCCACCATTTCAGCAGCCAAGAAAGTCTTTTCCCTCAACTCAAACTGATTTTTCAGTACAAGACATGAAAGAGATTATGCAGCAAATGATGCTTCATCAACAACAGCTTTCATTACGGTGTACTCATTCAATTCAGCAACAACAGAGGACTGATGCAGCATTACAGAACATTGAAAGACAAGTGAGTCAATTGGTGTCTGCACAGGGACAAACTCAGTTACAGACCTCAAGCCAGCTGCCTTCCCAAACCATTCCAAATCCAAGAGGAAATGTGAGTGCTATCACTCTACGGAATGGGAAACATGTTTCTGAGAATAAACAGGAAGATTCAGCTGAGCGTTCAGGAGATTTGGATTCAGATTTGCAGATTAAATTTGGTTCTGTTCCTAAATCCGTTGCAGTGCAGATTCCAGTGGTGGAACAGAAGCAGACAAAGATTCAGCTACCATTTCCTCAAAGGTTGGTAAAACCTGGAAAGGGTAAGGTTATTGAAAAGTCTAGAGAATTTCAAGAGATGATGGAAATTTTTAGTAGAGTAGAAGTAAACATCCCTCTACTGAAAGCAATCAAACACATTCCAAAGTACGCAAAATTTCTGAAGGATCTATGTGTTAATAAGAAGAAGCTTAAGGGTGATGAGCTGGTTAGTGCAGGGGAAAGTGTTTCTGCATTATTTCAGGCTATGCCACAAAAATGCAGGGATCCGGGAGTTTTTACTATTCCGTGTAAAATTGGAGAAAACTGTTTTGAAGATGCTATAGTGGATCTTGGGGCATCCATTAATGTAATGCCGAAATCAGTGTTTCAGGCTCTTGGAATTGGTCCTCTTCAGCCAACAGGGGTTGTGATCCAATTGGCAAACCAAAGTTTTGCTCATCCAGTAGGAGTGATTGAAGATGTGTTGGTCAAGGTTAAGGAATTGATTTTCCCTGCAGATTTCTATGTTTTGGATATGGAGGGTGATGCCTTATCAAGTCATGTGCCAATTATTTTGGGAAGACCATTTTTGAAGACAGCGAAGACTAAAATTGATGTTCATGCTGGAACTTTGTCAATAGAATTTGGTGAAACTATAGTTCAGTATAACATTTTGGATGCTATGAAATATCCAGTAGAGGATCACTCTTTGTTGAGTATAGAGTTATTTGATGAACTGGAAGATAGGTTAGATGGTTACTTGCTGGAATGTGCTGCTCTTTTTAATAATTTTGGGGATGATCTGAGTACAGAATGCAGTGACAGTTTGGATCAGTATGTTTTTGCTTCAGAGACAAAGGACTGTGAGGGAGTCTGTGTAGTTGAGGTTGAATCTGGAAAAGCACTTCCTTCTGTTTTGCAGCCACCAAAGCTGGAGTTGAAAGTTCTTCCGAGCCATTTGAAATATGCTTACTTAAGGAAGGATGAACAACTGCCAGTTATTATTTCCAAAGATCTTGATGTTGTACAGGAAGAGAAATTGCTAAGGGTTTTGAGGCACAATCAGAAGGCGATTGGGTGGACTCTCGCGGATTTGACAGGAATCAGCTCTTCTATCTGTACACATAGGATCTTGTTGGAGGATGATGCTAAACCTGTGCGACAGCCACAAAGGAGGCTTAACCCAATTATTCTTGATGTAGTAAAAAAAGAAGTTGTGAAGTTACTGCAAGCTGGGATTATCTATCCTATTTCGGACAGCAATTGGGTAAGTCTGGTGCAAGTGGTGCCTAAGAAATCGGGAATTACTGTAGTGGCAAATGAGGGCAATGAATTGATTCCTACAAGGGTACAAAATAGTTGGAGAGTGTGTATTGACTATAGGAGACTTAATCAATCAACAAGGAAGGATCATTTCCCATTACCCTTTATTGATCAGATGTTGGAGAGGTTAGCAGGGAAGACACATTATTGTTTTTTGGATGGATATTCAGGATATTTTCAGATTTGTATAGCACCTGAAGATCAAGAGAAGACCACTTTTACATGCCCTTTTGGGACTTTTGCTTACAGAAGAATGTCGTTTGGATTGTGTAATGCTCCAGGTACTTTTCAAAGGTGCATGGTAAGTATTTTTGCTGATCTTCTTGAGCATTGCATGGAGGTGTTTATGGATGACTTTACTGTGTATGGTTCTTCATTTGATGCATGCTTAGATAGTTTATCTTGTGTTTTGCATAGATGTGTAGAAAAGAATTTGGTTTTGAATTTTGAAAAGTGTTATTTCATGGTCCAGCATGGAATAGTTTTGGGTCATATTGTTTCTGAAAAAGGTATTGAGGTAGATCCGGCTAAAATTAGTGTAATTACTGCTTTATCATATCCCACATGTGTGCGGGAAGTTCGTTCTTTTCTTGGGCATGCAGGTTTTTATAGAAGATTTATCAAAGATTTTAGTACTATTGCTTTACCTTTGTCACGATTGTTGCAGAAGGATGTGGAGTTTGTGTTTGATGAAAAATGCAAAGAAGCTTTTGATAGACTCAGGGAAGCTCTTATTTCTTCTCCTATTATGTGTGCCCCTGATTGGTTGCTACCTTTTGAACTAATGTGTGACGCTTCTAATTTTGCAGTTGGAGCGGTTCTAGCTCAAAGGGTTAACGGAGCGCCTCATGTTATTAGCTATGCATCAAAGACATTGGATTCTGCTCAAAGCAACTATACAACAACTGAGAAAGAGCTTCTAGCAATTGTTTTCGCTTTGGACAAATTTCGGTCTTACCTTCTTTGTTCTCATGTTATTGTTTTTTCTGATCATGCAGCTCTCAAGTTTCTTCTCAGGAAAAAAGATGCAAAGCCTCGATTGATTCGTTGGATGCTCCTACTTCAAGAATTTGATATTGAAATACGAGACAGAAGCGGGAAAGAGAACTTGGTGGCAGACCATTTGAGTAGGATTGGAAGTGAAATGGAAACTATACCAATTGTGGATGCATTTCCTGATGAACATCTTTTCCGGCTACAAGGTAGATTGCTATGGTATGCTGATCTTGTCAATTATTTGGTTGCTGGTGTCTTTCCTACGCATTTTTCAAGAATTCAATGTGATAAACTTAAAAGTGATGCAAAGTATTATGTGTGGGATGGCCCTTACCTTTGGAAGTTTGGTAGTGATCAGGTGGTAAGGAGATGTGTATCTGAGGATGAATTTCAGTCTATACTTTCTTTTTGTCATTCACTTGCGTGTGGGGGGCATTTTGGGCCTCAACGTACAGCTAGGAAAGTTTTAGATTCGGGGTTGTATTGGCCCACTTTATTTAGGGATGCTTTTTGAGTTTCATCGGACTTGTGAGAATTGTCAAAAGATGGGAAGTATAAGTCGTAAACATGAAATGCCTCAACAACCTATTTTGTTTTGTGAAATTTTTTATGTATGGGGTATTGATTTTATGGGTCCTTTACCTATTTCATTCGGTTTTGTTTACATTCTATTAGCTGTTGATTATGTGTCAAAATGGGTGGAGGCTATTCCCACCAGGACTGACGATTCTTCTGTTGTTGTGGACTTTGTTAGGTCTCATTTATTTTGTAGATTTGGATTGCCTAGAGCTATTATCAGTGATCAAGGTTCTCATTTTTGTAATAAGCACATGAGGGCACTCATGAGTAAGTATGGTGTGGTTCATAGGGTATCTACTTCTTATCATCCACAAACAAATGGTCAGGCCGAAGTTTCTAATAGAGAGATTAAGCAAATTCTGGAAAAGACAATAAAACCGGATAGGAAAGATTGGAGTAGGAGACTTGATGATGCTCTTTGGGCTTACCGAACAGCTTACAAAACACCTATTGGAATGTCTCCGTATCGAATTGTTTTTGGTAAAGCTTGTCACTTGCCGGTTGAGGTAGAACATAGAGCGTATTGGGCTGTGAAATCTTGTAACATGAATCTGGGAGAGGCTGGTGGTGAGAGGAAATTACAGTTGCAAGAGCTTGAGGAGCTTAGATTGGAGGCTTATGAGAGTTCCCGGATTTACAAAGAAAAAACAAAAGCTTTTCATGATAAACAGATATTGAGGAAAGAATTTCATAAGGGAGACAAGGTTTTGCTATTTAATTCTAGACTTAAATTGATACGGGGTAAGTTGAAGTCTAAGTGGGAGGGACCTTATTGTGTTACTAATGTGTTTCCTTATGGTGTTGTTGAGATTCAGGATATCTCTACTGGGAGAGTTTTTAAAGTAAATGGACATCGTCTCAAGGTTTTTTTTGAAGGTGTTGAAGAAGGTTTCAAGGAGAAGTTGCATTTTGAGGAAGCTGCTTATCCAACTTGAAAGAATAAGGGAAGTGTTTTTCGTTTATTTCTTCCTGTCATTTTATAATTGTTCTTTGGTTCTTGGTAGTTTAGTTGTTTCCAATTTATAATCTGTGGAAAACAAATAATAATAAATCTGTTCTTTGTGTAGTACTGATAATTCTTGTTTTGGTTTTGTAAAAGGTTTTATATATGATTCATCAGTGCTACATTCTTTACATTTCTTGTTGGATGACTTCATGTGTTCAATGGGTAGGATGGTGGATTTTAACTTGAGTAGTTGAGTTCATGTTAAACCTAGTAAGGATCATTCTGTTAGCCTATCTACTTAATTTTGTGGGATATGCACTTGAACATGGATCTCTAGAATTTGCCTGGTTCCTTTTCAAAGTTGCAATTGTTATACATTTTGCATGGGGATGATAAAAGATTTTCTGTTCTTCTTAAATATTTCTACTTTATCTTCTCTTTCCTTATTCTTATACATGTTTCTTTAGTGTGCTGGAATTGTTATTGATGAGTTTCCTTGTTCGGGACAAACAACATTCTAAGTGTGGGGGAGGTGCATGTGATGCAAATGTTTTGTTATAGGGAATGCTTGGATTTTTGCTGACTTTAAGTCGTTGTAGTTGATTTCTGTAAGAAGTGGAGTTGTGGCATCAAGAGAGTTAAGTTGAAATTTTGAGCAGTAAACTTAAGCTTGAGAAGTATTGAGTTAGATGAGGTGCTATTGTAGTAAACCTGGAAAGTTTAAGTTTTGACCAAGGGATTTGATTTTTATTAATCCAGATTCAAAGAAAAAAAAACATGAAAAATAGAAAAAAAAAACAAAAAAAAAAAATCTTTGAATTCTGGAATTTCTGTAATTAACTTGGTCAAATTTGTTGGATGCGATAGTTAGTTAGAATGGGTGGAAATTTGGATTGAGAATAGTGTGTGCAGTTAATTCAAGTGACATGATGCTGGAGTTTTGAGCATCATAAAAGGAAAACTATAATTGGATGAGAAGAGGTTTTGAATGAATTTTGAAATGTGCATTATTTTGTAGTATAGTGAAAATTTCTGGTTTCAGAAGGCAGAGTAATTAATAGTGGAGTTTACAAAGATTGATGAAAGGTTACAGTTATTACGATCCTGTAGCATTTTAATTTTGAATTTGACTCTGGATTCAGTAACAGGAAAAAAATAAAGATTGAGAATGATAAGAGTGATTTATATGGCAGTTGAATGTTTGGAAATATGTAAAGGCTTCTTTTATACAGAGTGGAGTTGGAGAATGAAGTTAAGTAAGAGGATTGGGTTATTGTGCAGCATAAAAACTGGAAATGAGGAAAATTGCAAGCAGAGTTAATTCATTCTGTTTTCTGTTATTCAGGCAGTTTAAATTTCATTGAGTGTATATTTCAGATGATGTTATTCAGGAAATTGGATTTCCAGAGGTGAATTTAATGGGTTGTTGATGAAATGGTAACGGCAAGCTCGATCATGAATTTTAGTCACTTAACAGAATTCTTAAGTAAAGGAGTTAATTGATAAAGAAATGATGTTTCTGGCAATTAGAGTGTAAAAGAACAAGTGGAACTTATCAAAATACAATTTCCAGCATAACTACTTCCCTTTTTTTTTTATCTTCATTGTTTTCCCATTAGTGCCTAATATAATTTCAATTATCCTTTGTCTTCTATTTCATTGTCAAAATCTTTTTGATTCATGTGTTGTTATAGCAGAAGCAGTGGAGAGGTAGGAAAAAGGCAAGCATATGGTAGTGAAGTGCTTTGAGTAGCATAGAGAGAAAACTCCATTCCAGAATTAGATTAGGAGAGTGATAGAGATTAATTTTCAACCAGGAAGGAGGAGTTGTTCTCAATTACTTGAGCATCTGAAACCATTGAACTGATTGAACTATGAAGGTTGTGTAACTTGAATGTTTTGATTAGATTGCTGGATATAGATAATTACTTTTTACAATCCTTAATAGGTTGTCAGTACGGGTCAAAGAAGTGATATTAAACTTCCTTAAGAATCATTTTGATTTGCCGGGACGGTCAAAAGTAAGTGTGGGGGATTTTGATAGTGTATGTTTGTGGTTAAACATTTTTAATTGTTTTCTTCAGAATTTTACTCTTTTATCGAATTTTAATTGCATTTTCGTGTATGTTTAATAACTCTGGTCATTAGCTGGAATGATGATGTAAGCATCAATTTTGGGGTATTTTGTTGACAAAGTCTTGATTAATTGTTGCAGGTATTGAAGAGGGAGTTTTCATCTGGATTTAAGCTTTGAAGTTCCTGGACCGTTGGATTGAAGCTTCAGAGAATCTGAGCCGCACAGGAAATCTAGGATCTGGTGAGAATATAAATATGTGAGGAAGGCTACATTAAGGGGGATCGGCGATTTACCCTAGCAAGGAGGAAAACGGCAGATCGAAAGAAGGCTGGTTTCGGTCTTCAACAACTTCTGCTGAGGTGATGCTGATATGAGAAGAGAACGACGCTGCTTGACTTCGGTGTACCGTTCAGATCTGGAATTGAAGGGAGTTGTTGATATTCCAGATCTAGGGTGAAGTCTCTTCGTGAGAGTTTGTTAACGATTCTCCCAGTTCACTGAATCTTTACTCTACTTCTTCCTAGATCTAGTTTTATTCTCTGTCCTCTTTGTTAGAGTTTCATTGTTGTTTTAAATCGAACCTTTATAGTTTGGTGCAGGGATTTTCTTTTCTTATTTCTGCTTACAGATGACAATGACTTGATCTTGGATTTAATTCTGTTAAACTTGATTCAGCTTGAGTTTGAGTTAGATTTTTGCAATTATTCTATGATTTAGATTTGCTCATTAGCTTCGAATTGCTAGATTCAATTTCCAGTTTACGAAATTATACTAGTAATGCTTGTAGTTGAGTAGATAATCTCAGAATTTGGGTTTAATACTCATTTCATCTAGAAAAAGTCAACAATGGCTGCTTGAATGTGAGTTAGCATTTTTAACCAATTAAATTCTGCATTGTTAGTAATAAAGAAAACCCATATGAACTGTGCGATAGATCAGATCAAATGAGAATTGATAACACTATGAAGTCCTTGTGAATCGACTTTGGAGTCTACTTACCAATTTAAGTTGAGGAAGATTTTAGTTAACATTTGAAACCAAGATTTTAACGACACTAATTTTGGTTATCAGTAGTCGCTCGATTATTGATGGAAACTGGGATTTAAGATCACCGCTCGACATTTAATGGTGACAAGGGTTTAAGGTCGCCGCTCGATCGTTGATGGCGATAAGGGTTTAAGGTCGTTGCTCGATTGTTGATGGCGACTGGGGTTTAAGGTCACTACTCGATTGTTGATGGAGACTGGGTTTTAAGGTCGCGGCTCGACCGTTGATGGCGACAAGGGTTTAAGGTCGTCACTAGACCGTTGATGGAGACGAGGTTTTAAGGTCGTCGCTCGACAGTTGATGGCGACAAGAGTTTAAGGTCACCACTCAACCGTTGATGGAGACAAGGGTTTAAGGTCGTCGCTCGACCATTGATGGCGACTAGAGTTTAAGGTCGTCGCTCGACCATTGATGGCGACAAGGGTTTAAGGTCGTTGATGGTGACAAGGGTTTAAGGTCGCCGCTCGACCGGTGATGGCGACTGGGGTTTAAGGTCGCCGCTTTACCGTTGATGGAGACTGGGTTTCAAGGTCGCCGCTTGACCGTTAATGGCGACATGGGTTTATAGTCGCTACTCGACATTTAACTTGGCCAATCAGCTCAAGAGTTGGGAAAACTTATTTTTTATTCATGTCTGTCCTACATCCAGAAGGTATATGCACAAATACATCTTTATTTACTTACGCACCTCTCATTCGACCCTATAGGGTTGGAGATGATTCGCGCTCTATGGTCGCTCGAGCCGCCTTCCGTCTTCATCTTCCAAGTAGTCGGCTCTCGAGTGTAGTTTCTGTATGACCTTGTAAGGTCCTCCTCGTGGTGCCTTGAGCTTGGTGACATCATCAATCGGCTTGATTTTCTTCCACATCAGATCTCCAACCTGAAAAGATCTTGGGATCACCCTTCGGTTGTAGTTCTACCTCATTCGCTATCGGTATGTCATTAGCCAGACGACGGCTTTATCCTGTGATTCATCCACCAAGTTGAACTCCATTAACCTCCGCTCGGTATTTCTCTCATCATAGAGTTGCACCCGGTTAGATTCTACTCCAACCTCTATGGGGACCACTGCTTCTCCTTCATACACTAGCTAGAATGGTGTTACGCTGGTCGCTTCTTTCAGAGTCGTGCGAAGTTCCCATAAGATACTTGGGAGCTCATCGACCCAGCTACCTCCTACGTGGTCGAGCCGAGCTCGTAAGCCTCTAAGGATCTCCTGGTTTGTGACTTCAACCTGGTCGTTGCTCTGGGGGTAGGCTACTAAGGTGAATGTATGCTGGATGTCATAGCCTTCATACTACTCCCTAAGCCTCCGACCCATGAATTGCCTCCCGTTATCCAAGACGAGCCGGTGGGGGATGCCGAACTGACACAAGATATTTTGTCAGATGAATTTGGTAATCATTTGCTCACTTATCCTTGCTAGCGGCTCGACCTCCACCCACTTTGAGAAGTAGTCCACCGCGATGAGTAGGAACCTCCATTGACTGGTCACCATGGGAAACGATCCTACGATGTCTATGTCCCATTGGTCGAACGAGCAAGACACCGTGAATGTCTTCATCTCCTCAGTTGGTCGATGCGGGATGTTGTGATACTTTTGGCAGGACGGACATGTGGCTACTGTCCGAGTGGCATCCTCTTAGAGAGTTGGCCAAAAATATCCATCCAAGAGGATCTTTCGAGCCAGCTAACGACCGCCTGGATGGCTTCCACAGGAGCCTTGGTGCACTTCCTGCAGGATGTATTCTACGTCCTCTAGTCCAACACACTTGAGTAGGACTCTGGAAAAGGCTCTCTTATACAGCTGATCTTCGACCAAGGTGAACCATCCGACCCTCTTCTTTAATAGTCACGTTGTCTCTCGGTCGGCCAGTGTGTTACTTGATCAGAGGAATTCAATTAGTGACGATCTCCAGTCGCTCGAGAAGACCACTCCCTCCATCCGGTCGATGTGCACCAACAACGAGACATGTTCGATCGGCTGGCTGATCACGACTGGTGATAACGAACTGACTAACTTAGTCAGCTCATCTGCTGCTTGATTATCTGATCAGGAGATCTTCTGTATAGTGACCTCTTGAAAATTTGCCTTTAACTTCTCGAAGGCTTCTACATATAACTTGAATCGGGAGCTACTAATCTTGAACGTCCTTGATAGCTGTTGGGCGGCCAACTGAGAATCTGAGTGAATGAGGACTTTTGTGGCTTCGACATACCGCACTGCCTGTAAGCCAGCTATCAAGGCTTCATACTTAGCTTCGTTGTTGGTGGCCCGATAATCCAGTCGAACGGAAAGTTGTATCCAATCTTCTTATGGTGAAATGAGCATAATGTTGACCCTGCTACCTTGTTGAGTGGATAAACTATCAACATATATTCTCCAAGTTGCTATTGGCTCGGTGTTCTGGACCTCCGTAACAAAATCAACTAAGGCTTGAGCTTTGATCACCGTTTGGGGTTGATATTGGATATCAAACGTGCTTAATTTAGTTGTCCATTTGATTAACTGCTCGGATGCCTCTGGGTTGAGGAGGACTCTTCCCATGGTATTGTTGGTCATGACAATGATCGGATGAGCGAGGAAATACGGGTGGATTCTTCGAGCGGCAAGTACCAAAGCGTAAGCTAATTTTTCCAGACCAGTGTAGCAGTGTCTTTCAATATATAACTTAAAAAGTACACGGGTTGCTGCTCATGTCTATTCTGCTTGACTGATGCCGAGCCGACCGCATATTCGATGGACGACAAATAGATCGAAAGTGACTCCTCGGCGCTAAGCTTAGCTAACACACGTAAGGAGTTAAGATACTCCTTGAGTTCTTCGAATGCTCGGTCGCACTCCATGTCCCACTGGAATCTTATCGCTCGTCGCAACACCTTGAAGAATGGTAGACTCCGATCAGATGACCTGAATATGAATCTGGATAATGTTGTGATCCGTCCGGTCAGTCGTTAGGCCTCCTTCAAGCTACAGGGCAGAGGCATGTCTTGCAATGCCTTTACCTTGATCAGATTTGCCTCGATACCCCGTTCGGTGATGATATATCCGAGGAAGTGTCCACTCTTAGCGCCAAACGGACACTTACTCGGGTTCAGCTTCATCCCGTATGTCCTCAAGGTCCGGCATGTTTCTTTGATATCTACACATAGATCAGCAGCTCGGACTGACTTTATTAATATGTCATCGACGTAAACCTCCAAGTTGCGGTCGATCGATTTCTAAAGCATCTTATTCATGAGCCTCTAGTAGGTGGCGCCGGCGTTCTTCAGTCTGAACGGCATGACATTGTAGCAGAGTGTTACGCTTCCGCAAGTGCACGGATTCGTCATTAGTAATAAAAATATCGATCCCACAGGGACTGGCTATAAGCACTAGCAATCGCTCACTTATGGTTAGCTAGACTACCAATGGTCTTGAACAGGCTAAGGAAAAAGAAAGGTCGAGGGAGAGAGTCGAGAGTCGCAAGGTCGAAATATTCACTTGGTGATGAGGAGTTCTAGGGGGTTGGTTTCGTCGTGATAGTATTGATGTGTCTCGGTTTATCTTACTCTCGCTATCCTTATTCACGATATTGCCGGAAGCTAAGTGGGTATTCTCAAGCGCCAGACTAGGGTAATGCCCTAAGAAGTCCTGTCATGGTTTACCCCTGTCACTAGGGCACCTCGGCAAATCTTGAGGACATGACTCTAACTGGTAAATTAAGAATAGTGAGTAAAGCTAAGCCTGGTCTTTCACTCCCTTGGGTAGAATCTGCCTTCCTCTCGAGGAGCTACCCTAGATGTCCGTGAACGGGTTACCCCTGTCACTAGGGCCCCTCGGGTATACGATCTAGAGGTAATCCTCTATGAGGCTGACAAGTTCTTCACAATCAAAACTAAGCAATTAGCAATTGAAACAAAGCATGAAAGTTCATCCAACATGTATAAACACAATACAAGTTTTACACCAATCCGTACCACGACTACTCCCTAATCCCAGAACAAGGGATCTACTCCATGAATGCTAGAGAGATATCCGAAAATAAAGTATAGACAAACATATAATTCTCAGTAAATAAGAGGGAATATGCTTATCGGATGTCGAAGAATGGCCTTTGGATCCAACTCTCTGGTTCTGGAGTCGATGTGGTGGTGGAAGTTCGCTGAACGGCGGTCCAAAGTGGCGTAGAATTGCTCCAAGATCTTTTTCTCCATGACGGCTCGCCTCCCCCCTGGAAAAAAGGGTTAAAACCCTTATATAGCCTTAGGGTTTGGCCGCGGCGGCACGACTGTGTAAGGGTGGCACGGTCGTGCCCTTCTCCGGTTCTGTGCGTGGTTGCACGGCCGTACAGGGTCACAAGGCCATGTAGCCCCTGGGCTCTGTCTCCTGGGGCACGGCCGTGCAGGGGTGCACGGTCGTGCAAATCTCCTTCTCTGCCTGGGGTGGCACGGTCGTGTAGGGTTGCACGGCTGTGTGCTGACTGGTCACTGTTTTGGTCGCATGGGCGTGCAGGGTTGCACGGCCGTGTGCTCTTCCTCTCCTGTTTGGCCACACGGTCGTGCAGGGTTGCACGACCGTGTTGTCTGGTTGGTTCCGGTGCATCAATACTCTCCATTCAAGCTCCGAAAATCTTTCCTGTCAACATAAAACCAAACAAAGAGCAGATATCCAAACAAAACAATAGATATGATGAATACAAGATAAAAGACGTGATCATGTGAAGAATATATGTGCATAAGTTAAGTGAATATGCGCTAAAACATGCGTATAAGATCATACTATTTACGCACATCACACCCCCTGACTTGAACTTTTGCTTGTCCTCAAGCAAAATGCTACAAACTATATTCATGAAATCCTGCAGTGTTTCATAATCCTCAATGCATTCGCCTAACTCTATCAACTAGTTTCACTGATAAGCATGACTGTGGAGTAACCTAAGTATGACCTAACCATAAGTACTCTGTGCTCGGTGCGGTAAGTAGCTCAAGCTCTTCAAGTTTCCATTCTCTGTCTTAGTTAAGTCATCATACAATTGAGTTCCTAATATTCCCGGTGATAGACACTTACCTGCCACACACTTGGTTCGTTTTCCTTAAATTACACAAGGTCTCAAAGGGTACTTCTCGGAATCAAGAGAAACGTAACATTCATTTCCCCAGTAACCTAACTCGGTCTCAAAGGGGTGAATTGTTAGTTTCCACTCACGACAACTATTTTTTATCCCTTATTATTATTATTATTATTATTATTATTATTATTATTATTATTATTATTATTATTATTATTATTATTATTTTATATAGTGCTATAGAGGTGTAACACTTATTACACATGCGATGCATATATTGGGATTTAGATTTTTCCGAATGAGCTTCCATGATCCGAGGTTATCCAGTAACCAAAATGTAAATAAGGAATCACCATGGGAACACAAGTACTAAATAATTTGGATGAATCATAATTATTTCAAAAGTATGTCTACCATTCAAGCTTAAGTACTTAAGTGTAGTGAAAATAAGTCCTTAAGGTTAGGCCAAAAACTTATACTGAACTCCGTACAATACTTAGCTTATTTCATGCTACTAAAGATAGAAAAAGGAGATACACTGAACATACTAACACGATCTGGACTACTCATGAACTAAGAAAATGCTAGACATTTTGCTATTAGATAACTGGCCGAAAAAGTATACGGTTGATGTTCTCAAATATGTCACATATAAGAAAATGCAAATAATGTGCAAACAGAAGCAAATAGAATGCAAATAGATAAAACTAAACTAAACAGATAAAAGAAAGCAAATAACATATGCAAAAATAAAAGAAAGACTCTCAACCATACTCAGGTTGTGCAACAACACCCCCCCCAGACTTAGACTTTTCATCGCCTCGATGAAATCAAAATGGTGGCGGGGGTGGGGGATAAGGAGGTCCTTGATGTGGCCCCGGGGGAAATCTAGGAAAACCAGGGAGATGGTCTATGTGCTGATGATATTTATATAAAGTGTCTACTTGTTGTCGAGTGATATCCATATCATCCATAAAGTTCCTCATTCTCTCCTGGTCCACCTCATAATCTTGTACGAACCCTGTCACCTGACTATGGAAGTCTCTAGTGAACTGAAAATGATCTCGCACCTCCCTAAATTGGTCGTCAGAAAGCTTGAAGCGACCCTCCAACAATTGTTGTTGGGCATTGTGCTTCTCGTGAAGGGATTCTAAGGAGGTACGGAAGTCAGAAAAATCAAAACTAGAGGGTCCCGTGCCATAGGCAAAAGAGTGCCTAGGAGGTTCCAGATGTCTGGAAGGCTGCGGGAAACCTGATGGCAGGGGTTCCTGGTGGTACTCGGGTTCTTCTACTATGGAAGGCATATTCTCGGGGGCTAGATCAGTGATCACCCAATTTGCAGGATTGCGAACTGAAGTGCGCTCGGGATAAGGAAGGGGTAGAGGGAAACCAAAGGCCCTAGGAAAGGCAAAACCATTCTCATCCCGACAAATTATCTTCATTGCAAGATAAGAATCGATGTCGATCTTGTCATTTCCATGAATAACCTCTAGTCCATCAAGCTCACAACCTAAATTATGTGCTATTGGAGTAATCAATCCACCAAACACAATTGCCCCCGAAGATGCCCTGGCTGCCCTTACTAAGGTTTGCAGGAAATGGAATCCGGAATCAAAATCAACTTTCTTCAACATTGCCCAAAGAGAATAGAGTTCAATCTTTTTAATCACTCCGTCACTATCTCCTCGACTAAAGATTGTTTTGCTCATTACTCGGTGCATGTATCAAAAGGTCGAGTTTTGCATGCGGGATGCCTTGGCTCTAGAGGGTTCATAAGGGTCATTTGATCCAGTTATCGACCTCCAAAATTCATTCCATCTAATCCCACTATCAAATCCTCGGGCACCTCCATTACGTAAACCAAAACAATCATTAAAAGTCCACCGAACTTCTTTGTTCATCATCCTAAAAGTTATGAGCCCTATGTAGTCCTCTTCAGATGAATATTTAACATCAAGCGAACTCAAAAATTCAAGGACTAGACAAGGGTAAGTCGATGCATGACAGTACATTATATCATTCCAATCTAAAGAGCTAATCATCCAATCAATATCATCCCTAATTCCTAGCATATCTATAGTGGCGGGATCCATATATTTCGTGCATACAATTTTCCTAGCGACAAGGTTATCATATCTAGCTTTTTTATCTTGATTTCTAAAAATAATATTAAATATATTTTCGTTACCTTCGTCACGTGCTACCCTCTTCCCTTTGCCTTTTGATGATGAAGCTTTCCCTTTTCCTTTGTCACCTCCCGGTGCATCTCCTTCTCCAGATCCACCACTTCCTCAATGAAGTCTCTTCAAGATCTGCGACATGGTGAGCTTAGAATTCCGTGAAGATAAGTCCTTGAGGATAGGAGCAGGGGAGAGGAGGAATAGGGGATTAGCTTCTTTTTCCAAAGTTTTGGCTTGGGAATGTGTTAGATCTAGATGTAGATCTAAGGAAAGGTGGACTCTAGAGGGAGAAATTAGGGTTAGATGAGGTGTATTGGGGAGGGGAAGGGTTTTGGGGGAGAAGAAGGTAGAGGCTAGGGTTTCTTGGAGGAGGTAGGCGGCACCACACGAGATGGGGCACGGCCGTGTCTTATAGACACGGCTGGGTTAGACCATATTGCACGGTCGTGCCGAATGGCACGACCTCTTCTTTCCTCCCCTTGGTCGGGCTCGCACGGCCGTGCCGAATGGCACAGCTCAGGGCTTCCTCCTCTCTGGATTCTCCTGCACGGTCGTGCCAAATGGCACGGTCGCTTTCCTTCTCTTCTCTGCACTAGCCACACGACCGTGCAAGAGTGCACGACCAGTGGCTTCTACCTCTCTGCAAGCTCCGCACGGTCGTGCAGGGTTGCACGGCCACGTCCTTTAAGCAGGGATGACTCGTCCTCTGTTGTTTTGGCTCCTCTGATGCCTCCACGTCCATGAAACGCTCACAGCCAGCTCGTGGAGATTATGCACATCCTGAAAATGAACACGAATTAAGTAATGCTACTCGACTAAATCTACTTAAAGAAATAAACGGAAATAAAATGGATAACAAGACATTAAATCGAAATGAAAAGAAAACCCTTGAGTTGCCTCCCAAGAAGCGCTTGTTTTAGGTCTTTAGCTCGACCCCGTTTCAGTCAGTGTGGGCTGAACCAGTTGGAGGACAGCTCTCCTTCTAGGGTTGATGCTCCAGCCTGCTCCTTCAGTTTCGCTCGTGTAGGATAGATGTATTTCTTACTGCTTGTTGGAGGGGAACTCTCATAGAAACTGTACTCCCCTTCTTTGTATGTGCTGATTTTGTGAGAATTTCCTTGGGAAGAAGGGTTGCATATGGAAGAATTGGACAAATCAAATTCAATCTTTCCCTTGCCGATCTCCAAGGATAACTTATGGCTTTTTACATCGATGATGGCCCCAACCGTGGTAAGGAATGGTCTTCCAAGGATGATCGGTATCTTGGGATCTTCCTCCATGTCCAAGATAATGAAGTCTGTAGGAACTATGCATCCACCTACTTCAACTGGCACATCCTCCACTATTCCCATCGGGTACCTGCATGAATAGTCAGCTAGTTGCAGTGCTATCGTGGTCAATTTAATGTTCTAGAAACCCAGCTTCTTGCATAAAGAGTACGGGAGCAGGCTGACACTGGCTCCCAAGTCATAGAAAGCTCTTGGTATAAGTTCATAACCAATTTTGCACGGTATGGAGAAACTTCCTGGGTCCTGAAGCTTGGGTGGAGGATTCGCCATAAGGAGGGCGCTGTAATTCTCTGTCAGTGCTACAATCTCGAAGTCACCCTTCTGCCTTCTATTGGATAAGATTCCCTTTAAAAATTTTGCGAACTTCGGCATTTGGTGCAACGCATCTAACAATGGTACTTCAACGCAAATCTCTTTGACTTTTTTCATAAACCGGTGGAACTCTTCATCCCTTTGGGATGCTATATGTAAAATACCAAAAATAGGCGAATATTAATAAAGGAATTTTCCGGAATTTTTGAACATTTTTCGGGAATTTTTCGGAGCTCGTACGGACGAGTTGACCGGGATAAAAACGGGGTCCGGAAAAGCCTGTTTAGGCTACCCCAATTAGGTGAGGAAATGTTTATATTTATATTATCTGTTTCTTTTTCCTTATTTTTATTTCCCGTTTCTTTTTCCTCTCCCGCGAGCCCGAGCCTTTCCCCGACACCGATTTCCTCTCAGCCTTCTCCTTCGGTGCCCTAACCGCCGGCGGCGGTTTCCTCGCCGAACCCGAGCGCCCGAGGCCTCTTCTCCCCGACGCCACCCTCGCGCCTCTCTCTGCCGTAACCGCCGGTTACCTTCTCCTTCTCCTCGCCAGCGACGTTCCTCTTCACCGCCGTCGGGACGCCAAGCGCCACAGCACACAGCCGACGCCGCCGGAGTACTGCCGACTCAGCGACGCCGTCTCAGTGCCCTAGCCACCGTTGCTGACACCCGAGCAGGAGCCGAGCGATTCCTTGCCCTAGGTGCCGACGCCGCACCTCTCTGCCCTAGCGCCGGGCCGCCGTCGAGCCTTAGTTCTCCGGCCGACTTTTCCTTCCCGAGCCGCACCAGGCGATGCCATTACTTGAGGCCGGACGGAGCAGTGCCTACCCCTACTTCAATTGCCCAGATTCGGTAGCTAATCTGTTCCTCTGCCTAGTGTCAGTAAACAAGCCTTCTTCCCTCTGTATTTTCGTCGGCCACAAGATTTCGAGCATCCACAGATTTCTATAGCCTATTGACAGAGAGGAAGAAGATTTAGGTAAGGCAGGTAGGGTTCTGTTTTTGCAAATTCTTGTGTTAGTGGGTTAATTGATCACATTGATGTTTTATTTGTTTACAGCAGCAATATACCTTTGCTGGCAACAACAAACCGTGTGTGGATCAACAATCAAGGCTGTGAATTTAGGTAAGGGTAGGAATTTGATGCGCTTTGTAGTTAGATGTTTATGTGTTAAGGGAATTAGGTTTGGATTTAATCTAATGGGTTGATTGGGGATTTAGTTGCTAACCCTAATTAACTAATAGATTTAAAAAGGTAAATTGAGGATATGTGATTAGGGTTTTACCCTAAATTTAGTCCTAGGGATTTTATTTAGCTGTTCTTATGAAGTAGCTAAATAAAATATTTGTATATTATTTGATACAGGACTTTGACGCGAGACGAGTATCTCGACGTCGTGGACCAGATTGGATTTTTCTATTTTCGGAGGCGGGTACTTTTGACTTATGTCATTTGATATGCTTAGTAATTAAATTAACATGTTGCATTAATTGTGTTTCTTATCTGTTTCGGTTAATCACTACCCAAATCTTACATGCTTGATTGATTGATTGGTTTTGCATCTCAGGTATATTTTACCTGTTTGTACATGCTTATAGGGGTAGTGATATACCATGCTTGACCATGTTCAGGACCTAGGTTTTTATACCTTCTGTGTACCTTGATTTGATATGATTCTTTGACCTAGGGTGCACATTTCTATATATATGGATTAGGTCAGGATGTTTATATGGTTATTGCCATGCATCATTTGCATGATTGCATGCTGTGCGATAGTCCGCTCCATTATTGCTGAGCACATCGCCAGTTACATGGATCTGCACACACCACCACTCATGGGTTAGTGGTCGATTCAGGCAGAGTGTGTTACAGCAGGGACTCTGTTAGGCACCGTTGGTCCACTCATGGGTAGTGTGACACAACGTGTTATCCGGCAGGGATTCCTCCCCGTCATCGTGTACCGGGAGTTGAGAGCATTGTGCTCCCCCATCTATGATTTGGGGTAGGAGGATAGGTGTACTCGACAGGATCCCGTCCACTCGGTCACTCATCGGGAGTAGTGACGACAGAGTGCACGGTTGTCACGCCCTACCCACTCGGCCTCACTTTTGTATGAGATGATCGATGGCGTCGGGTGACCAGACGATCATTGGCATCATATGCATGATGCATTTATTTCTTGTGTTTGTGTTTGCTGCATTTATATGCCGCATTGTTTGGATACCTATGTTTGACATGCATCTGATTTCCTTATCCTCTGACCGCTTTGACCTTATACTCAGACTGTTAGTACAAGATTCTCCTGCTTATTTCGATGCATTCTTATCTTTCTTATCGGAGACCGCATGATTAGTGCTAGGTGTTGTTTCTTTACTTTGCATATCAACTGCACTGCTGAGTGTTGGACTCACCCGCCTCCATTGTTGATATTTTCAGTTGATGCTCATGAGGGAGTTCCAGTCGCTAGTCCTCACTGCACGTAATGCTGGTCCTGCAGACCTCCAGGATATGTTTGGTTTCCTTTGGTTTCTTTTTGTTCTAGACTGTTTGAACTCGTTATGTTCTGGATTTATTTGTTTATGGACATGATATAGATTTTATTATACTGATGGATTTGGATTTGGTTTTTATTCTACTACATGCCTGCCGGGATGGCAGAAGAGGTGAGTTCGTCGGTTTTGAGCTTTACGAGTGTAGTTGAGTAGGGTGGTTTTTTGAGTCAGAGTATTATTACTGCGTGGTTGTGTCAGCCAGAGGCTGAATATATATATAAACTGCGTGGTGATTGATTTTTATTATTGTTATGATTCCAGCCGCATGTGGCTGAGTATTTAGTGCTTGTAGAAAATTTTTGATTGTCCGCCGTACAGGGGAGATGCTGTCGAAATTTTCTCGGACAGGGACTCCTCTGGGGCGTGACACTATAAGCTTCTGAGGAAAAGGAATTGTGCGATTTTGTGGGGTAGTCTGAAGAGCTTCTTCAGTTTTTTTAGTGACCACTTCTCCATCCCTGTTTTGCGTCTTATTGGGCAATAGGGGAGTGAGTTCCTTTTCTGAGTCAAGCTCCATCTGAGTCATGATTTGGGGGTTTCCCATAGCATGTCCGCTCCGCAGCTCAATGCGATTGCAATGTTCCACCGAATTTAAATCTGGTTTCCTTGGGAATGTACCCTGTGCTCTCGAAACGGACTGAGCTATCTGGGCTATCTGACTATCTTGCATCTTCTGGTGTTTTTCTGAGTTCTCCAGCCTCTGAGTCAATTGTTTGATTTCGCTCCTCATCTCCTTTTGCTCCGAGAGAGCTTCCTCGAGTATCTTTTCAATCCTGGACAGCTGTGTAGGTTGCTGTTGTTGATGAGTCTGCTGTCCAGGTTGGTAGGTCTGATGTGCTGGCCCCTGGTCCTGATTATTTCGGTATGAGAAGTTGGGGTGGTTCCTCCATCCAGGGTTGTATGTGTTGGAGTATGGATTGTTTTGCCTCTGATTGTAACCTGTTATTGCATCGCATTGCTCAAGCTGGTTTATCTGTGCCTGCATTGGCCCAAGGGGGCAAGTGTCTTGAGCGTGGTCCGCACTTCCACAGATGTCGCAAGCACAAACTATTGCATTAGTTGTGTTGCTACCCATGGCTTCAAATTTCTTAGTTAGGGCGTCTAGCTTCGCAAACATGAGTGTGAATGCGTCCACCTCGAATTTCCCTGACGCCTTCATCTGATTTCCTGAAAAAGCACCGCTAGATCTTTCAGATGCCCACTAATGATGGTTTAGTGTCACATTCTCTATTATCTCTTCAGCTTCATCAAGGCTTTTGTTCATCAGTGCTCCTCCTGCAGCAGAATCCAATGATACCTTCGTGTGATAATTTTTTCCATTGTAGAAGGTGTGTAGAGCTAGCTGTTGGGTTTTTCGGGCCGCGAAAACCGCTTTTCGCGTCGCGGAAACCCCGAATCGCCCAAGCCACGGATCTCGTGCAAGGTAAAACTTTCGAAAAATACGAGTACGAGTTTAAAACACGATCGACTCTTAGATCTACGAGGGAAAAACATTTACCCTTGATGTGTGCCCTTCGTAATCCCGCAACGTCCAAAGGTAGCCGGATCTCGAGACCGTCAAGCGAACGGTCCTCTAGCGGTATCCACACGAACAAGGAGTGGTCTTCTACCACTCAAAGATGGAGAGGAGAACCCACAAGTGTGCTAGCACTTTCTAGGGCTCTCGGATTGGATCTAAAAGGTGAGAAAGGAGAGAAGGGAAAAGGAACTCACACACTCCTCTAGGTACTCTCCTTTTGTGACCTTCACACCACCTAGTTGCTTGGAATCAACTCTCACTTCTTCTCCACCATGAAGCCACGACCATCAGCAAGCTAGAGAGAGGGAGAAGCACCCAAGGAAGAAGAAGCATTGAACACCATTCAATTGCCACCAAATGAAACCCTCTCCTCACTTAGTGTGGCCGGCCACCACATGTGTAACCCCCACATTAATGTGGCCGGCCACATTAAGAGGATTAATGGTGTGTAACCTCCATGAGGTGGCACACCATTATATAAGGGGATGATGTAGCATGCCATGTAGGATGAGTCATCCTCATGATGTGTCAATTCATCAAGTCAAAACTTGATGTGTCAACCTCTATTTGGTCAAGTCAAACTTGACCAATGCTCTTCCTAGTTGAGTTAAATCCAAGCTTTGATTCAAGTCAATTTTAATTTAATGAATCTCAATTCATTAATATAAATTGACTCATGAATCAAATTTAAATTAGACTCATTCAACAATTGAATCTAATTGAGTCTAACTCAATAAGTCTAATTTGAATCTAATTGAGTCTAACTCAATAAGTCTAATTTGAATCCAATCTTTGATTCATCATATGAATCTAATCCTATTGGTTCATCATATCAACTTAATCTCCATGCACATGTTCTTTGTGTGTGACCCAATAGGTTCTTGTAACGTTGGCAATGTTATAAACTCCTTTAAAAACATAAGCAATGAGCGGCATCTAGCAATACATCATTGCTACCCAAGTTACAAGAAATGTTGAGATCCAACATCACCTTGTGACTACTAATTGTGACTCCTCACAATATGTGACAAGTGTCCTTCTATCCTAGACATCTAGATTGATCAATGTGAGGCATAGACCGTGTCATCCTCTGACCAATCTAAATCTTGAACTCCGAGTAGACTCACTCAATCAAATGAGCTCAATATCTCATATTGACTCATTTGGGTATGGTCATACACTTCATGGTCTTACTCTATCAAGAATATCGATGTCACTCCTGTCATATAGGAGGGATAGATCCCATCTACATCACTCACATCCCTCTGCATAATTCGTTACATACCCAGTAATCGCCTTTATAGTCCACCCAGTTACGGGTGACGTTTGACGAAACCAAAGTACATAACTCCTTATGTAGGGATCCATGGTGACTTCAGGTCTAAGGACTAATAGTCACACTAATAGCCACATGAGAAAGTATATGACACTCATATAACGATCCATGATACTTTCTCATGGCGGGTCATTCAGTATACATTCTCTAATGCATACCCATGTGTCAGCTTGATGTCTCTATATCCATGACTTGTGAGATCAAGTCATCGAGCTGACCTACATGCTAGTCTTATTGTATTAACATTGTCCCTGAATGTTAATACTCGACTAGGAATGATTTAGAGTAGTGTTCGCTATATCATCTCACTATCGATTCAACTAATCGATTGATATAGGTATGAACCTTCTACTCAAGGACGCTATTATACTTAGTCTATTTGGCACTAATACAAATAAGTATAATAACCAAACAAATGCCTTTATTAATATATAAGAATATGATATACATGAGTCCATACAATCATCAAATGATTGGCTCTAGGGCTCTAACTAACAATCTCCCACTAGCACTAGTGCCAATCAGTATAGGCTCTAAGGCCTAATGACCTAGTGTGACCATCATGCTTCCTCTGTGCCAAAGCCTTGGTCAAGGGATCTGCGATGTTAGCCTCTGTAGGTACTCTGCAAATCTTCACATCTCCTCTATCGATAATCTCTCGAATGAGATGGAAGCGCCGTAGTATGTGCTTGGTCCGCTGGTGTGAGCGAGGTTCCTTCGCCTGTGCTATAGCTCCATTATTGTCACAATAGAGCTCAACTGGGTCAGCGATGCTAGGAACCACCCCAAGTTCAGTGATGAACTCATGGATCCAAATCGCCTCCTTGCCTCGATGCGAATGTACTCGCTTGTAGAATCACCATCGATCCCGCTCAACTCTTCCACCGACAAGACCACCATTAATGCAAAATACGAACCCCAACTACGATCTATAGTCATCCTGGTCGGTCCGCTAGCATCACGTAACCCTTTACACCTAGCTCATCATTGCCTCCATATATCAAGAAATATTCTTTAGTCCTTCTTAAGTACTTAAGAATATTCTTGACCGCTATCCAAAGGACTTTCACCGGATCGATGGTATCTGCTCGTCATGCTCAAAGCATACGAGACATCAGGTCGAGTACATAGCATGGCGTACATGATCGATCCTATGGCTGAGGCATAAGGGATCTGATCCATGCGGTCTCTCTCCTCTCTAGAAGAGGGACTTTGAGTCTTCGAAAGACTCACGCTATGTGACATCGGCAGAAATCCCTTCTTGGAGTTCTGCATGGCAAACCGAAGGAGTACCTTATCAATGTATGTACTCTGACTTAGGCCAAGCAATCTCTTAGATCTATCTCTATAGACCTGAATCCCTAGAATGCAGGATGTCTCACCTAAGTCCTTCATTGAGAAGCAACTCCCTAGCCAGGTCTTGACAGACTGAAGCATAGGGATGTCCTTCCCAATGAGTAGTATGTCATCCACATACAATATGAGGAAGACAACTATGTCCCCTACAACCTTCTTGTAGACACAAGGCTCATCTTCGTTCTTGATGAAACCAAACTGTTTGATTGCATCATCGAATCGAATATTCCAGCTCCGAGAAGCTTGCTTTAGTCCATAAATGGACCTATGCAGCTTGCATACTCTACTAGTATGCTGTGGATCTACAAAACCCTCAGGTTGTGTCATGTACACATCCTCGAGTAGGTTTCCATTCAGAAACGCGGTTTTGACATCCATCTTTCATATCTCATAGTCATGGTAGGCTGCAATAGCAAGCATGATCCGAATGGACTTAAACATCGCTACTGGAGAAAAGGTTTCATCATAGTCAATACCATGAATCTGCTTGAAACCTTTAGCTACTAAGCGACCCTTATAGATAAGTCCATCCATGTCAGTCTTTCTCTTAAAGACCCACTTACACCCAATGGGTTTTACCCCTTCAGGTGGATCAACCAAAGTCCATATTTGGTTGGTGTACATGGATTCCATCTCGGATCTCATGGCTTAGCCATTTCTAATCTGTCTCATCACAGCTTCGATAGGTGGTAGACTCATCCTCTATGAGCATAACGTCATCATGGTCAGACAAGAGAAATGAGTATCTCTCAGGCTGACGACGTACCCTATCAGACCTACGAAGAGGTATGTCTACTTGAACCGGTTGTTGTTCCTCAACTCCTTATGGAACAGCATCATCCACAACACTTTGTGGTTCCAATTCAATTTCCATCGAGGCATCAGTGCTATTGTTCGCATCTTGAACTTCTTCAAGATCGAACGCACTCCCACTAGTCTTTCTAGAAACAAAGTCCCTTTCTAGAAAGACCCCAGTCTTTGCCACAACTACCTTGTGCTGACTGGGAATGTAGAAGTAATATCCCTTAGTTTCCTTGGGATATCCGATGAAATAGCACTTGTCGGATTTGGGTCCTAATTTGTCTGAGACTTGACGTCGTACGTAAGCCTCACAACCCCAAATCCTCATGAAAGACACCTGGGCATCTCTCCCAGTCCATATCCTATATGGTGTCTTTATCACGGCCTTGGATGGAACTCGGTTGAGAATGAAAGCTGCCGTGTCTAGAGCATATCCCCATAGATATGTCGGAAGATCTGTGTGACTCATCATAGATCGTACCATATCTAATAAGGTATGATTCCTCCTTTCGGATACACCATTCCACTGTGGTGTTCCAGGAGGAGTGAGTTGAGATAAAATCCCACACTCAGCTAAATAGTCACGAAACTCATGGCTTAAGTATTCACCACCTCGATCTGATCGAAGTATCTTAATACTCTTGCCAAGCTGGTTCTGTACTTCATTCTTGAATTCTTTGAACTTTTCAAAGGATTCGGACTTATGTGTCATCAAGTACACATAACCATATCTACTGAAGTCATCAGTAAATGTGATGAAGTATCTATAACCGCCTCTAGCAGCGACATTGAAAGGGCCACATACATCACTATGTATGAGTCCTAACAAATCAGTCGCTCTCTCGCCGTGCCCACTAAAGGGAGTCTTGGTCATCTTGCCTCGTAGGCATGACTCGCATATCTCATATGATTCAAAATCAAATGAGTCCAGCAAACCATCCTTATGGAGCTGGGATAAGCGCTTGTCATTTATATGACCTAAGCGACAGTGCCAGAGGTATGTTTGGTTCATGTCATTTGACTTGAATCTCTTGGTATTTACGTTATAGATAGGGCTCTCTAGATCTAGAATATAGAGTCCGTTTATCAGAGGTGCACTACAATAGAATATATCGTTTAAATAGACGGAACAATATTTGTTCTTTATTATAAACGAAAATCCTTTCTTGTCCAAACAAGAAACGGAAATTATATTCTTAGTCAAGGCAGGCACATAACAACAATCATCTAATTCTAGTACAAGCCCAGAGGGAAGAGATAGATGATAAGTTCCTACAGCAATAGCAGCAACTCGTGCTCTATTGCCTACTCGTAGGTCTATCTCACCCTTCGTTAATGCCCTGCTATTCCTCAGCACTTGTACATTAGTACAAATGTGCGAAGCACATCCGGTATCTAATACCTACGATGAAGAAATAGAGAGGTTGACTTCTATAACATTTATACCTGAAGTAGAAATCTTATTTCTCTTCTTCTTAAGATCTTCCAGGTATTCTTTGGAGTTCCTCTTCCAGTGCCTTGCTTGTCCTTGATATAGGTGACAAAGATGTTCAACCATATCGTAAGCGCTCATCAACTCATGTTGCTTCTGAAGCTCAGAGTTCATGGTTGCGAGCATAAGACAAGACACATCTAATGCGTCATCTTGATGCTTCTTGTAAGCATCTCGGTCAGCTCAGGAGGAGCCTCCGGAATGGGCTGCTCCAGAACGTACAGTTTACGTTCTTGGGTGAGAACTATTCTCGTGTTCACCAGTCCAGGAAATTTGCTCCGTTGAGCTTGTCCTTCTTAAGGACAGATCGCAGAGAGAAAATGTTCGTATTTGACGTTATGGTTATCTACAACAGAAAATTTACAGAAATAAATATCATATTCTTTTAAAATCATTTAATTAGGCCTTCAATTAAATGATGCTCCCACTGAATTCTATAATTCTTGTGGGACAAGATCCACATCATACTAACCCTTGAGTTAGCTTTGGCTAATACGCCCAAGGCTTAGTATGATCGGTAGGTAACGATTACCAATTACATCTCTATGCAACTCTTGTTTATAGAATCAATATCCGCATTTATATTAAAACTCGAGTTAGCTTTGGCTAATACGCCCGAGAGTTAATATAGATGTGATTTTGACCTATCTTTTCCAACCGTTGGAATAATGCCTATAGTTGACTCGATCCAACCGAGTAACTAGGAATACTCAATCTAATTGAGTTTGTATTCACCCATGCGTTGATAGGCGGGACCAAGATTGTCCCTCCGTACCCTACCAAGATAATATGTATTGCTCTGCTTTGGCAGATTCAACAATACATGTGATCGAGGTAGTGATAGGTATCACGGCATGGTTAGGCATTTAGAGTTGGTTCGATCGAGATCTAATCTAATCGAAAAGGATGCATCTTGTGCACACTTAGATCTAATCTAATCGCAAGGGTGCATCATGTGCACGACTTAGATCTAATCTAATCGTAAGGCACTAATTAATTAATTACTTATTAAACATGCATCACATACACAAGCAATTAATTAATTTATTTGTGATTTAGTCATGGCTCTACTACGATCTTCTCAAGCCAATGAGAAGATCGATTGGTCAATCAACAGCTTCTCCAAGCTCCTCCCTTTGACCACCTTGTGTTGCTCGTGCCCGCCTCGGAACTCCGTCTCGTGTGGACCCTCCACCGCTCCAATTTGTACATTACAATTTGAAACTCGAGTTACATTCGAGTCTAAATCTAATTTACAACAAGAATATAAGAGAAAGGCACGACGCGCAGGTCGCGGAAAAATAAAAACATACAACACGCGCAAACACATAACGGCACGCAGGCCGTATTATGAATTACAACACAATCCAATCATATTGGGTTTTTGGGCCATGACTATCACAAAATTAATATATAATTCAAAATTATATATTTTCATAATTTTCTATAATTTTAAAATAATTTTTACAATTTTACGAGTAAAATTTCCCGGCGGTCCCGTTTAGCGGTTTCGGGCGCAATCGCGGAACGGATCCCCTTGCGGGGCCCAGGGGCAGCGCCCCTACCCGCGATCTAACCATCGTGAGGGTTCGTTTGCGATCCAACATCGCCTAAAACCGCTGTCCCAAAACGATTTGGGCCGAGACATTGCCGTTTCGGAAAAATCTTCCCGGCGGGTTCGTTTTAAGCGATTTCGGGTGCGATCGCGGAGCAAATCCCCTTGCGGGGTTAGGGGCAGTACCTCTACCCACGATCTAACCATCGTGAGTTGCTCCTTTGCGATCTAATGGCACCCAAGCCCGCTGTCCCAAACGGATTTGGGGCGAAACGAAGCCGGTTTTGAAAGATCTTTCCGGTAGCCGAAGCCTACAAGTGCCGAGACACTTGTGCTTCGCTTCTACGGAAAAATTACCCATAAAATCATAAAAAAAACTAATTTTTACAGAAAATCACAGAAGGGTTTTATTTTTCATAAAAATAAAAACAAACTCGTACAAGCCTTGCACGTGGCTCTGATACCACTGTTGGGTTTTTCGGGCCGCGAAAACCGCTTTTCGCGTCGCGGAAACCCCGAATCGCCCAAGCCACGGATCTCGTGCAAGGTAAAACTTTCGAAAAATATGAGTATGAGTTTAAAACACGATCGACTCTTAGATCTACGAGGGGAAAACATTTACCCTTGATGCGTGCCCTTCGTAATCCCGCAATGTCCAAAGGTAGCCGGATCTCGAGACCGTCAAGCGAACGGTCCTCTAGCGGTATCCACACGAACAAGGAGTGGTCTTCTACCACTCAAATATGGAGAGGAGAACCCACAAGTGTGCTAGCACTTTCTAGGGCTCTCGGATTGGATCTAAAAGGTGAGAAAGCAAAGAAGGGAAAAGGAACTCACACACTCCTCTAGGTACTCTCCTTTTGTGACCTTCAAGCTTGTCTTTCTCAATTCATTAATATAAATTGACTCATGAATCAAATTTAAATTAGACTCATTCAACAATTGAATCTAATTGAGTCTAACTCAATAAGTCTAATTTGAATCCAATCTTTGATTCATCATATGAATCTAATCCTATTGGTTCATCATATGAACCTAATCTCCATGCACATGTTCTTTGTGTGTGACCCAATAGGTTCTTGTAACGTTGACAATGTTATAAACTCCTTTAAAAATATAAGCAATGAGCGGCATCTAGCAATACATCATTGCTACCCAAGTTACAAGAAATGTTGAGATCCAACATCACCTTGTGACTACTAATTGTGACTCCTCACAATATGTGACAAATGTCCTTCTATCCTAGACATCTATATTGATCAATGTGAGGCATAGACCGTGTCATCCTCTGACCAATCTAAATCTTGAACTCCGAGTAGACTCACTCAATCAAATGAGCTCAATATCTCATATTGACTCATTTGGGTATGTCCATACACTTCGTGGTCTTACTCTATCAAGAATATCGATGTCACTCCTGTCATATAGGAGGGATAGATCCCATCTACATCACTCACATCCCTCTGCATAATTCGTTACATACCCAGTAATCGCCTTTATAGTCCACCCAGTTACGGGTGACGTTTGACGAAGCCAAAGTACATAACTCCTTATGTAGGGATCCATGGTGACTTCAGGTCTAAGGACTAATAGTCATACTAATAGCCACATGAGAAAGTATATGACACTCATATAACGATCCATGATACTTTCTCATGGTGGGTCATTCAGTATACATTCTCTAATGCATACCCATGTGTCAGCTTGATGTCTCTATATCCATGACTTGTGAGATCAAGTCATCGAGCTGACCTACATGCTAGTCTTATTGTATTAACATTGTCCCTGAATGTTAATACTCGACTAGGAATGATTTAGAGTAGTGTTCCCTATATCATCTCACTATCGATTCAACTAATCGATTGATATAGGTATGAACCTTCTACTCAAGGACGCTATTATACTTAGTCTATTTGGCACTAATACAAATAAGTATAATAACCAAACAAATGCCTTTATTAATATACAAGAATATGATATACATGAGTCCATACAATCATCAAATGATTGGCTCTAGGGCTCTAACTAACACTAGCCACTTCTCAAGGCCATGATAGGGGCACTGTCTCAGCATGCTTTTGAATCGGTACCAGGCTTCAAATAGGGATTCTGAGTCTATCTGCTTGAAGTTGGCAATCAGGTTCCTCATGTGGACAGTCTTGCTTGAGGGTAGAACTTGTCTAAGAATTTTTTCTCATATTGCTCCCAAGACGATATGCTATCTGCTGGTAGAGAATTCAGCCACTACTTGGCCCTGACTTTCAGAGAGAATCCAAAAAGAAGCAGTCTCACCGATTCTGGAGGAACCTCATTCACCTTCATCGTGCCACAGATTTCATAAAACAGCTCTAGATGATGATTCGGGTCTTCGTGTGGTCCTCCTCTGAATTGATTTTGCTGGACCATGTGGATTACTGCGGGCTTGATCTCAAAGTTGTCAGCATCGATGGGTGGTCGGGTGATATTGGATCGGACCCCTCGTGCACATGATGCCGTATAATCTTTCAACGGTTTATCGGCCATTCCTGAGGATTCTTTTGCTGCATGGAAAGCTTTCAGTAAATTCCTTCGCCTCAGAAAGGTCCTGTCAATCTCTAGATCAAATGGTAGCAGCTGTCATGAAAGGTTAGCTCTACGCATGCAAAAGAAAAGAAAACAAGATAGAAAATATGACAGCAAGAAATTAAAAAAATGAATGCAGTAAGAAAGAAGAGTGAAAATATTTTATTATTAGTAGATTTTTTTATGCAAAGAATAAAGAAAACAAAGCCTAATCTAATCCAATCTGACTTAGCTAGTGTTATGGACGCAGTCCCCGGGAACGGCGCTAAAAACTTGTTATGCTTCCGTAAGTGCACGGATTCGTCGTCAGTAATAAAAATATCAATCCCACAGGGACTGGCTATAAGCACTAGCAATCGCTCACTTATGGTTAGCTAGACTACCAATGGTCTTGAACAGGCTAAGGAAAAAGAAAGGTCGAGGGAGAGAGTCGAGAATCGCAAGGTCGAAATATTCACTTGGTGATGAGGAGTTCTAGGGGGTCGGTTTCGTCGTGGTTGTATTGATGTGTCTCGATTTATCTTACTCTCGCTGTCCTTATTCACGCTATTACCGGAAGCTAAGTGAGTATTCTCAAGCGCCAGACTAGGGTAATGCCCTAAGAAGTCCTGTCACGGTTTACTCCTATCACTAGGGCACCTCGGCAAATCTTGAGGGCATGACTCTAACTAGTAAATTAAGAATAGTGAGTAAAGCTAAGCCTGGTCTCTCACTCCCTTGGGGAGAATCTGCCTTCCTCTCGAGGAGCTACCCTAGATGTCCATGAACGGGTTATCCCTGTCACTAAGGCCCCTCGGGTATACGATCTAGAGGTAATCCTCTACGAGGCTGACAAGTTCTTCACAATCAAAAGTAAGCAATTAGCAATTGAAACAAAGCATGAAAGTTCATCCAACAAGTATAAACACAATACGAGTTTTACATCAATCCGTACCACGACTACTCCCTAATCCCAAAACAAGGGATCTACTCCATGAATGCTAGAGAGATATCCGAAAATAGAGTATAGACAAACATATAATTCTCAGCAAATAAGAGGGAATATGCTTATCGAATGTCGAAGAGTGGCCTTCGGATCCAACTCTCTGGTTCTGGAGTCGATGTGGTGGTGGAAGTTCACTGAACGGCGGTCCAAAGTGGCATAGAATTACTCCAAGATCTTTTTCTCCCTGACGGCTCACCTCCCCCATAACAAAAAGGATTAAAACCCTTATATAGCCTTAGGGTTTGGCCGCCGCGGCACGGCCGTGTAAGGGTGACACGGTCGTGCCCTTCTCCGATTCTGTGCGTGGCTGCACGGCCATGCAGGGTCGCATGGTCATGTAGCCCTTGGGCTCTGTCTCCTGGGGCTCGACCGTGTAGGGGTGCACGGCCGTGCAAATCTCCTTCTCTGCCTGGGGTGGCACGGCCGTGCAGGGTTGCACGGTTGTGTGCTGACTGGTCACTGTTTTGGTCGCACGACCATGCAGGGTTGCACGACCGTGTGCTCTTCCTCTCCTGTTTGGCCACACGACCGTGCAGGGTTACACGGTCGTGTTGTCTGGTTGGTTCCGGTGCATCAATACTCTCCGTTCAAGCTTCTAAAATCTTTCCTGTCAACATAAAACCAAACAAAGAGCAGATATCCGAACAAAACAATAGATATGATGAATACAAGATAAAAGACGTGATCATGTGAAGAATATATGTGCATAAGTCAAGTGAATATGCGCTAAAACATGCGTATAAGATCATACTATTTGCGCACATCACAGAGCATTCCATCGACCGCGATAAACCTAATCTTTTCCTGATCTTCTTTGGCGAATGGTACTTGGTGGTAGCCTTGATACACATCGAGCATATAGATCAGCTTGCAACCCACTGTAGAGTCCTCCATCTGGTCTATCCAGGGACAGCGGATAGAAATCCTTTGGGCACGTCTTATTTAAGTCACGGAAGTCAATACATACTCGCCATTTGTTGCCCGGCTTTGAGACTAATACGACATTAGCGAGCCAGCTCGGGAACTGGACTTCTCGGATGTGGCCGACCTCTAGTAATTTCTCTCTTTCCCCAGATGATTAAGTTCTACTCTGTACTGAAATCCCTTTTCCGTTGCTTCACGGACTAGACGTCTGGTCGGATATGAAGCTCATACTGAACGACACTTGAAGAGATTCCGGGGAGTTCATGGGTCGACCAGGCGAACACGTCATGATTTTGCTTGAGGCAGGCAGACAGCTCTGCCTTTTTCTCTCTCTCCAGCTCGACAACAATGAAGGTGGTCGCATCCGATCAGTTTGGGTGAATCAGGACTTCTTCCTTTTCTTTATAAACCATCGCCGGGGGTTTCTCAATGATGGCGTTAACCTCCAGGCACGGGTTTTTCCGAGCAGTCCTTGCTTCTGATCTGACCATTTTGATGTAGCATCGCCGAGTAGCCAATTGGTCATCTTTGACTTCTCCCATCTTGTCGTCCACCGAGAAATTAATCTTCTGACAATAGGTGGACACCACCGCTCAGAACTCATTTAGGGTTGGTAGGCCCAATATAACATTGTATGTTGACGGTGTGTCTACCACGATGAAATTTGTGGTTCTTTTCCTCTTCAGGGGCTCCTCGCCAAGTGAAATGGACAACTTGGTTTGACCGATTGGCAACACTTCATTGCCCGTGAAACCGTAGAGCAGGATCATCATCGGCAGCAGCTCGCTCCGATCGATTTACAACTAATCGAATGCCTTTTTGTTTATGATGTTCACCGAGCTCCCTATATCAACAAAAGTTCGATGGATTGTATAATTGGTAAGTACCGCTCGAATGATCAGTGCATCACTGTGAGGGATCTCTATTCCCTCCAAGTCTTTAGGGCGGAAACTGATTTCGGGTCCTTCAGCTTTCTCCTTGATGCAGCCAACAGCGTGGACCTCGAGCCGCTGAACATGCAACTTCCTTGCTTGGTTAGAATCTCTGCCGGTCGGACCACCTGTGATCATACCTATCTCCCCTCGAGCGGCATTACTCCGGTTCTCTTCCTCCCGTGCCGATGATTCATTCTTCTCTGTAAAATAAGACAACAAAAACTAATTAAATAATAAGGTTAAATAGAGGAATAGCCTTAGCGGAATTTTTAGAAATTTTTTGAAATTTTTTCGGAGGTCGTATAGTGTGAGTTACGGAGATAATTATGGGGCCACGGGAAAGCCTGTTTGGGTTACCCCATTGAACGAGGAAAAATTTTCTTTTTCTTTTCTCTCGTCGTCGTGCCCTAACCCATCTTCTTTCCCCGCGCCTTCTCCTCTCCCGATCTCCTCCCGAACCCGATCGTCTCCCAACCGGCGTCGTCCTCCCGACGCCTCGCGTCGTCCTCCCGACGCCTCGTGTCGCTTCCCCTTCTCCAAGAATACAAAGCCTCAAGCTGAACCCTTTCCTTCTAACGCCCTCCCCCTCCGCTTCCGAGCCCTCCTCTTCATCTTCCATCCATCTTCTTCCTCACGCACCTCTAGTCTAAATCACTGGATTATCTATCCACCACTCTATCCGATCCTGTTGAGGGTATAAGTGGACCGTTGTTGATCGCCGACACCCTACAGCCGAAGGATCCCTTCATTCCCCCTTCTCGAGTAGTTCACAGAGCCATCCGTGCCTCCTTTCAGGCGCGATCAGATCATGCGACAAACTTTGGAAGCGGCCAACAAGGTAAGGCAGCGTCGGGAATTCTATGGATTTAAGGATCTTGTTGATTGGTCCTCCTTTTTGCGATGTTCTTTCTGTTCGGGCTAGGGGGATGCTTCGGAACAACTCACTGTTGGTTGTTCCTGATCAGATCCTGGTCCTTCTCATTCTTGCGGCTGGTTGAGGTCTCGATTGAAGGTGTTGGGAATCTTTTGAGGTGAGTGATGTTCCATGTGTTGAGTTTCAACAAATTTCTGCTTACTGATAAGACTTGGACTGATTCCGAATAGAACTTATGGATGTATAGGTGTTCTTGGTAGCTGTCGGCAGAGGTTTATAAGGTGGCAAGCTTTATATTTCAACAATATCTGAAAGTAAGAATGTTGTACAGTGAAGTAAAGAATAAATTGTTACTAGAATTATTTTAGGTTTAAATTTGAATATAATTATGGTTAATCGATGGATCTAATCTATGTTTGGATTAGACTCGAGTTATGTAGCTGACCAAGATTACTAAATGAATTAGGGTTCCTGGTAAATAAGAATTTGATTTAGCTATTTGATATTTGTGGTAGTAACTAAATTAAAGGTGTTGATACAGGACTCTGATTTTGCGACGAGCTGCCTTACGTGAGATTACATTTGGCACGCGATATATTGGAGGTGGGTACTTTGACTTATCTTCTAAGATATTGTCGTTTCATATGCATAGTAATATTTAACGAGTAGTAATACTTATGTTCATTTCTGCATTGGTATATCATTATCTATTACCTAAGCATGTTGTATTTATTACCTACTTTTGCATTCATGTTCGTTTGATTATTTATGTCCTTAAGGTAATGACATATCATGCCTCATTATGTTCAGGACCTAGATTTATTCTACTATACCTGACCTGTGTACTTAGGATATTCTATTTGATCTATATACCTTTTGGTACACATTAGATAGAGATGGATATAGTCAGGATCTTCATGCTTAGTGTCATGCACCATCTCGCATGATTACATGCTGAGCGATTTGCAGCTCCATTATTGTTGAGCACATCGCAAGTTACATGAATCTGCACACACAACCACTCATGGGTTAGTGGTATATCAGGCAGGGTGTGTAACATTTATGCTCTGTTAGGCTCCGCTAGTCCACTCATGGGTAGTGGTGACGCAGCGTGGTAGCCGGCAGACAGATTTGCTCTGTTTGGCTCCGTTGGTCCGCTCATGGGTAGTGTGACGCAGCGTGGTAACCGGCAGGGATCCCTCCTCTGGACTGGCTCAGGGAGATGAGAGCATTGAGCTCCCCTACTTATGATTTGGGGTAGGAGGATAGGTGTATTCCAACAGCTTCCCGTCCACTCGGTCACTCATCAGGAGCAGTGATGGTAGGGTGCACGGTTGTCATAGCCCTACCCACTCGGTCTCACTATCGTCTGTGAGATGGCTGACTGGCGTCAGGGGTGACCATGTCATTGGCATCATATACATGATTGCATTTATTGCTTGTGTTTGCTGCACTTTATTTGCAGCATATTTGGTATATGCATATGATTGATATGCATACAGATCATGATACTCCTCGGTCTGACGACCTTGTTTACCTTATACCCAGGTTCTAGTTAACAGTTTCTCCTCTTTAGTTTAGTTTTGCATTGTTCCTTTATATATATATCCAGGAGACTGTATTCATATTTATTACTAGTTGTTATGTCTTACTATGCATGTCAGCCGGTACCCGCTGAGGAGTTGACTCACCCCATTGATATTACCATTTCAGGTTGATGCTGTCGAGAGGTTCCAGTCGCTAGTTCCCACTTCGTGTCACGACGGTTTTCTACTCTTTGGACTTTAGTTCCTTATTATATTTTTATATACTTGTGATGTAGGATTGTACTCGAGGATGTTTATCGAGTTTGGTCTACTGCATTTATTTTTCTGCTACGTTGTTTTCTCTGTTGTGTTTTACGTTTTCCGTTGTGTAGTGGAGTAGGTGGTTTTCAAATATAAACTGCGTGGTTATGTCAACCAGAGGCTGAAATATATAAACTGCGTGGTTGTTTAGTTGTATTTTATTATTATTGTTTCGGTCGTGTTGGCCGAGGTATATGTGGCCTAGAGGGCTTTGTAGTAAAGTCTCAGATTGTCACCCGTACAGGGAAGAGCCGAAATTTCTTCTGGTAGAGACTACTTGGGGCATGCATGACAGCTCGGTGAAGCATCGAGCGGGACTTGGATTGTTCCCACGCTGAGATTGATGGTGGCGTGGTTCGGGCGTTGTCCTCTCTCCCTCTCTTCGGACGGTTGATCGGTGCCTTTGTCACCGATCAGGTGATGGTGATCGACGACGATCTCCCCGCGGGGCTAGCCTACTGGCTGCCAGGTCATAGCAGTCCCGAGTATTGTGCGTTGCCGACTGGAGGAAGGAGCAGAACATCAACGTCTACACCTTGCCTTTTATAGTCTTTGGACGAGCAACCACCACATGCTACACGACATGTGTCTTGGGCTCGTGTGGCGGGGCTCCTCCTAATCGAGGTCCTTTGGGTGGTTGATGGCTGCTTGACTGCCACCGTCAGATACTCCTACGGGTTCGGCTTGTGTCTCCTTCTTCCTTGCCGCTTGGGCTTCTTCCACGTTGATGTATTCGTTAGCCTTCTTTTGTAGGTGGTCAAAGTCCCTTGGCGGCCTCCGAATGAGCGACCGGAAGAATTCTCCTTCAGTGAGCCCTTGGGTGAAGACGTTCACTAGCATGTTCGAGGAGACTGTCGGGATGTCCATCGCTACCTAATTGAAGCGCTAAATATAGGTCCTTAATGCTTCTCGGGGCCCCTGCTTCAGTGAGAAGAGATTTACACTCGTCTTCTGATAGTGGCGACTGCTAGCAAAGTGATGCAGGAAGGGCACTCGGAAGTCCTTGAAGCTATGGATCGACTTACTCGACAACCGCTTAAACCAGCATTACGCTGATTCAGATAACATGGTGAGGAAGACTCGGTATTTCACCTCATCTGTGTACTGGTGAAGTATGACCGCGTTATCAAACTTAGTCAAGTGGTCATCGGGGTCAGTTGCTCCATTATATTTCCCGATCGCCAGTGGGGTGTAATGTTTTGGCAGAGGGTCATTTAGAATCCCCTTAAAAAACTATTGATTGACACGCTCGGGCGAAATCCTCTCTGGATGCCTTCCTTTTCCTTGTATCTCGAGCGGGTGCCTCATCCGAGGAAGATCCCCCGCCTCTGTCCGCTAGGGCCCTCTCTTTTGCTGGAGTCCATAACGGCGCTCGATGTAAGGGGACCGACGCATGAGGTGCTTTCTCATAGGTGTCGATCGGTCTCTTGTTCGGGTCCCGAATGGAAAGTTGTTCCTTCGGTCCCCTTGCTCAACCTGGAGTCCTGCCGTGGAAGCTGCAAGCTCCTGCGCTTGCCGATCGACCAATACCTGTTATTGTTGTTGATCCAATATCTTCGTCACCCGAGCCTGTATTAGTGCGTTGAGATCCTCTTGCGTTAGCGTCACTGTTGTGAGTCGTCCAACGTCTTCCATCTTCTCGTTCGGATGCAGGCTACGTTCCCACAGATAACGCCAAAATGATCCTGTCCGAAGGCATGAAGCTGGAAAGCCAGGGAGGTGACAGTTCCGTTGATTGGATGAAGACTTCGCTCCTTTTTGCAAAACAAAACTAAAACCATGGAAGGGGTTCCTGACATTAGTCCTCTGACGCTCAAGTTAGGAATAGAAGAAGAAGAGAAAGTGAAAGTACTAGGGACAGAGATTCAGTTTGTCTTTTTTCATACCTGACATACTCTTTTATACCCTTCTCAGTAACTCTCCATCTTCTCCTATTTAATTATATTAATTACTGATGGAAGACATCTTTATCTTGACTTCTTTTTATTTAATGATAGATTGAGTGTTCTCTTTTATTTTTTCTTTCTCTTATTAATTATCTATCTTTTTCTCTTTTATTATTTTATCGATTCATTATATGTATAATGCCAATGTCATACCTCGAGCCAGACGAGTGGCCCGCTCGACTCAAGGTCCTAGCCCGCTCAGCTTACTCTCCTGTCGATCGGGTTGACCAGACATTGGTTTACTCAGGCGGCCGACCGTACAATGATCCCTCCGATCGACCGATGAACCACTTCCCGCTTGGGTGCGGTCAAATCTTACTTAAGCATTGACGTTGATCGTCTTGACTTTAACCTACAATGTCACAATTGACTCATACCGGGTCTGGTAGGCGTCTTCCCGCATCATTAATAATTGATAAAGAATTATAAATTATATTAACTCAACAAATTATCTATTACACGGATTTTTTTCTTATAGTTCAATGACACGATCTATAAAATATATCTACAATTTATAAATTGACAATATTGAACATGAATTTAACAAAGCTAAAATTAAAAATGACAGGTTTTATATCATATAATTCAATTAAAGATTTGTTAAGTTATTCTATTTAGTTTTATATTAACTTTAATGAAAGTAGCGGCGAGGAGATGGATAGGGTTGTCTGAGACGGTATGCTAAACTTAAAAATATCCTGTACCAAGACGTTGGGAGAGAGAACTATTGGTGACATGGAAAATATAGATTAACTGCTGTTACTTTTAACTTATCTTATTAACTTTACACCTTCATAATATTTTAATGGTCATTAATAATTTATCATTAATGTCTAATGATTATTAATGTCTTCGGCGTTTCCTTTTCAACCTATTGAATATTGTCGTATATTAATATATTATTTCACATCGAAGACATAGCTAGTCAAAAGAATTTGGACATCACGGATAAGGGTCCGGGTTACTAAACAATCTTCCTCACGATCAGGAGGGTTTGAGCCTGACAAGTATTCATCTCAGTCAGCTGAGTCATCTTCGTTCCAGTCGACTGAGTTATTTTCATCTTAGTTGGCTGAGCTATCCTTGTACTGATCGGCTGAGCTATCCTTGTGCCGGCTTCATTCCGATCAGCAAATTTTGAGCCGATCTATTTTTGACTTCTCCATCCAAATAGACAAATATGTTGAAAAACATACGGAGGCTCTACTATTTTCCCACGTCATATATCGTTTCTCATCTCCCAGTTACTTCCTTTATTTAGATTGAGATGAAAAATCACGTTTAAATCCGGATGAACCGCTCAATAAAATACACAATCGTGGACTCGTGGTCAGTTTTCCCTTCTCTGGAAAACTGGAACGTCCTAATTGGGCCGCCCCATTAAGAAATGGAATCGACGACATAACAATAAAAAAATATAAAGCAAATACTAATATTTGTATCAACTAATTAATCTTAAAACTATTAATACTGTATACATGTGATAAATCAATTTAAAATTTTGTAATGTTTTATCATATTAATTTGATAAAAACACATACAGTTAACTGCATAATTAAGAGATCAAGATCATTCAATTAAATACTCATATCTGAAATTAAATCAAAGGTCTAGTTCCAAAATTTCTAGAGCAAAAATCTTTCTTCTTCCTTCTCCATAATATAATACCTCCCCATCAACGTATGTTTTAAAATCCCAAAATACCTTACGCGATTTTGGTAAAACGCAAAACGTGCTACGCGGTGGAAGAGGTATTTTCATCAACTTTTTAATGAAGGTTTAGGAGACCAACTTAACTTAGGTAATTTAATTAGGTCAAATGAGCATCGAAATTTTAATTTTTATCGTAGAATTCAAACTTCAGAAGTAAAACAAGTTTTAAATGAGATGCACAATGGAAAAGCCGTTGGACCAGATGATATTCCGATAGAGGTATGGAAGTGCTTAGGGAAACAAGGTATTGAATGGCTTACAAAATTATTTAACATGATATTGAAAACGAAAAAAATGCCTGATCAATGGAGGATAAGTACTCTAGTTCCCTTATATAAGAATAAGGGAGACGTACAAAATTGTGCAAACTATAGGGGTATTAAACTAATGAGTCATACTATGAAACTTTGGGAAAAAGTAATAGAAAAAAGATTAAGGAAGGAGACGTGACAGAAAATCAATTTGGGTTCATGCCTGGAAGGTCGACAATAGAAGCTATACATCTTCTTAGACAATTAATTGAAAAATATCGAGAGCAAAGACAAGATCTACACATGGTATTCATTGACTTAGAAAAGGCATATGATAGAGTCCCAAGAGAAATTATATGGAGAATTTTAGAAAAGAGAGGTGTTAGCGTAACATATATTGAACTAATTAAGGATATGTATGAGGATGTAACGACCAGAGTAAAGACTTCAGGTGGAGTAACTGAAGCATTTCCAATAAAGATAGGGTTACATCAAGGATCAGCTCTCTATCTTTTTACATTAATTATGGACAAACTCACTGCGCACATTCAAGACACAGTACCGTGGTGCATGTTGTTTGCAGATGATATTATTTTGGTAGATGAGACACGTGAAGGAGTAAATGCTAAGCTAGAATCTTGGAGGGAAACACTAGAAGGGAAAGGTTTTAAGCTTAGTAGATTAAAGACGGAATATATGAAATTTAAGTTTAGCAATATTAGAAGTAATGAAACAATTGTTAAGATAGGAGAGGACGAGTTGCCCGGAACCGAGAGATTTAAATATTTAGGATCATTTTTACAAAATGATGGAGGGATTGAGAGAGATGTCTTACATAGAATACAAGCAGGATGGGTGAAATGGAGGGGAGCGTCGAGTGTTTTATGTGACCGTAAAGTACCTCTTAAACTTAAAGGTAAGTTCTATAAAACCGCAGTTAGACCTGCTATGTTATATGGAGCTGAATGTTGGGCTATGACTCGAGCACATGAGCAGAAGATGAGAGTTGCAGAGATGAGGATGTTAAGGTGGATGTGTGGACATACGAGGATGGACAAAATAAGAAATGAGAGCATTAGAGAGAAAGTAGGAGTTGCATCTATTGAGGAAAAACTCAGAGAGACACGTTTAAGATAGTACGGACATGTACTTAGACGACCAATAAATGCTCCAGTTAAGCGATGTGAAACTATGATAAACATGCATATAAAACGAGGAAGAGGAAGACCAAAAAAGACTTGGTTAGCAACAATAAAACAAGATAAAATTTATTTAAATATAGATGATGATATAATAGGAGATAGAGTTCAATGGCGTAAAAGGATTCATACAGCCGACCCCACTTAGTGGAAAAAGGCTTGGTTGTTATTGTTGTTGTTGTTGCAAAACGTGCTACGCGGTTTGGAAAATAGCTGTATTTATCTACTTGTCTAAATTTTAATTATAATTTTATTTATCTATTTTTATCCACATACAAAAAATTAATTATATATATTTTTTATTATCTTAAATTATCTATTATCATAAATAAAAAAATATAAATTTATTATATTAGCTGAATAATTTATCTAAATTATAAGGACAATAATATCATAACTTGAACGTCATGAAAAATTCAAATCTCCAAATTGAGCTCATAAAAATTATAACAAATAAATTTAAATAAAAATAAATAAATACGGTTCAATTGACCTTAGGCGGTTTACTCTGACGGTACTATAGTGGAAGGTTGAGTTTGGTGGATTGATTGATGGATTTGACACTGTTAATCTGTATTTTGATATAGATCCGATATCTCATTTTATTATCCTAAATCAATTTCACAAGGCAACCTCAATGCCACCACCTCTCTGTTTCCTCCGTCCAGGATCCTAGGCCGCAATCCTAATTCTACTTTTGGATCAGAGGTTGTTAATAGATGAGATTTCATGGACCCATCTATATAACAGGTGGAGTCCATGAGATCACGCCTATAAATGAAATGGTCCATCATCTGAATCACACTTTATAGTCCAGAAGATCCGACTCTTTTTTCCTCTTGCTCTTCCTTAAATCCTATTCCCTTTGCTGTTTCCATTCGGATCACATCCCTACCTGACTTCATCATTTAACAAATAACTTCTGGTTGTCCATCGGCTGCCTATTGAGGCTTGTAACTAGAGTATATGATAATTAGCAATTTGACTATCGAACGACTATTGAGACCTGCGACTAGAGTATGTGATAACTAGTAATTTGATGTTTATTTTATATCTCTAATTAATGATTTTCATCCTTTCACATGTTTAATCGATTTTTTATATCATGCATTGAATTTTGAGTTTCATTGTAATTTTTTTACCTTTACGACACTAATTCATAAATTGTGAATGTGATTGTGTAAAGAATCAAAAAAAGCCATGAGACTTAAGTCGAGCCGAGTCAGTCTTGGGCCAAGTGGGGAAGGCGAATTTCTTACAGATTATCCGCAGTTACAGCGCTCGTCTGACAATAATATTCTTGTTGTTGGACAAGAAGGTGAATTTCTTACAGATTATCTGCAGTTGCAGCGCTTGTCCGAGCAAATATATTCTCAAGAAGTTATATCCCAATACAGGCCACCTGTTGATACCACTATGAATCCAGTTGGTTACCCCCCCCCCCCCCCAGGCCAAAGCTAGAGTATGTCAGTATTACCATAGAACCACAAATAAATAAAGGCAAAGGACATTTTAAAGGAAACAATACTTCTGAATGGTGGAATCTACCATCAGCACAGCAGCAGACAGGAGCCATATTAACTCTTCCTATGCAACTAGGAAAAATTGAAGACGTCTTTTTACGATGGGAAGCTATCACCAAGAATGTAGTTTCCCTGCAAAACTTTACTGATACACAAGACAAGGCAGATTTTATCGAAAATTTATTAGGGGAAGCAGAAAGACTTACCTGGATTCAATGGCGCATGGCTTTTCCAAATGAATATACTGAACTAGTAAGATCAGCTGATGGACGAAATGGTACGCAAAATATAATCTCTCAAATTAGAAGAGTATTTATTCTTGAAGATCCATTCCAAGGATCTACTGATATGCAAGATAGTGCGTACAGGGATTTAGAAAGATTAACATGTTCTCAAATAAAGGACATTATACCTTTCATGAATGAATATATGAACCTTGCTGCAAAGACAGGTCACTTATTTACAGGTCCTGAGTTATCCGAGAAGTTTTGGTTAAAACTCCCAGGGGACCTTGGAAGAAGAATAAAGGCTGCTTTTGAAGATATGTACCCTGGAAACACAATGAGAGTTCATCCCCGTATTATCTTTGCTTATAGATATTTGGAAGAAGAATGCAAGAAAGCTGCCTTTAGTAAGTCATTAAAAGACTTATCATTTTACAACCAAATACCTATACCTGGTTATTATCAAGATTCAAAAAGAAGGTATGGAGTTCGAAAATCAACTACTTATAAAAACAAGCCTCATCAGTCTCATGCTCGCATAGAAAAGAAGAAGCATCTGATAAGGAATAAAAAATGTAAGTGTTTTCTTTGTGGAAAAGAAGGCCATTTTGCCCAGGATTGTCCAAGGGAATATAAAAACATCAAGCGGTTTGCAATGTTTGAAGGTTTAGAACTTCCTGAAGAATATGAAATAATGTCAGTACAAGAAGGAGATGATCAATCAGATGCAATCTATAGCATTTCAGAAGGTGAAGATAAACAGGTATTATCCATAGCTACTGAATACTTGTTTGTCTTCATGGAAACAAAAAATTGCTATATGATAGGAAAAACTGGAGGATGGCAGCCCATGGTCCGAGTTTCAAAAGAACAGCATGACTACACTCATATCTGGATAATAAATGATGACATTCCATCGCCATATGACAAATGCCATTGTTGCAAGCGGGAAACTATGAAGAAGCATAGAGCACATTGCAGCCAGTGCAAAATAACAACGTGCGGTATGTGTTCAGATAATTATTTTGATATGGTTATACCAGTGCAAAGAATATCTGTCATACCATTTAATCCTACAAGCTTAGTTAAAGAACAGCAAGCTTATATAACATGGGCAGAATCAGAAATAGTCAGGCTACAACAAGAAGTTGAGGCAGCTCAGGCCATGATGGAACTTCAAATTGAGCAAATTAGAAAGGAATTTCGCGCTGAAAAAGATGATATTCTCCAACAAGCTTCGGCTGAAAAGCTTGAAGTTGATACTAAAAATAAAGAGTTGAGATTCAAAATTGATGCTCTTGAATTAGAAAATGAAGATTTAAAGAAATTACTTCAAAAAGAAAGAGAAGAAGTTAATGTGCTTATTTCAGAAGGAAGGGAAAATGTCTTCTCTGTAGAGGAAGTATCTGAACAAAAGAAGAAAACAAATGGGCTCTTCAATCTTGAAGTTGAAATTCACATACCAGGTATCAAAGACTTTAAGGCTACATTTGGTTGGGTGTAATGTAATCTAGCTTGTAATGTAATCAAATTTGTAATGTAATGTAATGTAATCTTGATTACATTACTACGTTTGGTAATGTAATGTATGTAATCTTTGATTACAAAGGTAATTACATTCTTTTGTTTGGTGTCCATTATTTTTTATAAGGAATATAATTCATATTATTATAAAATGACAAAAATATCCTGTGATCTCTATCGACGATCGCCACACCTCTGCCGAAGTTTGCGGTAGCCATCGGCAACCAGCTGCCGCCGCCACCGTCGGTCGCCGCAGCAGGCCACCGTCTTCGCCAATCGGTAGTCGGCGGCGGTGGCGGCCGGCGACCGGCTGCGGCGGCGTCCGGCGACCGGCTACGGCGGCGTCCGGCGACCTGCGGCGAAGGTCGGCGACCGGTGGCGGGCGACGGTCGACAACAAACTAGGGGTATATTCGACATTTAAACTTTGGTGAAACAATGACCTCGTAATGTAATCGGATTACATAGCATTTACTTTGTAATCCAGATTACAAATCTTCACTACCTTTTGTAATCCAGATTACATTACAGGTTTTAAATCAAACCAAACAAAATAATCGACTTTGTAATGTAATCTGGATTACATTACAAGGTAGATTACAGGCTACCAAACGCAGCCTAAAGTAAATGCTATTCTTGATACAGAAGCAACAACGTGTTGTATTGATCAGGCATCAATCCCAGCTGAAGCAATAGAGGATAACACTTTTGTAGTAAGCTTCAGTGGAATCAATTCCAAAACAACAGCTAATAAGAAACTGAAGTATGGAAACATGAAGATCTGAGAATATTCTTTCAGAATACCTTATACTTATGCTTTTCCCTTATCCATTGGAGGTAATATTACTATGATTATTGGATGTAATTTTATTAGATCTCTCTATGGAGGTATTCGAATTGAAGGAGATGAAGTAATTGTTGGGGTTGAAAGGTTGCAAACATAGTCCCATATTGGAAACACATGGTAAAGATCATGGGTTTATAAGAAAAAAGATATCTCCATTGGCATGAGGCCTTTTGGGGAGAGCCCAATAGTAAAGTCATGAGGGTCTAGGCCCAAAGTGGACAATATCATGCTATTGTGGAGATATCTAAATTCTTTTCTATCCTACAATTAGTACCTACCTGCTCTGATTTGGTGCAACCACCAATCAGACAGGAGGAGAAACATTTCTTTTAATTTTTTTTCGACTTTCAGTTTTTCGCATAACTCCAAACTGGTATTATTACCTTTTTGAAAAAAAATTTCGTAATTAAAACTAAATTGGTGCAACACCGATTTAGCTCTTTTTCATTACTCTTCTTTCTTAACGCACTGCTAATCCAAGACCAAGTCTTGACACCACTTTTTAGTTTTCCATCTTCAGCATTCAATGACTCTTCTAGAAGGACTGAACCCTCACGAACCACCACCATATGATCAAGATTTTAACTACTGGAAGCGATTAATGGAATGCTTCTTAGGAAGCTTAGATTTTGATTATGTGCTAATATTGAGAAAACCCTCTCAGGACTCGGAACTGAACAAAAATGTAAGTAAAATTATTTGTAGTATTTTACCTAACAATATTTTATGCAGACTAGAAAAGTGCAAGAATGCGTGTGAGCTTTGGACCCAGCTGATCAAGCTTCACGAGAAGCCGTTGGAGTCAGACAATCAAGCCAAAATTGAATCTGAACTCGAGTCAGATCTAACGGAGAAGCCTGCTGAATTAGGGGTTGCGCTCAAGGTTAGTAATATTTACCAAAACACCCTTGCTAGTAGTAGTTTAAAATATGTGCATGTTAATTTGGATATGTCTGAAAGTATATGTGAAAATAATGTACATGACAATACTTGTAAAAATACCCCTAGCATATTTTCTGATAAAACAAATATAATTAATTCAGAAAATATAGAAAATACCCCTAGGATATTTTCTGATAAAATAAATATAATTAATTTAGAAAATGCAGAAAATCTGAAAATAATTAATAAATCTAAAAATTCGAATTTAAACCTAATTTTTTTTGAAAATTCAAACAAAAAAGATGACAAGGTCAATATTGATCTAGATAAAATTAATAAATTATTTAATCTAGACAATATTAATCTAGAAAGTCTTATTCAAACTTGAGATAATGTAATTAACAAAAAATTAAATATTAAAGATAAAACTTATCTAATAAATTCCACTAATTATATCAACTTAAAAGATAAAGAAAATATAAGGATAAACTCAAACACTCTGATAAAATCAAAAATAAATTTAACAAATTTAAAATTAAATGTTAAAGATAACATATTAAACAAAGATAATCTGAAAAATTTAAAATTAACGGTTAATAAAAGATTAAAAGATAAACCTTTAAAGAAATATAATTTAATTAATTCAAATTTAAAAATTAATAAAAACTCAATCATTAATGATAATCCATTAAATAAAGACAATTCAATTAACTTAATAAAATTAAAATTGAAAGAAAATTTAAATATTAAATACACTCTCTTAAAGAAGGATAATTTGACCAATTTAATTAATTCAAAATTAAAAACTTAAATCTAAATTACAAATTTAAACTAAAACAAAAAAAATCTTAAAAAGAAAATCAATAATTTAGGGGAGACTCCAGAATAGCTGGCACCTCCAAAACTAACTTACTCGACAGGGTAACAAATAACTAATGTACCTGGCAGGGTAATTAGGACTAGTTCAAAAGGGATAATAGTTTAACTTGACCAACGGTACTGGTGAAATCTTGGATGATAGTACGTTAGGGAAGCTTAGTCTATGCATGTCTATGAAGATATGACTTCGCCCTGGTGCATTTGGCAAAGTGGAACTGACCGAAGCTACCCTTTATGGATCCTAACCAGTTAGACCAAGGTTTTATACTAAGTCGAGTGGATAGGACTATTTGGAAAACCTCGAAGGCATGGTTACTCTAATGATGTCCAAGTGACTCACCATAGCCCAGAAGTTTACCCAAAGAATGTCTATTTGTTAGATCAAAAGCTAAACCTGAATCTAACACAAAGTTAAACCAAACCCTAAAATGGAATCTAATTCATCTCACAAAATAATAGGATTCCCTGATTGATAATTTAGATCAGGTGAGATGACTAAGGACTTAAAATTAAATTAAAATTAGAGAAAGTAAAATTTAAATTAAAATAACAACTGATTTAAAATTAAAGTAAAATTAAAATTAAAATTAAGTTAAAATTTAAATTAAAATTATTTTAAAAATATTTTTAATAAAAAATTAGTTTAAAAAAAAAATTAACTTAAAAGAAATTATTTTCTTTAAAAAAAAATCATTTTACACACCTTTAAAAAATCCTTTTAAAAATCCTTTTAAAAATTATTTTAAAATCCTTTTAAAAATTATTTTAAAATCCTTTTAAAAATACTTTTAAAAATTATTTTTGAAATTATTTTAAAAATCTTTAAAAAAAAACTATTTTAAAAATCCTTTTAAAAACTATTTTAAAAATTATTTTAAAAATATTTTTAAAAAAAACTATTTTAAAAATCCTTTTAAAAATACTTTTAAAAACTATTTAAAAATCTTTTTTAAAAAATATTTTATAAATCCTTTTAAAAATTATTTTAAAAAATACTTTTAAAAATCCTTTCAAAAATTATTTTAAAAATAAATTCTTTTAAAAATCATTTTAAAAACTCTTAAAAATTATTTTAAAAAAAACTCTTTTAAAATCATTTTTAAAAATTATTTTAAAAACTCTTTTGAAATTATTGAAAAATTATTCTAAAAATTATTTAAAAACTCTTTTGAAAATTATTTTAAAAATTCTTTTAAAATTATTTAAAAATTCTTTTCAAATTATTTAAAAATATTTTTAAAATTATTTTAAAAATTCTTTTAAAATTATTTAAAAACTCTTTTTAAAATCATTTTAAAAATTATTTTAAAACTTATTTTAAAAAAACTCTTTTAAAAATTATTTTAAAAATCATTTAAAAATTATTTAAAAACTATTTAAAAATTCTTTTAAAAACCATTTTAAAAATTATTTAAAAATTACTTTTAAACTCTTTCAAAAATCAGTTTAAAAAAAAAGAAGTCTTTTAAAAATTAAATCTTTTATAAATCATTTTGAAAAATTCTTCTTAATATTATTTTTCACTTTAATAAAATTTTGTTAACTTAAAAAAAAATTATTCTTATTGATTATTTAAACTTTAAAAATTATTATTTAGATTTTAAATTTTTTTTTACCTTAAACAGTATTTTTATCTTAAAATTATTTTTAAACTTAATTTAACCTAACTGAAAATTAAAACTTAATTTTGAAATTACAATTAAAATTTAAAAATTTAACTTAAACTTAAAACTTAAACCTAAATTAATCACGAATATTAATTTAAATTTAAAATCAAAACTGAATTGAACGTATGTTAATTACCATTAAATAATTATAAAAATCATTTTAAAATCCTTTTAAACACTGTTTTAGAAATCCTGTTGGAAATCCCTTAAAAATAATAATAATAATAATTCTTTTAAATTCATTTAAAACTTAAACACCTAACTTAAAAACTTAAATTCCGTTAACTTTAACTTTAAACTTAATTATATAATTAATAAGTAGAAGTTAACTGTTTAAGTTTATCTTCATTTGAGAACTAAAATTGACTTGAATTAAACCTTACTTAACTGTGTCTAATAATTTTAACTTCATGCTAAATTCAAACTAAATTAATCCCACTTAAAAGGAAGTAAATAAAAAAAATAATTATAACTAACACTTTCATTGACAAACTCAATCAATTAATATGAAATTTAAATTATTTTATTAAGTATTAAATTATTAAATCAAGTAAAAATTAATCAATAAATTATTGATAATGGCCAATTGTTTTTGATTTAATAAAGTTTATCTTATTAAACCTTAAACTGAAGCTTAAGCGCCTGAATCTAATATTAATTATTGATTAATCAAACTCAAATAAACAATTATATCAAGGATATAGAGATAAATATGTAAATAATATAAGTGTTATCAAATCACCTAGAACACTTAGGTTGACAAATGTGTTAGGTCTTGAAATTTAACACACTCAAACCTTAGCATTATATTAAGGGGGAGTAATAAATAAGGATGATTAATAAATTAAAGGAGTATCAAATTCAGGGGAGGTTTATTTTTTAATTATCTCCTTAAGTGTTATTTTTTAATCTTCTCTTTAAAATCTCTCTAGAAAATTCTACCTCAATTTTTTTTAAAAAAAATAATTCTACTTTGAATATTTTTAGCAAATATTTTTAAAATTTTATGTCAGGTTCAGGGGGAGGAATTAATTAAAAATTTCCCTTTATTTAAAATATTTTAAAATTTGTGTTTGAAAAATGTTTTCTTAAAAATTTCTTAAACCTATTTTTGAAAACTAACTCTTATAAAACTAAGTTGTTTTTAAGAATTGGGTTTTACTTTTTATTGAAAATTGATTTTGAAAATTAGATTTGACTTAGTTTTGAAAATTGAATTTAGAAATCTAGTTCTTAAAATTTGATTTTACTTAATTTTGAAAATTTGATTTGAAAGTTAAATTTTACAAAAATTAGTTTTAAAAATTGCTTTGTTATTGAAAATTATGGAAATTAGATTTTTCAAAACTTAAGTTTACAAACTAAGCTTCTCAAAATCATTTTCCTTAATTTTGAAAATTGAATCTTTTACAAATTTAGTGTTGAAAAATAAATTTCAATCATTTTTGAAAAACAGATTTTTCAAACTTAGTTTTGGAATTTTGATTTTGAAAACTTATATTTGAAAAGCGTTTCAAAGTTGAAACTTGTTTTGAAAATTTAAAACTTGATCTTGAAATTTAGAATTTATACACTTATGTTTGAAAATTAGACTATCTAAACTTAGCTATTTTTCTAAAAGCTAAAAGCTAATGCTTTAAACAAGTTTTCAAAAGTTTAAACTCCCCCAGATTAACTTGACATTATTTCTTACTTTGTCTGAAGTCTATATTTATGCTTACTTAATTCATGCTTACTTTTGATGAATGCCAAAGGGGGAGGGTTAGGTGGTTAAGTTAGCTAAACCAAACTGAAAATACAAACTAATTTAAAAACCACATAAATGCATGTTGTTACTTGTTTTTTCTTGCATATGTTTTCACTAACTTAACCAGGTTGTCATTCCATCAAAAAGGGGGAGATTGTTGGTGCGGTTAGCACTAATGATTTAACCCAGGTTTTGATAAATGACAAATAGGTTAAGTTAGGTTTGTCGTTATCTAATGCTTTGATCGAGTATGCAGGCTAAGTCCAAACAGGTCGATGGGTTGATCGGATGTCTGACACGAAGTCCAAGCGGGTCGACGGGCTGACCGGACGCTTGGTGAGAAGTCCAGCTAGGTCGACGGGTTGACCAGATAGTTGGCACAAAGTCCAAGCGGGTCGACGGGCTGACCGGATGCTTGGCGAGAAGTCCAGCTAGGTCGACGGGCTGACCAGATAGCTGGCACGAAGTCCAAGTGGGTCGACGGGCTGACCGGACGCTTGGCACGAAGTCCAGCTAGGTCGACGGGCTGACCGGATAGCTGGCACAAAGTCGAGACGGGTCGAAGGGCTGACCGAACAATTGGCAAGTAAGTAAAGGTAAGTCACTGGAGGAGAGTGACTGTAAGGATGCATCTCAGTTAAGGGACAGTAGGCGTCGGTCCAGTTTAGGTCCATTTTGGATCCCTAAATTGAGACCCTGACTAAGTTCTGGTCTCGGGAAGACATAACCTAACTCATAAATCTATATAAAATGTCTATACATATATTTTTCTAACTCTATTTTGTAGATACAAATGTAGAGCTTCAAATTCTACACGCGTAGCAATTGACAGAGCTTGATTCCGAGTTCGGAGTCAAAAGTTATGACCTTCGGAAGATGACTGTGTCAAACAAGTAGTTGGAAATGACTCGGATCAGCCAGATTCGAACTCTCCTCATCTGATCCGAATTTTTGGGATCTGATAAGCTCTGGAGACCCCTCCAAAGGGCTATAAAAGGAGGGGGTGAGCAAGCTTCAAGTACACAACTCTCAGAACGAAGAATCTGCTTCTTTGTGCTCCTGCTGCGCTGCGATTTCCGATAAGCTTTTCCTTTCTGTTCTAAGTCTTTTTATTGTCGGTAATCTTTCCTTATTAGCAATATTGTACTTAACGTGTAATCTATATTTTAAATTGCTAGTGAATTACCCAACTAAAGTACTCACGGAGTACGGGCCTTCGAGTAGGAGTCGTCACAAGCTCCGAACGAAGTAAATCCACTGTGTTCAATTTTCTTATTCCGCTGTGTTTATACTCGTTGTTTTTCGAATTGATATTCACCCCCCTCTATCGACGTTTCACGATCCAACAAGTGGTATCAGAGCCCGAACTGTCAGAAGGTTTAACCGTCGACTGTGCAGAAGAGCTATGGTCTGATTGAGCCATGTGGGTACAATATTGACCTCGAACAAAAAGTGGGGGCTCCTATGTTTGGATTAAGAGAACCAGACACCAGGCAAGAAGTTCTAGTTGCAACTAGGCAAGGAAGTCCTAGTAGGTCAGGTGTACCGAGGGGCAGGAAGACCTGGTGGGTCGAGGATCGGACGTGGGAAGCCTATGGTCCTTTGTTTGAGGGGGGATTGTTGGGGTTGCAAGGTTGCAAACATAGTCCTATATTGGAAACACATGGTAAAGATCATGAGTTTATAAGAGAAAAGATATCTCCATTGGCATGATGCCTTTTGGGGAGAGCCCAAGAGCAAATTCATGAGGGTCTAGGCCCAAAGTGGACAATATCCTACAGTAACCTTCTATAAGAATATTACAACCATCAAGACCCATCAAATGGTTGTTACAACTCCCTCTATTAAAGAACTGGACTCTGAAGAAGAAGAGTATTATTATATAAAGGAGCAAGTTTGTACATGGCAAACAGGTACACAAATTGAAGGCATTATTAAGGAATTATCTGATGCAGGATATATTGGCAATGAACCCATGAAGTATTGGTCAAAATATCAAATTAAGTGTACTCTTGATATCAAAAACACGGATCTGATTATAGAAGACAGGCCTTTAAAGCATGTGACACCACAGATGCAAGATGCTTTCAGAAGACATATCAAGGTACTACTTGACCTACAAGTAATTAGACCAAGCAAAAGCCGGCATCGAACAACAACTATTATAGTCCATTCAGGAACAACTATTGATCCAGTAACAAAGAGAGAAGTTAAAGGCAAAGAAAGGTTAGTCTTTAATTACAAAAGACTTAATGATAATACTCATAAGGATCAATATAGCCTGCCAGGAATTAATACTATAATCAAGAGAATCAGAGGCAGTAAGATTTATTCAAAGTTTGATTTAAAATCCGGTTTTCATCAAGTTGCTATGGATCCAAATTCTATTGAATGGACAGCTTTTTGGGTACCAGATGATTTATATGAATGGGTTGTTATGCCATTTGGATTGAAGAATGCTCCTGCAGTCTTTCAAAGAAAGATGGATAGCTGCTTTCGAGGTACAGAAGAATTTCTAGCAATCTATATTGATGATATACTTGTCTTTTCTAAGACAGAAGAAGAACACAAGGAGCATCTGAAAATTATGCTCAGAATTTGCAAAGAAAATGGGCTAATATTAAGTCCCACAAAAATGAAGATAGGAAGCCCTACTATCGAATTTCTGGGCGCTACTATTGGGCAATCAACAATAAAGCTCCAACCCCATGTAATCTCAAAGATTGCAGACTTTAAGGAACAAGAGCTTTCTACAACCAAAGGTCTTCGATCTTGGTTAGGTCTGTTAAATTACGCAAGAAGTTATATTCCTAACCTAGGAAGATTACTAGGTCCACTATATGCAAAGACAAGCCCAACTGGTAAAAAGAAGATGAATTTTCAAGATCTAGAGTTGATCAGAAAAATCAAAAAGGTTATCAAAGAATTACCCGATTTATCAATTCCCCCTGATAACTGCTTTATTATTATTGAAGCTGATGGCTGTATGGAAGGCTGGAGTGGAATTTGTAAGTGGAAACCAAAGAAGTACGATTCTAACTCAGCGGAGAAGATTTGTGCATACTCAAGTGGGAAATATAACCCACTAAAATCAACAATAGATGCTGAAATTCATGCAGTAATGAATAGTCTCAACAGCTTCAAAACAGATCTGATTATTCGCACGGATTGCCGAGCTATTATAAGCTTTTTCAATAAGTCTGCTCAAAATAAACCATCTAGGGTTAGATGGTTGGCGTTCACAGACTTTATTACAGGACTTGGCATTGAGATCCAATTTCAGCATGTAAACGGTAAAGATAATTTATTAGCTGACGTACTTTCTCGACTTGTGTGTTCTTTGATAGGACCATGGACTCCTGCGGCGAAGGATCTTCTAATACTAGCCCAGATCGAGGAAGCCTTACTACAGATCAAGGACAGACCCAATTTGATGGCATCCCAACACCTAGCGGGCCTTATAAGCTCCTTCAACAATATGAAGAATTGGCTTGCTATACGAAAAGAACAAGTATCTACAACCAAGAAGAACACGACAAACGCTCTCATATGGCCGACATCGAGTGGACAACAATCAAACACATACTTAGCAGCATTAGAGAGCTTGAACTTATCTGCCAGCTCAAGGAATCAGATTTCCGCAAAAGAAGCCACTTCCAAGGACGAGACACCCACTGGCAAAAAGCCTTACCAGCTGTCAATGAAGCAAGGATTGAATTATTCAAAGTATTCATCCACATGCAATGCATAGCACAGCTCATAAGGAAAAATCCACCATGATTGACATAAAGGAGCATGGTGAGCCCAGGAATCCAAAAACTTTATGGATTGAGCCCCGGGGAGCCGTCCATGTGTCTATGTTGATAAGTTCTCTGAGTCAACACTACAATAATGCTTGTAAAAGGGTCAATAGATAAGATTCGATTGAATGATGATGGGGCCCGATGCGCACCCAGTTCATCGATTCCTTCTCTATAAAACCCTATGTCTAGTCTCATTGCAAGACATCAAACACTTCACGCTACAAGTCTTACTTGAGAACTTTGTAAGTCCGCTGTTTTATTTTCAGATCTTAGTCCTGTATTTCTTTCTAGTGTCTTGTACATTATCTAAGGTTTGAAAATATTATTTTATTTTGTTTTGTTTCGTTGAGCCCTCCACCTCAAATGGTATCAGAGCTAGTGTCAATGGCTGAGTAATTGGTTTTAGGTATTCAAGGAATGCATGTTTAGTAGCCTTTGTGAAAATAAAAACTCTCAGTTATTTGCTAAAATTAACTAAGCAATTTTTCGTTAAAAGCTTGAATACTAAACTGTGATAAAGCGACCGAGGAACGACGAGTGGATTGCAAAAGGGTAGGTCCTAACTTAGTAAAGCTTGGGGCTTAGATACCGAGGGCACACCTACATGAGCAAGAAAGCTCTTAGAACCTCCTAAGCCGTAAGCAGTGAAAAATTCAAAGCTAATAAGAATAAAAACTTAGTTAGTGTTTAGGGATAAGATCCAATTGAAAAAGAAACTACTTGATCGCAAACTAAGCCTTGTAGTTTTGCTTAAGGTGGATAGCCAGAAGCCGTAGGTGGGTATGATTGGTGGATAGCCAGAATCCAATCTACTCGAGTAAGATCTTTATGTCTAAACGATGGGAAATAGCTATACAAGAATGGTATGCAAAGGCACCAACTGCAAACCTTGAGTACCTTGATTTAGCAGAAACAAAGCCGACCGTTAAAGAACTAGCACATAATATAACTGTTATATTTGATAGATTAAGTCTCTCAAATAGAGTAAACCTTAAGAATTTTAAGCAAATTCAGGAAGACATTGAGGTTTTAAAAGAAGAAAATCAAAAGTTAGTCAAAGAAATAAAAAATTTGACTAAAGAAGTCGTACAAAACCAGCCCTTAACTAGGGAACAGTTGAAAAGCTTTGTGCTCCAAATTGAAGAAAAGCATAAGCTAGAAACCAGTCAGGTAATAGCTTATTCTGAACAATTAAAAAGAAAGCTTAGTCAAATTGAAACAGTACTACAAAAAGTAGGAGCGTGGGCCTCTTCATGAGCTACATCAACACTCAAGCAACAAGCTCATACAAAGAAGCTCTCCAGGCAACTGAAGCAATTGAAGCCCCTTCACTCGGTTTCTATAAACCTGCTGATTACAAAGGTGCTCTTAGTGGAACAATTGCTACTATCAAACAAGCAAATACATAGATCCAGCTTCTAGTAACTATACTAGAAAAACTTGAAAGTTTGGAAGACAAAATCAAGAAGATTGAAGCAAAAGCTAATCCTGAGGTATCTTTACCTGACGAAGTTATTCAAGAATTATCTAACAAAATTAAAGGCTTGACTTTTAAGGAAAAGGCAAAAGAAGGAAGAGGGAAGCTATTGGTATTCAAAGACCCATACGAGTCATTTCGAGAACAAAAGAAGCCATGAATACCAGAGTCATTACAAATCCTCCTGTCACTACTGAAAGAGCAAGTGAAAGAAATCCCCTTTTTGAAGATCAAATTCGGGATTACAGGCGTAATCAACGAAGAAGATATAATGCTGAAAGAACTTTACAAAGAATCACACGAAGAATTACAGGGCAGGGACCTTATATTTATTCTCTTGAACAACAGATTGATCCTCAAGTTCAGCTAAGGCAATCTATGCAAGAAAGGGCCTCCTTAGTACCTGCTGAGGTACTTTATCATTCCAGACGAGATGATGTGCACCACCGGGTGTATATGCATAGATCAGAGGAAGCTATTTTGGTGACAACTAATCAAGTTGATCGTGCCTTCATTCAAGAAGAAAGTTTTCATCAATTACAAAGAAGTGGGATGAGATTTATTCATATGGGGATTATACAACTTAGAATCCAAATCCTTCATCGACAGGAAGAAGGAACTTTTTTACTAGTGGTATTTCGTGACAACAGATGACAAGGGGATCAAACAATCTTTGCAACAATGGAAATTGATCTCACACATGGAAGCCAACTAGTGTATGTAATCCCTGACATAATGTTAACTATATTTGATTTTTATAGAAATATACAGATATCCATCTTAGCACGCGGCTACGAAGGATGGAGAAATGGAGAAGCAAATATTCTCATCACTAGAGGGCTTGTCGGAATGTTATCAAATACTCCAAATGTGGGGTTTGCTTATGAAATTCAAAATATTGTTGATTATCTTGCTAGCCAAGGGGTTAGAGCATTACTTGGAAGAAGATATGATGCAGGTTTAAAAGAAGTTGATTCAAAATTAAGAGGGATTCAATTTGAAGGGTTCATCTTGTTCCGTTCAAATTGGAGCTTGGTTCAAGACTTCAAGTTCAATTGGGGTTGGCTCATATGAGAGCTTGGTTCGACAACCCTTAATCAAAGGGTTCAAAATCAAGTTGGCTAAATGAAGGGTTGGATGAAATACAAGAGAAAAGGGTTCACTAAGGAGGGTTCCCCCTCATCTCACGCGCCGCCATCATCTCTCAGGTCACTCCTCGCGCGACTCTTCCCCGAGACAGAACCGTAGGAAGGCTTCCTCAGCGGCGGTGCCAGACTCATCATCCTCCTCCTCTTCAGCTCACGCCATCTCCATTTGGGAGCTTCGGATCCGAATCTCCTCCACTCATCCACCTGCATTCCGTAACCCACCGCCGGCAAAGCCATTTTCCTCCAACCGATTGTAAGGAGGGAGCTCTTCTCGCGAAGCCTCGAGATCTCGTGGCTACGAGTTCATCGTTCTACACGGTTGGAAGCCTCCTACATCCGTTCACAGCTCCTTCGTTGGCAGATTTGCTGCTGGAGAGGCCTCATCCAGGTCACACTTTCATTCTCCTTCGATCAGCCACCACAGCCTTCTTCACCTTCCTTGAGTTCCCGTTCACCACTGCCAGCACCACAGCCACTCCATCCAGCGATTCCACCGCCCTTCCTCGGATCTGGACAGCCTTCATCAGATCTGGGCAGCAAGCTCATCGGATCTGGACAGCCTTCATCAGATCTAGACAGCAGCTCTTCCGGCGATTCCGGGTAGCGACTCTTTGTACTCATCTTTCTCTCTCTTTTTTTTTTTTTCCTTAGTTCAGTTTTTTTTCCCCCAATTTGTGATAGTTAAGAAATTGGAAATAAAACCCAGAAATGTTTTTTTTTTGTTGACAGCGAGCAAGCTTTCTTACAGAGTGAGATGTCCCAACTTGCTAGAAGAATTGACGATGAGTTTACCATGATTATACTTACCCACGGAAATAAGAGAAGAAAGAAGTGGAAAAGTATTCTGCCCCTTTTGCTTGCAAGTTGGCATGGGAGGTTTTGGAAAAATATTATTTAGTGAGTAAAATATATCTTCACATTTATATTAATTTTAGTAGTTTTATATTTATCTCTCATAGGTTTCATATTCTATTTCTCATTTTTACTAAATCAAGCATTCATTTTCTAAAACTCTTTTTAATTTTATTAATTTATTAAATTTAGTAATTAAAGTTTGAGAATATCTAAATTAGGTAGGTAAGTTTGTAAATGCTATGTCAACAGTACGTGTATATTGCTTTGCTAAATATACCTGATTAACATTAGCCAATATACTTGTTTTTTTCTCTTGTCAAAAGATGGAGTTTTAGTGTTCCTTCTCACCTAGGTGCAAATCAAACATAAATAGGTGCCAATGACGTTTGTCTATGTTTATTGGACAAAATATGTATCTTATTACCCGTTCTCTTCCATGTGATTTAATTCATTACAAAAAAAATACAAATTTAAGGACAAAAGTCTTGGAACGAAAATAATTCGTCCCAAAATTGGGACAAATTTACCAACAAAAATAAATTTTGACCCAAATGATTAACAAAATTTGTAAAAAAAAAAATTTTGTTTCAAGTTTGCAATAGGAAAAAATTTCGTTGCTAAATTCGTCCCCAAATCTGGAACAAATCTAGAATTCATCACAAATTTAAGGACAAATCCAGGATTTATCCCAAAATCTGGGACGAATCCAGGATTTGTCCCAGAATTGAAATTATTTTTTTAAAAAAGAAAAAAACACGGAAGACTTATATCTTGACCTAGAGACATCGGAATTTCATGAAACAAGTTTCTATGTGTTTGTATCGTTATCCTAATCGTAAATATGCCATCATCCATAATTTTGAATTAATAGTTTGAGTGATTCAAAATTTTAACACAAATTAGTTCAAAATGGAATTAAAAAATTCTAAAAATCAATACATTTGGTCAAAAATATTTTTATGAATATATTTATGATCAGGACAACGATACGAACGTATAGAAACTTGTTTCACGAAATTCTGATATCTCTAGGTCTATATTTAAGGTTTTCCATTTTTTTCTTTTTTTAAATAATTTAATTTTTGGGACGAATCCCTGGATTTGTCCCAAAATCTGGGACGAATCCAGGATTTGTTCCAAAACTGAAATTAATTTTAAAAAAGAGAAAATCAAACACTGAAGGTTTATATCTTGACCTAGAGACATCGGAATTTCATGAAACAAGTTTCTATGCATTTGTATCGTTGTCCTGATCATAAATATATCCATAAAAATATTTTTTACTAAATATATTGATTTTTAGAATTTTTTAATCCCAATTTGACCTATTTTTGGTGTTAAAAATTTGAATCAATCAAAATAATAATACAAAATTATGGATGATAGTATATTTACGATCATGACAACGATACGAACGCATAGAAACTTGTTTCAGAAAATTCCGATATCTCTATGTTCATATTTAAGACATCCAATTTTTTTTTCTTTTTTTTTTAAAAATAATTTAAGTTTTGAAACGAATCCCAGGATTCATCCCAAATTTTGGGGCAAATCTCGGGATTTGTCCCAAGTTTTGGGACGAATCCAGGATTCGTCCCAAAACTGAAATTAATAAAAAAAGAAAATCAAACACCGAAGGCTTATATCTTGACCTAGAGACATTGGAATTTCATGAAACAAGTTTCTATGCGTTCGTATCGTTGTCCTGATCGTAAATATACCATCATCCATAATTTTGAATTATTATTTGGAGTGATTCAAATTTTTAACACAAAAAATAGGTCAAATTGAGATTAAAAAAAAATACTAAAAATTAATATATTTGGTAAAAAATATTTTTATGGATATATTTATGATCAGGACAAATGATAAGAACGCATAGAAACTTATTTCATGAAATTCCGATGTCTCTAGATTCATATTTAACCCGTTCCATTTTTTTCCTAATTTTTTAAATAATTTAAGTTTTGGGACGAATCCCTGGATTCGTCCCAAAACTGAAATTAATTTTTAAAAAAGAAAATCAAACACCGAAGGCTTATATCTTGACCTAGAGACATCGAAATTTCATGAAACAAGTTTCTATGCGTTCGTATCGTTGTCCTGATCGTAAATATACCATCATCCATAATTTTAAATTATTATTTTGAGTGATTCAAATTTTTAACACCAAAAATAGGTCAAATTCGGATTACAAAATTCTAAAACTCAATATATTTGGTAAAAAATATTTTTATGGATATATTTACGATCAGGACAACGATACGAACGCATAGAAACTTGTTTCATGAAATTCCGATTTCTCTTGGTAGATATTTTTTAAAACATATATAGGTTGTTACTAACTATTGTAAAACGGTGTTGTGCAGCGAATAGTTTTAAATAAGTGACTGAAACATTAAATATGGACCTAAAGATATCGGAATTTCATGAAACAAGTTTTTGTGCGTTCATATCGTTGTCCTGATCATAAATATGTCATCATCCATAATTTTTAATTAATATTTTCAGTGATTCAAAATTTTAACACCAAAATAGGTCAAATTGGGATTAAAAAAATTTCAAAAATTAATATATTTGATCAAAAATATTTTTATGAATATATTTACGATCAGGACAACGATACGAATGCATAGAAACTTGTTTTATGAAATTCTGATGTCTCTAGGTCCATATTTAAGTCATCCCATTTTATTTTTCCATTTTTTGATTTGTCCCAAAATTAAAAATAATTTTTAAAAAAGGAAATCAAATACTGAAGGCTTATATCTTGACCGAGAGACATCGGAATTTATGAAACAAATTTCTATGCGTTCATATCGTTGTCCTGATCGTAAATATACCATCATCCATAATTTTGAATTATTATTTTGAGTGATTCCAATTTTTAACACAAATTACGTCAAATTGTAATTAAAAAATTCCGCCAATCAATATATTTGGTTAAAACTTTTTTTCTAGATATATTTACGATCAGGACAACGATACGAACGCACAGAGACTTGTTTCACGAAATTCTGATGTCTCTAGGTAGATATTTTTTAAAACATATATAGGTTGCTACTAACTAAAAAGGTGTTGTACAGCGAATGATTGTAAATAAGTGACCGAAACCTTAAATATTGACCTAGAGATATCGGAATTTCATGAAACAAGTTTTTATGCATTCGTATCGTTGTCCTGATTGTAAATATACCATCATCCATAATTTTGAATTATTATTTTGAGTGATTCAAATTTTTAACACAAAAAATAGGTCAAATTAGGATTAAAAAATTATAAAAATCAATATATTTGGTAAAAAATATTTTTATGGATATATTTACGATCAGGACAACGATACAAACGCATAGAAACTTGTTTCATCAAATTTTGATATATGTAGGTCCGTATTTATTCCTTCTAAATTTTTCCCTCTTTTATTTTAAAAAAATAAATTCTAGGACGAATCCTTGAATTCGTCCCAGATTTTGGGACGAATCCAGGATTCGTCCTAAATTTAGGGAGGAAATTGGGAACAAAAAATATTTGATGGTAAAAACCCTAGATCTATACCTCATCACACTTCTTATTTTCTTCCCCATTTCTTTCCTCTCTCCGGTTCCCCCTTCCAACCTGCGATTTCCAAGAGGGTTTCGGCCACATCTCCGATCGACGACCGCGTGATCAGCGACGACCGCGTGATCTCCGGCGGTGGAAGCTTTTCGATTGGTAAGCCCATCTCGCTACGCTGCTCTCGGATCTCCCTCTCTCGGCGACGAGTGATCTCCGGGGTGGCCGCGGGTTGGCCACTGTTGCGGGCTGGCCACGGGATGGGCGTCGCCAGGCGATGGTTGGCCGGCGGCGCGGGCCTAGCTGTGGCTGGCCGAATTTGGCCCGCGTCGCTGGGCTAGCCGCCGACGCGGGCTGGCTGCTGCCTGGCCAATGTGTGGCTGGCCGTTGCCAGGTGTTGGCTGGTCGACGTCTGGCCGCCGACGTGGGCCTAGTCGTGGCTGGCCGTCGTCGTGTGGCTGGCCGACTCTGCCCCGCGTCGCGTCCCTGGCCTCGATTGGATGTGGGTGGCCAGGGTTGACTGTCGGTGCCATCGGTGGCCACGTTTGGCTGCGGGTGGTCGCGTGGCAGTGCCTGGCAGGATGAGGTTGATCATTGTTTCATTTTTTATTTAATATTCGGAAGTTACTACTTGAATTGATATTGTTGTTTGTGCATGTCTCAATTTGGCGTGATCTCAGTGTAGTTGAAGACAACTGTATTTGTTCACTTCTTTTCGGTATTCCTAAGTTCATTAATATATATTTACTGATCTGTATATAAAGTTAGTTTTAAATAATTATGTTATAGTTATTAATTGCGTTCCTTTTTTTTGATAAGCTGCTCTTTGTTGTTTTGTCTTCAATAATAAGATTTATCTGTAGTTACTTTTAATAATGTTTAACTAAATAGTTGAATTCAGGGAAAATGCAGAATGAGCGAAGTTGGATGTATAACAAGAATTTGCCTAATCGTCAGGGGTTAACTCCTGAGTTTATCATTGGCCTGAGACAATTTTTGAATTTTGCATCTAGTCAAATTATGTATATGGATGCCAAGAAGATAAGGTGTGCGTGTAGAAAGTGTCACAATGACAAATTTTTACCCACCGATAAAGTTGAAGAACATATTTGTAGATTTGCTTTTACAACGAATTATTATAATTGGACGAGTCATGGCGAACCGTTCATATCTGATGGGGATTATGGACGGAATTTTCAAGCCTCTGTTAGTGGGGATCAGAGTTATTATGAACAATTCAATCCATATCAGAGGATGATAATTGATGCAAGCTGTTAGAATTATATTCCCGAGACGCTTGATGCAAGTTCTAGTTTTCCTCCAACAAGTGAACAAATGTTTGCCACTAGTATATTGCCGTTGGAGGAGCCTGATGTACTAGGTCTGGATGAAATATATTACAAATTTCAAGAAGTATTGAGTGCCACAAATGAACCATTATGGGATAGTTGTGACAGTCAAACTAAATTATCTCTCACCTCCAGACTATTAAATATAAAGGCAGATCATAATATTTCGGAAGATTGTTATAATGATATTGTTCAAGCGTTTGACGATACATTGCCATGTGATCACAATTTGCCTCTTGATTTTTACAGTACGAAAACATTGGTGAAAGATTTAGGTCTTCCGGTTGAAAGAATTGATGTTTGCAGAGATAACTGTATGTTATATTGGGGAGATGATGCAGATATAGAGGTTTGTAAATTCTGTAATCAAGATAGGTATAAGACAACCAGAAGGAGTTAATAATGACGTAAATTACACAGCCAGTTGTTTTATTTACCTTTAACTCCTAGGTTACAAAGATTGTATGCATCAAAGGCAACTGCGGAACACATGACTTGGCATGCAACTCATCAAACAGAAGAGGGTTTAATGTGTCATCCATCAGATGCAGATGCGTGGAAAATTTTTGATAGAACATATCCAGATTTTGCAAATGAGACTAGAAACATTAGATTATGTTTCTGTGCTGATGGATTTGCTCCGTTTGGTAAATTGGGAAGAAATTATTCTTGTTGGCCAGTTATCTTAACGCCGTATAATCTTCCACCTGGGATGTGCATGAAAACACCTTATATGTTTTTAACATTGGTTGTACCAGGTCCGCAAAATCCAAAGAAATTAATAGATATTTATATGCAACTCCTGATAGCAAAACTTAAACAACTATGAGATGAAGGTGTTCCTACATACGATGTTCATTCTAACCAGATGTTTATATTGAAGGCTGCTCTTCTTTGGACCATAAATGACTTTCCAGCTTACGGTATGCTATCAGGTTGGAGTACTGTTAGGATCTTGGGATGCCCCATATGTATGGAGAGATCAAAGTCATTCAGATTGAAATACGGAAAGAAACTAAGTTATTTTGATTGTCATAGGCAATTCTAACCAACAAATCATAATTTTAAAAAGAATAAAGATGAATTCACTAAAAATAGGATCGAAAGAACACTTCCGCCATTGAGATTGACAGGTCTAGATATTTGGTACAGAGTGCTTCACTTTCCATCTGTTATTGAACAATCATATGGTACAACATATGAATATGGGAGTACACATAAATGGACTAAACGAAGTATATTTTGGGATTTGCCGTATTGGTTTAGTCATTTGATACATCATAATCTCGATGTAATGCATATTGAGAAGAATGTTTTTGATAATCTGATAAATATTGTGATGGATATCATCGGAAAAACAAAAAACAATCTCAGTGCAAGAAAAGATATGTGACTCGTATGTAAAAGACCCACTCTTGATGTCGATGAAAATAGTAGGAGACCAAAGCCAAAGGCAGTTTATACATTAAATAAGGATCAACGACGTGTCCTATGTGAATGGTTGAAATCTTTGAAATTTTCATATGGGTATGTCTCTAATCTTGGAGGATGTGTCGATATGAAAGAATGGAAGTTAATTGATATGAAAAGTCATGATTGTCATATCATAATACAAAGACTGATTCATATTGCTTTTAAGGAACTCTTACCACAATTTGTATGGGGAGCGATTACGGAGTTAAGTATTTTCCTACATGATATTTGCTCAACAGTTTTGAGACGTTCACATATGAAGAAGTTAGAGAGAGATATTCCAATCATTTTGTGCAATTTGGAAAGGATATTTCCACTCTCCTTTTTTTGACTCCATGGAGCATCTTTTGGTTCACTTGTCATATGAGACCAAAGTTGGAGGACCCGTCTATTTTCAGTGGATGTATCCATTTGAAAGGTAGAGTATCTTTTTTGTATAATTCGACTGTTTGAATGCAAAAAAAAAAAACTTCTACTCCTGGATCACATATTTATATTTAATATAATTTTATATATCTCCAACAGATTCTTATATTATTTGAAGAAAAAAGTGAAAAATAAAGCACGAGTTGAAGCCTCTATTGTTAATGCATACATTGTGGAGGAAGTTATCACTTTTGCATCATATTATTTTGAACCTCATGTTCAATGCAAAAGGTAAAGAACGGGCAGAAATGATGAGGGTCCTATTGATCCAAATGTTATCTCATTTTCAATTTTTTACTAGTTTGGTCGACCAAGTGGACCATGTAAACAAAGATACTTAACTGGTAAAGAATGGCGGGCAGCCCAAACATATATTTTACTAAATTGTCCTGAAGTATCGTCATATTACGAGTAAGTTTATATTTTTATTTTTATTTTTTTATTTTGTCAATTGTTTGTGTAACAATATGTTTTTTTGAGTAGGATATTTAAAAACTTATATTCTGAATTATCGACACAAGAGTTCGATCGATTTTGTGAAGAAGAATTTATTGCATGGTTCAAATTATATGTAAGTAAACAGTCTATGTTTTGTTGATACATATGCATACTTTTAACAATTGATATTTTGACCTTAGGTTCAAGCTAATCAAGCTCACCTTGAGCAAGAATGACTAATCCATCTGTCATGGAGTTCAAATTCATGCGTACGGACTTGGTCAGCATAGTTCATAAATGGATATAATTTTCATACTCGAGATTATGGAATGTGAAAGAATATCATGAATAGTGGGGTGTGCGTATCGTCATCTAATGAAGGAGGTGCAACCAATGATTTTTATGGTTTTTTGGGTGAAATTATAGAAGTAGAATACCCAGCGTCACAAATGCAAGTTATATTATTTATGTGTCGCTAGTTTGATCTTGTTAGAGGGATGAAAGTGCATCCATATTATAATTTAGTTGAAATAAATCATAAGAGATTTTATAAGAGATATGAACCATTTGTGTTGGCACAACAAGCAATTCAAGTATTCTATTCTTCATATCCGAGTTTGAAACGCGATAAGATTGATTGGTGGGCTGTTTGTAAAACCAAAGCACGAAAAAAAATTGAGGCACGTTGGGAAAATATTGTATATCAACAAGAGGAAGTTGCAAACACCTTTCAGACTGAGGAATATATTATTCCAACTTTATGAGATCCCAACGGCGTAGTAATAAACGTGGATAGAAGTGAAATTGATGATGATGATAAGGAGGAGGAGGAAGAGGAGGAGGAGGAGGATGATAATGACAATGACGACTTTGATTTTTAATGATTGGTAAGTTTTGTTAGCTTATTTAAAGAAATTTCTCATAATTTATTGTATATATAGTCTCTTATAATTTGATTTACTATATCTGTTAACACATTGTATTTGTTTCTACAGGTCATTAGAGGTGACATTTCATAAATTCCCCCTTCCCCCTTTTCCAGAATTTTTACATAAAAATATTAAGTTTTTAATTATCCTTTGTTATGTATCATATCTGTAATTAACTTTATCAAATTATTGGAATTTCCAGCATATATTTCGATGTGGTGGACGTAGACGGCGGTCACAGGACCAGACAAATCCATCACCTGCCAGTGAACCTATGCCACCCCCTAATCAGGCAAGACCATCCCATATGTCTTCTCCACCGGCATCATATTCCCCTTCTAGTGTACCTATGCCACCCCTTCACCAGTCGGACCCATCTCATGTACCTTCTGCACCGGTTTCATATTCGTCGCCGCAAGTACCATACCCAGAGCAGTTACTTGTCCACTCAGATCCTCCTGACTCAGCAAGAAACTCATTTGCTGAGTTTAGGAATGATAGAGCTCCTTTAGTTCCCATCGGTGATTCGTAAGTACTATAAAATATTTTATTTTTTAGTCCTATCTTAATTATTTAACATCGTTATTTTGTAATTTAATGCAGATTTGAAAATTTGGTACAAGTTGTTCGAGAAATAAATAGAATTGTGAACAAACCATTGGGGAGGGAATTCTATGATATATTCAAGCACTCTATCGGCCACAAAACAACTTTGGTGGAGCGAATTCAAAGTATATTTTCTTGAGTTTACTTCAATTTTACAGTTAATATATAATAAAATAAATTTCCATTTCAGCGCTTAAATACTTGGGACCCGAATGACGAAATGGAAATATAAAAAATATTTAAAAAGAAATGTGACGATCACATTAGACATGTATTAAGTCATGCCAAGAATCGGGGGAAAAAGTCAAACTTTATCACCGAAGAAAATTAGAAGAGGATCACTATATTTTGGGCAACGGAGGAGAGTAAGCAAAGGAGTGACCTGAATAGAATGAATCAATCTCACAATTTTGGTGGCTCATGTGCTATATATGCGGGAGACTCCATTAACATAGATGAGCATAGACGGAGAATGGTAATTTTTTCACTCTTTCACAAATTTTTAATATATATCAAATTATTTCATTATTTGAAATAATATTTTTTTAGACCAAGGAGATAGGGAAGAAGCTTTCTTTCATTGATACTTTCACCCGCACTTTTAAAAAAAAAGATAACACATGGAGTGGGGCGAGAGCAAAAGCAGTCAAGGTTGAAATTAATATTTATTTTGTCTTAATATATTGTTTAAATTTAATTAGTTACGTATCATTACTATCTTAATATTATATGTATTTCTATTATATCTAATCAATATCGTATGTGTTTTACAAAACAGGAAAAATATGATCAACTCGAGCTAGCCCAAATATGCTCACAAGCTGGTATCGATAGTAAGGGGTTCTGCTCAAGGATATTGGGGATGAGATCTTTGAGTAGAACCCAAAGATTAGTTGGAACATCTTCCTCCACATCAGCACTTACGACCCAAATAAATACCTTGATTGATGAGGTTAGCAATCTGAAGGAAATAATATCGCAAAGAGACCAAGAAAGGGTGCAAAGTCAGAATCCTCCCAATGACGATGATGATGACTACGATGATAACGATGATGGTGGTGATGGTTTTTGATGATTTTAATTATGTATGATGATTATTTCTTATGTTTATTGTTTTACACATTAATCAATGGCTTGTTAACTTTTCTAATTTTTATTTTAATTAATATTGTTAATTTATTTTTAACAGGGTTGGTGAGGCGAATTAAAGGTCGAAGAAAAAAGTAAGTATTAAGTAACATGTTAAACTTTTAATTTTATTTATTTATTTATTTTCTAATTGCTTTTAATTTATTGAAATTTGTTATTACTGCATTATTAGTTCAAATTCCAAATTATGATTAGAGTTTATCTAGCAACCAAGTAATTATGAGTACTAAAAAACTAGTATCACCAAATTAAACTTAACTAGTTTGTGTTTTCTTCATTTGAGCTATTTTCATATGTGAGGAAATTTTAAGAATACATATCATGTTCTCCATGTCACATGGACATAGAATATTTGTAACTATTGATTGATATGGTGAAATAAGTATTATCATAATAATTTGATGTGCCAATTATATTAGGTTGTATCATATTTATGATACTTGTACTTAGTTTCAAGATACTTCTTATAATTTTATTTATCATTGCTATGACATGGATGGTTCATATCGTTGGTAAATAGAACATTTATTTGAATGTTTAAGGAATTTCATAATTATGTCTTGTTTCCAATCTTTCTTGTTACATGGGCATATTGTATCATATTTACAATCTTTCTTGTTACACATGATCTGGTTTATTTGTTTGTTGTTATGTAGGCAAAGGAGATTTGAGGGGGAGCAAAACTTTTGTGGCAGACGAAGATAGACTTGATGTATTCTTAGTTTATTTACCTTCTTGGATGAATGATGGACTTATATAACATTTGGTTGTTGAACTTGTATAATATTTTCTAGAAGCTTGAAGATAGAGAAGCTTGAGCAAGATAGATCTTGTAAAATTTTTTGAAATCTTTATATTTGTTGAATTATGAGTTGATTTCAATTATTAATACTGTATGTGAAATTAGGATGTGTTGAATATATATAATCTGTTATTTGAATTTGGTGTTTATGTATCTATGGATTGAATTGTAGAAATAAATTCAATTTTTTAAAAAAATTTAATATTAGGGACGAATTTGGCGACGAAAACGATTTGTCCCCATTTTATCGTAACTACTGTACCTCGATAATTTTGTAACATTTATTTTCGTACCAGATTCTGGGACGAATCTGTGGATTCGTCCCAGAATTTGGAACGAATTTACAAAATTCGTTCTAGATTATGCGACGAAAATTTATTTATTAATTGAATTAATATTTTCGTTGTCAAATTCGTCGCAAATGCTTATGAAAATTATCAACGAATTTGGCAACGAAAATTTAAGTCGTCGTCAAATTTTGTTGTCAAATTCGTTGTCAATTTTACAACAAATTTATTATTCGTCGCAAAATTAGGGACAAAATTGACAGTAAAAAAAAATGTCACCAAATTCGTCCTCAAATTTGTTGTAATATTAGGGACAAACTTGGCAACAAAAGATAATTTGTCACCGAATTTGTTCCCAAATTTGTTACAAAAATAGGGACCAATTTGGTAAAAAAAAATTATTTCGTCACTGAATTCGTCCCCAAATTCATTGCTAAGTTTGCAACAAAAAAATTATTCGTTACAAATTTATATGTTTTTTTGCGACAAATTTAGGGACTGAAATTTTATTCGTCGTCAATTTCGTCCCCAAATTCGTTGCCAAATTTACAACAAACCATAATTCGTTCTAAAAGTTGACATCACGTCCCAAAAAATTTTGCAACGAATTTTTTAAAATTCGTCCTAAAATTCGTCCCAGAAAGTCTTATTTTTTTGTAGTGATTGTTTGATGAAAAGAGAGTCCGCAAATTACTCCAAACATTTCCTGTGTAAATAAGATGGTCAGATCAAAATACACAAATAATTATCTTATATTAAATTCATGAGTTCTATAAATCTAGAGAGAATTCACTCGGACAGAATATGGATGAATAGACTTCCCGACCAATCTGCTTCCGCTCAATAGCCAAGACAGCAAACTATGCCATCAAGCATTCCCCATCATTGAATACATTCCAGTCTAAAAATTGTGAGAATGAAAAAAGTAGAGGTGGATTACGTCCAAACTTGGCTCTTTTGTGTGACTGCACCGACAAATAGAAATCACAACCCTACGAATTACACGGTAGAAGTACAAGGTATAGGAACAAATATTTGAGTACCTACATAATCAACACATTGTAAGCACAGTGATCTCACCTTATTTTTGCAAATGGTTGCATAGTTTCAGCGATTTCAGGATTCAACTCTTGCCCAAAATGTTTTTAGACTTGTTGCACAGGTGTACCATTCACAATGTTTTAGACAATTCTACATTTGTAAGTGCACTCTAATACTGTATGTGATAAATACAGTAATAATCATGTATTTTTCATAGATTACATTGATAATCTTATTCTTCATCTTATCATATTCATCAGCGATGTTTGGGCATGACACCTTTACAATGTCCTTGCCTTTGCCATGACGAAGCTCTTCAGCTACACTTCGCTGACTTGAAGGCTCCTTAGTCCCTTCTTCTCCTTTAACACCCTCCTCTGGCTGAGTAGGCGCACTTAATTCAATTCTTTTATCATCCGCCTTTTGTTTGAGTAGTCTTAGAGGCCCATCCTTTTTTCGTGCGAGAGTCTCTCTTAGTGTAGGGGAGCAGAGAGTGATGTTGTACTAATTGGTCCGGTTCTTGGGGAGCCTATATCTCCGTCGAAGGTGAGATAATGCATTCTGATAGCAGAGCTCTTTCTTTTAGCTGACTATCTTTCTCAGCAATTAACGAATCATCTTAAATTAACAAACTCGTAGTTTTAGCAATTTGCACTTTTGCTCATGTATAGTATCGTTCCTTTCACTTATGCCTCAAGCCATTTCACATCTTCCACATTTTGAAGTAGATTTAGAATTTGTTTTTTCTTTTCGGTGATCTCTAGGTCTTTAAGTGTGACGGTGACATAGGATTCTGCAGTAGGACTTGCAAATTTTGTGTTATATTTTCAATATCTCGTTGCTTTTGCTTGCATTCACTGCAGTCTACCTTATCGCCCCACTGCACAATAAATTTTTGGAACTGAACTGATGTTCCTCCTACGTCAAACTTAGGTTGTTGAGGTGATAGAGAATGACGTGCCATCAAAATAGCCTCTGACTTGGAATAAGGTCAACAACTTGCTCCGGAGTTGGACGGTCTATCAACTTTTTAACTTTGCTTACGTGAGAGTTAGACCATTTTTCACCTCAACAATCTAGGAAATACTTAAAGCTGGTATGCATTAAAAATAGGGATGTGCTCATACATCCACACTTATAATGTTATTTTAATTAGTTTACAAATTATATTAGAAATAATATAATAAACACTCATACATCTACACTTATTATTAGAAACAATATTAAAATTGCGTACGATAGACCCAGTGCAATCTAACCTTTTCTTGATATCTCATATTGGCGAGAATTTTCTGCATTGGACTATAAATTTTATTGTGTTTATGTTTATCATTATCAACTTCTCTCTATATATATAGTTCTTAAAACAACCGATAAAATATACAAGTTTTTTATCTTCTTTTTGTATTTATGTTTCTTGATTTTTACATTTGCTTTGTAAAATACCGAAAAGGGCAGATAATAATAAGGGGAGTTTTTCAGAATTTTTGAAAATTTTTCTGGAATTTTTCGGAAATCGTATGGACAAGTTTACAGGGATAAAATTTGGGCCCCGGAAAAGCCTGTTTAGGCTACCCCACCGAACGAGGAAAATTTTTATTTTTCTTTTCCTATTTTCTTTTTCTTTTCTTTTTATTTCCTTTATTTCTTTCATCCGTTTCCTTTCGTCCCCACGTGCTCGAGCCCCTCACTCGACGCCTCCTCGCGTTGAGCCGTACCCGATGCAGATCTGCCCTAACCGCCGCACGCGACGGTTTCCTCGCGATTAAAGTCGCGGCCGAGGGTTTGTCGATCCCCTTCTCTTCTTGGCACTCCTGACCCTTCCTCCCTCACTCTCTCGCGACGCCGGTCAAGCTCTTGCTTGCCCTTCCTCGGTTCGGATTTGCGCGTCAGCACAGATCACTGGCCATAAGAACCCCAGCGTCGATCGCCACCTTGTCGCCGGGCTCCACCTTGCTCTTTGCAACGCTTGAGCCACCATCGGTCGAGCCCTTCTCTGGATCCCTTCGTCCTCCACTCGACGGCGTTGCCCGTTTCCCCTATCATCCTCGGCCACCTTCGCATGGACGCATCTCGGCAGAGCACCCATCACTGGTCTCTCCTGATCTGCCCCCTTTTGTGCCTAGTTTTGGGTTCACAGCCGCCGCCGCACCTCTGCACCTCACTGTCGCCGGCCACCAGGTTCAGTCGAGCCTTAGTTGGTTTTGGAGGTAAGATGTGTGGTGTGGAATTAGGGTTGTGGCTTGATCTCTGTTATTGATCTCAGTTCATGGTCTTGCTTGGACCAGTCGGTGGATTTCTGCTCAAGCAGCAACTGCTGTTTCCAGCAAAGAAGTGTTCCAACAATAACCTCTGTTTCCAGCAGAGAAGTTCTCTAACAGAATCTTGCTCCAACAGTCGTAAGGTAAGGGTTTGGTGTGTGGATTGAGTTGACACATTCTTGATACATGGTAAATTATAGTTCATGTTTCGATCTTGATATTCGTTAGGTATGATCATTTTTTGTTGTAGATGAATTATACTCGATGGTTAGGTTGATTAGGATTTTACCCTAATTTAGCCTTAAGGATTTTATTTAGCCATTCGTTTGAATTTTAGCTAAATAAAATGTATATATATTGGTGACTCAGGGTTTTGACGCGAGACGAGCATCTCGACGTCCGAGTTGGACCGGATTGATCTTTTTTATTGAAGGCGGGTACTTTGACTTTATGTCATTTGATATGCATAGTAATGTTTTTAACAAATATCAATGATTGTGTTTCTTATCTGCTTCGGTTGGTCACTACCTGATCTGTTACATGCTTGTTTGTTTATTTGTTATGCACTTCATGTTAGTACCTACATGTTTATACATGCTTATAGGAGTAGTGACACAACCATGTTTTTTATTATGTTCAGGATCTAGGTTTTATACCTTATCTAATCTGTGTACCTTTGATTTGGTTCATTGTCCTATGGTACACATTTTATATATATATGGATATTGTTGTGATGCTCAGGATTTTGCCATGCTTAGTGTCATGCACCATTCACATGATTGCATGCTGCGCGATAGTCTGCTCTATTATTGTTGAGCACATCGCCAGTTTCATCTCTATCGGTGCTCCGCTGGTCCGCTCATGGGTAGTGTGACGCAGCGTGGTAGTACGTCAGTTTGCTCGGTGGTGCTCCGCTGGGACGCTCATGGGTAGTGTACTGCAGCGTGGTAGCACGCCGAGATTGTCACGCCCCCAGAGGAGTCCCTGTCCGAGAAAATTTCGGCAGCATCTCCCCTGTACGGTGGACAATCTGAAACTTTTCTACATCTCACAAATACCTCAGCCACAGGCGGCTGGAATAACAACAGTAAATAAAATCAATCACCACGCAGTTTATATATGTATTCAGCCTCTGGCTGTCACAACCACGCAGTTAATAAAAATAAACAACCTAGTAACACTCTGACTCGAAAAACAACCCTACTCAACTACACTCGTAAAGCCCAAATCCGATTTTTCTTACCTCTTCTGCCGTCCAGGCAAGCATGTAGTAGAGTAAATCCAAATCATACTAAAAGTCCATCCAACGGAAAGATTCCATACAATATCCATATGTAAGTCCAAAACAAAACAAAAACAAAGTCTGATAGCGAAAAGCTAGAATGAAACAACAACTCAAAAACCAGCAGAGGAGTAGCACTACGTGCTGTGGGGACTAGCGACTGGAACTCCCTCCTGACAGCATCAACCTGAAAATAACAACAATGGAGGCGGGGTGAGTCCAACACTCAGCAGGTACAATTGATATGCAAAGTAAAGAAATAACACCTAACACTAATCATGCGTACAGTCTCCTGATATAAGAAAGATATAAATATGCATCTGAAGTAAACAGGAGAATGCTGTACTAACCAGGTCCTGAGTATAAGGTCAAACAGTCCGAGTGGTATAGGAATCCTGTATGCATGTCAAACATAGGTATCCAAACAATATGCAGCATATAAATGTAGCAACCACAAACACAAGCAATAAATGCATCATGCATATGATGCCAATGATGCGTCCTGGTCACCCCTGACGCCAGTCGATCATCTCATACAAAAGTGAGGCCGAGTGGGTAGGGCTGTGACAACCGTGCACTCTGTCGTCACTACTCCTGATGAGTGACCGAGTGGACGGGATGCTGTCGGAGTACACCTATCCTCCTACCCCAAATCATAGATGGGGGAGCACAATGCTCTCAACTCCCGGTACACGATGACGGGGAGGTACCTGCCGGATAACACATCGTGTCACACTACCCATGAGCGGACCAACGGTTCCTAACAGAGTCCCTGCTGCAACACACTCTGCCTGAATCGACCACTAACCCATGAGTGGTGGTGTGTGCAGATCCATGTAACTGGCGATGTGCTGAACAATAATCGCACAGCATGCAATCATGCAAATGATGCATGGCAATAACCATATAAACATCCTGACCTAATCCATATATATAGAAAAGTGCATCATAGGTCAACGAATCCAAAACAATCCAAAGGTATACAGAAGGTATAAAACCTAGGTCCTTAACATGGTCAAACATGGCATATCACTACCCCCTATAAGCATGTATAGACAGGTAAAGTATACATGGGATGTAAAACAAATCAATCAATCAAACATGTACCAAGATTTGGGTAGTGATTAACCGGAATAGATAAGAAACATAATTAATGAAACATGTTAATTCCATTACTAAGCATATCAAAGACAACAAAAGTCAAAAGTACCCGCCTCCGACAAAATGGTCCAAATCCGACGTCGAGATACCGTCTCGAATCAGAGCCCTGTGTAAACAAAAATACCTTTACTTTTATTTAGCTAGAATACAAATAAACAGCTAAATAAATCCTAAATAGAAATTTAGGGATAAACCCTAAACCATTTCCTTCGACCTTTCTAACGGTTAATTAGGGTTAATTACCTTAACCCCAAATAACCTTTTTGATAAAAATCCAAAAACCTAAATCCATATAACATAATTATTCTACACAACCTAATGATGAATAAATTATCAATAGGTATCAAGATTATACCTAAACATGGATTAATCCAATATTTTCCTAATCCAATACATGAATCCAACTCATCAACACGTAACAATTACTCTACTTCTTACCTTGATTCAAACCTCTGCTCTTGATCCAACCACTGGTGATGCTGGAACCAATCAATCCACAGAATAGCACCTTGTTGGAATTTGATCAGAATCGAAGGTAGAATCTTCAAGATCACCACAAATCAGTGAGGAGGAGCCAAGACTCGGTAAAGGGCAGAGATCAAACTCAGCAGGCAAGGTGGCGTGGGCACTGGGGTTCGACAGAGAGGAAGGAAATGCAGCCGTGAAAACGGCTAGAACTCGTAGTGGCCCGTGACCAATACCTAGGGCACAGCAACTGGGGCCGGCAGTGTGCAGCGGTGAAGAGGCTAAGGCAGAGGTGGTCGGCGGTGAATCTAGGGCGTGGCTGGCGCCTGCGGTAGACCGGCAGTGTCGGCAAAAGAAGGCGGCGGTGCTAGAGCTCGGGCGCCGGCACAGAGAAGTGACCGAGAGGTGTCAGTGGCGTCGGGGAAAATGCTAGGGCACCGGGGTGGCGTCGGGAGGAAAGAAAGGGTTGAGAAGAGGAGGAGAAAACTGCTCGGTCGACGGTTAGGGCACCGAAGGTGAAGGTGCGCGGCGGCGTCGGGGAGAAGATGGAAAGGGTGCGGGGGTTGGCTCGGGTTCGGCGACAAAAGCAAGGGAAAAGAAATAAAGAAATAAAAAGGAAAAGGATATATAAATATAATCTTTTCCTCGCTTAAATCGGGTAGCCTAAATAGGCTTTTCCCGATCCCGTTTTTATCCCCGTCAACTCGTCCGTACGAGCTCTGAAAAATTTCCGAAAAATTTCCAAAAATTCCGAAAAATTCCCTTATTCATATCCGCCTATCTTCGGTATTTTACATTCTCCCCCACTAATAAAAATTTGGTCCCCAAATTTCAGTATCTACCATCAGCAAGTACTAATAACAGATAATAATAATAAATGCTGAACGGTAAATAAACTCACATACCTCAAGTGAAAAGATGGGGATATCGAGCTCGGATCGTATCCTCGAGCTCCCAAGTAGCCTCCTCGTCCGAATGATGCTGCCATCCGACTTTAACCAGCCGGATAGTCTTGTTCCGCAACTGACGCTCTTTCCGGTCGAGAATCCGAACCGGAACCTCCTCATATGTAATGTCAGGCTGAACTGGAACTGGAAAATCTGCCAGCACATGTGTCGGATCAGGCACGTATCTCCTCAGCATCGATACGTGAAATACATCATGAACGCCTGACAGGGACGGTGGTAGTGCCAATCGGTAATCTACCGCTCCGATCCTCGCCAAGATCTCAAAAGGACTAATATACCGCGGAGCTAGCTTACCTCTGAGGCCAAATCTCTTCACCCCTTTTGTGGGTGAAACTCGCAGAAATACATGGTCGCCCACAGAGAACTCTAGTGGTCTGCGTCTCCGATCAGCATAACTCTTCTGGCGATCCTGCGCCTCTGACATCCTCCGTCTGATAGTACGGACCAACTCTGCATCCTGCTGAACTCTATGAGGTCCCAACAACTGAGCCTCTCCAACCTCATCCCAAAGGACGGGTGTCCGACAAGGTCTACCATACAACGCCTCAAACGGTGCCATCTGGATAGCCGAATGAAAGCTATTGTTGTAGGCAAACTCTACCAACGACAGATGGTCCTCCCAACTGCCTCCGAAATCCATAACACATGACCTCAGCAGGTCCTCTAAAGTCTGAATGGTCCGCTCTGACTGTCCATCTGTCTGCGGATGGAAAACGGAGCTGTGTGCCCAAGGCCTGCTGCAGACTCTGCCAGAAGCGAGACGTAAACCGTGGATCTCTATCCGAAATGATACTCAACGGAACACCATGTAGTCTGATGATCTCCCGACAATACAGATCTGCCAATCGATCCAATGGATCAGTCCTCCGGATCGCTAAGAAGTGTGCGGATTTGGTTAATCGATCAACGATTACCCAAATCGCGTCATGGCCTCGTCGTGTCCTCGGCAACCCTACCACAAAGTCCATGGTAATGTGATCCCACTTCCACTCAGGAATAGGAATCCGCTGAAGTAATCCTGCAGGTCTCTGGTGTTCAGCCTTCACCTGCTGACAGACAAGACATCTAGCTACGAAATCCGCGATGTCTTTCTTCATGCCGCTCCACCAATAGGAACGCCTCAAGTCTCGATACATACGGGTCCCGCCTGGATGGATTGCAAATCGAGAATGGTGTGCCTCCTGGAGTACCTCCTGTAAGACCGGATGAGACTGAGGTACACATAATCTGCCTCGGAAGTATATAATACCCTCCTCGTCTCGTGTAAACTCGGTCTGCTGCCCGGAAGCTATCTGACTGCCAATGAACTAACGATGCTGATCACCAGCCTGTGCCTCTCGGATCCTCGTCCTGATCGACGATTGAGCAATCATGGTAACCAGAATACCCTGCTCTGTAGATCCCTGCTCCTCAAGGTCTAACTCGGAGAAACTCTGAATCAAGTCCGTGACTGAAATCCGGTGGCAAGCCAAAGTCCCTCTGGACTTCCTGCTGAGTGCATCTGCAACCACATTAGCTTTCCCCGGGTGGTAGCTAATGGTACAATCGTAGTCCTTCAGGAACTCCATCCATCTCCTCTGTCGGAGATTAAGCTCCTTCTGAGTGAAAATGTATTTGAGACTCTTATGATCAGTGAGAATCTCAAATGTGATACCGTATAAATGATGTCGCCATAGCTTCAGAGCAAAGATGATGGCAGCTAACGCCAAGTCATGAACTGGGTAGTTCTTCTCATGCTCCTTCAACTGACGAGAAGCATAAGAGACTACTCTGCCGTGCTGCATCAGAACAGCGCCCAAACCCTGTAGAGACGCGTCGGTGTAAAGTACAAATCCATCATCTCCAGAAGGTAAAACCAAAACTGGAGCCGACACTAATCTCTGCTTCAGCTCCTGGAAGCTGGTCTCGCAATCCTCGGACCATACGAACTTCACGCCTTTCCGGGTAAGACGTGTCAGTGGCATAGCAATACGCAAGAAGTCCTCGACAAAACGTCGGTAATATCCGGCCAATCCTAGGAAACTGCGAATCTCCTGAACTGACTTGGGCTGCTCCCAACCGGTGACAGCCTTGATCTTCTGAGGATCAACTGAAATACCTCTGCTAGGAACCACGTGTCCCAGAAAACCGACTGAGGATAGCCAGAATGCACACTTGCTGAACTTCGCGTACAGCTGATGTCGTCGAAGAATCTCCAAGACTGTGCGAAGATGTTGTGCATGCTCCTCCTCGGAACGAGAGTAGACCAATATGTCATCAATGAAAACGATAACAAACTGATCTAGATACTCCAGAAAAATGTGGTTCATCAAGTCCATAAACACCGCTGGAGCATTGGTAAGCCCAAATGGCATTACCAAAAACTCATAATGACCGTATCTGGTACGAAAAGCTGTCTTCTGGATATCTGAGTCTCTGACTCTCAGCTGATGATATCCGGATCGCAGATCAATCTTAGAATACACTGATGTACCTCTGAGCTGATCAAACAAATCCTCAATCCGTGGTAATGGATATTTATTTCTGACGGTCACTGCATTCAGCTGCCTGTAGTCAATACATAACCTCATGGTGCCGTCTTTCTTCTTGACAAATAGAACTGGAGAACCCCATGGTGAAACACTAGGGCGAATGAATGCTCTGTCTAAAAGCTCCTGGAGTTTAACCTTCAGCTCGTTCAACTCTTTTGGTGCCACACGACATGAGCTTTCGATGTCGCGGTTCCCGAATCACCAATAGCGAACTCCACCGCCTTCGGGAGGTAAACCCGATACCCTCCGAAATACATCCGGTATTCCTGACAACAGAACGCTTGAGAGTCGCGAACTACTACCGCCTCGATCGATCAACGACAACAGAAACCATGACGGTACGTGAGATGCTACCGAATCGCGAAATAATCGAGATGCCGCTGCCTCGATGCGGTGAAACTCCACGAGGGTTGGTTCGGAAAGGTGACCACCCTCGTCTGGCAATCAACGGTAGCATGATACATCGACAGCCAATCCATGCCAAGAATGACATCAAACTCGACCATCTCCAATACTAGAAGATCTACCGTAAGTATCATGTTGCCAAAGTCTAACGGCAACCTCGATCTCTGGGTGACGTCTAAAGTATCACCGGACGGTAGGGAGACGGTCAACCGCTGTAATCTAACAATAGGTAATCTACCAATCTCCGGCATAAAGGTACGGGATATAAAAGAGTGCGAACTACCAATATCAATCAAAATATCGCAGAAAATGCATAAATGGAAATCGTATCGCGGAAAAGGATCCGTCGGCCCGCTGAGCATCCTCTCTGAACACGACCGCCTCCGCGGAGGAGGAGGTGGTAACATCGCTGGCGGCCGGACAAGCTCGCCAGAGGCGTCCGGACTATGTGCGATAAGACCGAGAGGATGGTGGCCCGTCTTGTACCGGCCGACCGAGTCCGACATCGCTCGAGTTGGAATATGGTCTCGAGCAAAACTGGGTGCTACAGCACTGAGTACTCCGCCCAAGCATGCCAAATGCCGCGGAGGGAGCTGCCTCGCCGACGTGTGAAGATTGGGCCGCCTCCTCGATATGCCTCGATCGACTAGACTGCCCCTTGACTGACCTCCGAAGCCGTGTCCGAGCCTTCACCGACAATCTCGGCTCAGGTGCCCGGTTGCAATAAAAGCAAACTGACTGTCCCAGAGAGCAAGCTGGGGTGAGGTGATCTCTGGATCCACATCTGAAACAATGAGTATCACCGGAAGGTGGTTGCCGGTTCTGCTGAGAAAACCGGGAACGTCCTGAAGAAGACCGCCCTGATTTCTGAGGCCTACGAGACGCCCCAGAAGTACCCTGACCTGACCGTCTGCGACTACTCTGTGGCTGTCCTGTCGCCTGTGTCTGCTGGACCTGCTCTGATGTCTGACCCGTATGCTTTCTTTTCCTGTCCGGATATGCTGTCTGCCGAGCTAACTCTATCATCAAAGCTCGATTCAATGCATCAGAGTAAGATGTAATCCCTAATCCGGCAAGCTGTACATGCAGATAACCATCCAATCCCTGTATAAACTGCATCATGCGAGTTCTGTCCTCCGCAACTAACTCTGGACAAAACTGTGCCAACCGGAGGAATTCAGTATTATACTCGGTCACTGAGCGATTATTCTGCCTCAGACTCATAAAATCCTGTCGGCGAGCCATCTGATAGGACAGTGGAAAGAAACGACTCTCAAAAGCCTCTCTGAACCTGGTCCATGTGACGTTGCGCTCACCAATAATAGCACGCTGAGTAACCCACCAGGCATTAGCTTCATCCCGTAAATGGTATGCAGCCAGCTCTGCTTTCTCCCACTCGGAGCAAGCCATATAGAAGAAAGTCTGCTCCATAGTCTCTATCCATGACAGAGCCATACTCGGATCGAGATCTCCGCGGAAAAGAGTGAAACGAGTCTTCATCGACTCGGCCAGTGTTGGAATCCTAGCTCGTGCAGCGACAATATCAGTGAGCTGTGTCGGGACGGCTGCAGGAACTGGTGGAAACACTGGAGCTGATACTACAGGTGGTACCGCGGAATAAACCGGAGGAGGAACTCCCGATGCTACTGTATATACCGGAGCATAAGCCGTCGGTGGTACTGCCTGGGGAACAAAAGTGGTGGCAACTGGAGGTATGGTAGGAAAAGGTACCGGATGTGGAGCAGCTGCTGCTACTGTAGGCACTGGGGGTACCGGTGCCACTGGTATAGGATACACTGTAGATCCAAGTGGTGGTGGCACTGAATACGCTGTAGGCTGCGCCGGAGCAAATGTCGGGTACACCAATGGTACCCCTGATGGTACTGTAAACAGGATAGGCGTGGATACCGTCGGTGTGGCCAAAGTAGGTATCTCTACAGGAGCTATCGGGATTTGAGAGCCCGATGCTCCCGCTGCATCCAGAGTCTGTCCCTGACTGACAGGCTCACTAACAGTGGGCATCTCTGGCATATCCAGAGATCCCGTGGTCCTCCCACGTGGTCGTCCAGCACCACGTCTCGCAGCAATACAAGTAGATCGTCTCATATCTGTTAAATTAAATTACAGATATCAATACCAATATAACAAACATAAAATAACAACATACCTATTTGCTGTCTGGAGATGTTCCGTCGCTGTCCAGTCCCCAATTTGACCTCAAAATTCCGAACGAGAATATCGCCGGAAATCCAATAAATCCGAAACGGAAATCCGAAACATAACCATATCGAAAATCCGATAATGTCCAGTTTGACTCGCAAACCTGGCTAACCCAAATATCCAGAATACCAATAAAAGGTATCCGATAATTCTCCAGAACACCAAAAGCAGGTATCATAACCCGCTCTGATACCAAATAAATTGGTATCAGATAAATCTCGAAAATCCAAAATACGAAACAAATGATCGTAAAACCTCGCTCTGATACCACTAAATTGTCACGCCCCCAGAGGAGTCCCTGTCCGAGAAAATTTCGGCAGCATCTCCCCTGTACGGTGGACAATCTGAAACTTTTCTACATCTCACAAATACCTCAGCCACAGGCGGCTGGAATAACAACAGTAAATAAAATCAATCACCACGCAGTTTATATATGTATTCAGCCTCTGGCTGTCACAACCACGCAGTTAATAAAAATAAACAACCTAGTAACACTCTGACTCGAAAAACAACCCTACTCAACTACACTCGTAAAGCCCAAATCCGATTTTTCTTACCTCTTCTGCCGTCCAGGCAAGCATGTAGTAGAGTAAATCCAAATCATACTAAAAGTCCATCCAACGGAAAGATTCCATACAATATCCATATGTAAGTCCAAAACAAAACAAAAACAAAGTCTGATAGCGAAAAGCTAGAATGAAACAACAACTCAAAACCAAGAGGAGTAGCACTACGTGGGGACTAGCGATCGAACTCCCTCCGACAAGATCAACTCGAAAATAACAACAATGGAGGCGGGTGAGTCCAACACTCAGCAAATTGATATGCAAAGTAAAGAAATAACACCTAACACTAATCATGCAGAGCTCGATATAAGAAAGATATAAATATGCATCCAAGTAAACAGAGAATGTCACTAACTGAGTCCCGAGTATAAGGTCAAACAACCGAGTGGTATAGAATCCTGATGCATGTCAAACATAGGTATCCAAACAATATGCAACATATAAATGCAGCATAAACACAAGCAATAAATGCATCATGCATATGATGCCAATGATGCTTCCTGGTCACCCCGACGCCAGTCGATCATCTCATACAAAAGTGAGAACCGTGCACTCTGTCGTCACTACTCCTGATGAGTGACCGAGTGGACGGGATGCTGTCGGAGTACACCTATCCTCCTACCCCAAATCATAGATGGGGGAGCACAATGCTCTCAACTCCCGGTACACGATGACGGGGAGGAATCCCTGCCGGATAACACGATGACAGAGATCCCTCCCCGTCATCGTGTACCGGGAGATGAAAGACTTGAGCTCCCCCACTTATGATTTGGGATAGGAGGATAGGTGTACTCCGACAGCATCCCGTCAACTTGGTCACTCATCAGGAGCAGTGATGGCAGAGTGCACGGTTGTAACAGCCCTACCCACTCGGTCTCACCATCGTGTGTGAGATGGCTGACTGGCGTCAGGGGTGACCATGTCATTGGCATCATATGCATGATGTATTTATTGCTTGTGTTTGCTGCATTTATTTTCTACATTTGGATGGATGCATATGATTGACATGCATACAAGATTTATGATACTCTCGGTCTGACGACCTTGTTATACTTATTCCCAGGTCCTGGTTAATATAGTTTTCTCCTGTTTATTCAGTTGTATCTTTATCTTTCTTATATCAGGAGACTGTACGCATGATTTCTGCTAGATGTTATTTTCTTACTATGCATGTCGATATTACCTGCTGAGGAGTTGACTTGTCATGCCGCAGAGGAGTCTCTGTCCGAAAAAATTTCGGCAGCATCTCCCCTGTATGGCAGACAATCTGAAACTTTTCTACAAGCACTATATACCTCAACCACATGCGGCTGGAATAATAACACAAATAAAAACAATTACCACGCAATTTATATAGATATTCAGCCTCTGGCTGTCACAACCACGCAGTTAATAATAGTAATCACAAACAATATCACTCTGACTCGAAATCCACCCTACTCAACTACACTCGTAAATCTCAAAGCCGACGAACTCACCTCTTCTGCCATCCAGGTAGGCATGTAGTAAAATAAAATCCAAATCATACCAAAAATCCATCAACATCTCAAAATCCATACAAAGTCCAAGTATCCAAACAAACCAAGTCTATAACATAGTCAAAAAGGAAACAAACAAAACCAGTAGATCCATAAGTCTTCGGGTCTTCAGGGGACCAGTAACTAGAACTCTCTCCTGACAGCATCATCCTGAAATATAACAACAATGGAGGCGGAGTGAGTCCAACACTCAGCAGGTACAATTGATATGCAAAGTAAAGAAATAACACCTAGCACTAATCATGCGTACAGAGTCCTGATAAAAATAAAGGTAAATGCAAACCGAAGTAGACAGGAGAGAATCTGTACTAACCAGGACCCGGTATAAGGACAAACAGTCCGAAAGGTATAGAAGACCTGTATGCATGTCAAACATAGGTATTCAAACAATATGCAGCATATAAATGCAGCAATCACAATCACAAACAATAAATGCATCATGCATATGATTCCAATGTCATGGTCACCCCTGACGCCAGTCAGCCAACTCACAACAAAAGTGGGACCAAGTGGGTAGGGCTGTGACGACCGTGCACTCAGCAACACTACTCCTGATGAGTGATCGTGTTGGAGTACATACATACTCCTACCCCAAATCATAAATGGGGGAGCGCAATGCTCTCATCTCCCGGTACGCTATGATGGGGAGAAATCTCTAACGTGCTACATGCTGCGTCACACTACCCCTGAGCGGATCAACGGAGCACCGGAAGAGTCAAACTGACGTGCTACCACACTGTGTCACGCTACCCATGAGCGTCACAACGGAGCACCGAACAGTGATGAAAACTGGCAAAGTGCTCGACAATAATGGAGCAATCTATCGCACATCATGCGATCATGCAAATGGTGCATGTCACTAAGCATGGTAATATACTAAACCAACCTCTGGACATAGAGCAATGGGCACCATAGTGAATAAATCATATCAAGATATACTGATCAATAAGGTATCAAACCTAGGTCCTGAACATGTGAAACATGGTTATATCACTACCCATGAGCATGATAGATCAGGTACAAGATCAATACGAGATGCAAACAAACAATCAGTCAAACAGGTAACATGTATTGGGTAGTGATTAACCGAAACAAATAGGAAACACAATTAATGCAACATATTATTTTCATTACTAAGCATATCAAAGACAATAAGTCAAAAGTACCCGCCTCCGATAAGAAAAGTCCAATCTGGAATAGATCCCTCGTCGAGACACCGTCTCGAATCAAAGTCCTGTACCAATCAATATATATATTTTTATTTAGCTAAAATTCATAAGAATTTAAATAGCTAAATAAAATCCACGAGACTAAATTAGGGAAAACCCTAATCCACATAATCATTTGCCTACCTAAATTAAATCTAACAATTGACTAGGGTTAATTGTCTTAACCCTAATCGTTCCATTAGATAAATTTTAAACCAACCCAATCTACAACAAGGATCCATTACCCTAATTCAAATCTACACATGATCATGTAATCAAAGCCCTACACAATACCTCAATTCGTATGTATCACTGTTGATCCAAAAATCAAAGATGTTGGCTGTCGAAACAAGATCAGAGCCGCTGCTGGGGATCACAAAGTTACTGCCCAAACAACACATGTTATGCTAATACACTGCATCAACCTCTCAAGATTACAAGATGAATCAAATTGAAGCCCAACATTTCATACCTAAATCCCAAGCTCCTGTTGACGCTCAACTGATCAGAAAACCAATTTAGCCGCAGCAGATTAAAAACCCTATTCTGCCATATAAACCAAATCCAAAACACTTATCAATTCCTCCACAACAAAATCTGAGAACAGAACCATAACCTAATTCCAATCACAGTTAGGGTACAGAGCCTAAGACCTGTGATGAAACGAACCTGTGGCCGGCGGCAGTGCAAGGGCACAGCTTCAGCAGGGCTCGGCTAGGGCACAGCGTCGGCAGTGCTTGAACAGGGAGGAAAAGGAAGAAGAAGACCCAAATCCAAAAGCCTCGGCTTACAAATAGGGCAGAGGATCGGCAGTGGAGACGGCTAGGGCATCGACGATCGAAGTAAGCGTCGGGCAGTGAAGCTAGGGCATGGGGCGGTCGGCGGTATGCGAGCACAGGGGGAAGAGAAGACACTTAATCGTCGGCTCTCTATTCCCTGGCGTCGTCGGCGTCTGGCAGAGGAGAGGAAGGCGTCGGGAAGGAGTGGCAGCGACGCGGCTAAGGATCGGCTCCGGCGCTCGTTCTAGGGCACGACTGGGCGGAAGTGTTGCCGGCACTTGGGAGAAGAGAAGAAGAGGTGGAGGCGGAGGAACTGTTGTGGCCGACGGTTAGGGCAAAGATTGCGACGGGGAGAGAAGAGGGGCGCGCGGGTGGCTCGGCAGGGAAGAAACGGCGACAAAAGAAAATGAAAAGAAATAAAAGGAAAAGGATATATATAAATATAATCATTTCCTCGCTTAAATCGGGTAGCCTAAACAGGCTTTTTTCCAGCCCCGTTCTCGTCCCCGTTAACTCGTCCATACGAGCTCCGAAAATTCTCGGAAAATTTCCAAAAATTCCAGAAAATTCCCTTATTAATATTCGCCTATTTTCCGGTATTTTACATTCTCCCCCACTAATAAATATTTGGTCCCCAAATTTCGTTATCTACCATCAGCAAGTACTAACAACAGACAGAAAGTATAAATGCTGAACGGTAAACTAAATCACATACCTCAAGTTAAAGATGGGGATATCAAGCTCGGATAGTATCCTCGAGCTCCCAAGCAGCCTCCTCATCCGAATGATGCTGCCATCCGACTTTAACTAGCCGGATAGTCTTGTTCCGCAACTGACGCTCTTTCCGGTCAAGAATCCGTACCAGAACCTCCTCATAAGTGACGCTAGGCTGTACTGAAACTGAGATATCTGTCAGCACATGTGTCAGTTCGGGTACGTATCTCCTCGGCATAGATACGTGGAATACATCGTGTCCTCCTGCCAAGGACGGTGGTAGTGCCAACCGGTAAGCTACCGCTCCTATCCTTTCCCAGATCTAGAATGGTCCAATGTATCGTGGAGCTAGCTTACCTCTGAAGCTAAATCTCTTCACCCCTTGCGCGGGTGAAACTCCCAGAAATACATGGTCGCAAATAGAGAACTCTAAGAGTCTCCGACTCAGGTCAGCATAACTCTTCTAGCAGTCTTATCCCTCTGACATCCTCTGTCTGATAGTACGGACCAACTCTGCCTCATGCTGAGCTCTATGAGGTCCCAACAACTGGGCCTCCCCAACCTCATCCCAGAGGGTGGGTGTCCGACAAGGCCTACCATACAACGCTTCAAACGGTATCATCTGGATAGCCAAATGCAACCCGTTGTTGTAGGCGAACACTACCAATGGCAAATGGTCCTCCAAACTGCCTCTAAAAATCCAACATACATGACCTCAGCAAATCCTCTAGAATCTATATGGTCCGCACTGACTGTCCATCTGTCTGCGGATGGAAAGTTGTACTGAAACGGAGCTGCGTTCGCAAGGCCTGCTGCAGACTCTGCCAGACACGAGACGTGAACCGGGGTCTCCATCCGAAATACTAGTCAAAGGGACACCATGTAATATGATAATCTCCCGGCAAAACAGATCTACCAATCGATCTAGGAAATCAGTCTTCCGGATCGCTAACGAGTACGCGAATTTGGTTAATCGATCAACAATTACCCAAATCGCGTCATGGCCTCGTCGTGTCCTCGGCAAACCTACCACAAAGTCCATAGTACTGTGTTCTCATTTCCACTCAGGATTAGGAATCTGCTGAAGTAAGCCGGCAGGTCTTTGGTGCTCGGCCTTCATTTGTTGATAGACAAGACATCTAGCTACAAAATCCGCGATGTCTTCTTTCATGTCGTCCTTCATGTCATTCCACCAATAGAAACATCTCAAATCTTGGTACATACGGGTACCGCCTGGGTGGACAGCAAATCATGAGCGATGAGCCTCCGGAAGTAACTCCTATAAGACCGGATGAGACTGAAGCACGGAAAATCTGCCTCGGTAGTGTATAACACTCTCCTCGTCTCGTGTGAACTCGGTCTGCTGCCCGGAAGCTATCTGGCTGTAAATAAACTGCAAATACTGATCAGCAGCCTATGGCTCTCGTATCCTTGTCCTGATCAACGACTGAGCAACCATGGTAACTAGAGTACCCTGCTCCATCTGTCCTTACCCCTCAAGGCCCAAATCAGAGAAACCTTAAATCAAGTCTGTGACCACAACTCGGTGGCAAGCTAAAGTCCCTCTGGACTTCCTGCTAAGCGTATCGGCAACATATTAGTTTTTCCCCGGTGATAGTCAATCGTACAGTCACAATCCTTCAGGAACTCCATCCATCTCCTCTGTTGGAGATTAAATTTCTTCTGGGTAAAAATATATATTTGAAACTCTTATGATCAGTGAGAATCTCAAATGTAATACCGAATAGATGCTGCTGCCAAATCTTCAAGGCAAAATAATGGCAACTTGCTCCAGATCATGTACAGGGTAATTCTCCTCATACTTCTTCAACCGTCGAAAAGTAGGAGACCACCCTACCGTGCGGCATCAAAACAGTGCCCAACCCTGTAGATATGCGTCGGTGTAGAGGACATATCCGTCCTCTCCAGAAAGTAAAACCAAAATCGGAGCCGACACTAGTCTCCGCTTCAGCTCCTAGAAGCTGGTCTTGTCATCCTCAGTCCAAGTGAACTTCACGCCTTTCCAGGTCAGGCGTGTTAGTGACATAACTATCCGAGAGAAACCCTCAACGTATCTCCGGAAATATCGAGCCAAACAAAGGAAGTTGCGAGCCTCCTCTATAGACTCCGTCTACTCCCAACAGTAACAACCTCTATCCCCTGTGGAACCACGTTATACTCCTACTGATGCCCGTGTGTCTCAAACATCTCACAGAAGATAACCAAAATACGCACTACTGATCTTCACATCTAGACGTTTCCATCGAAGCATCTCTAGAACTATACAAAGATGAAGTGCGTAACTCATCGTGGATCCGAAATAGATCACAACACCGTCAACAAAGACAATGAAAACCGATCCAAACATCCTGGGAATACCAAAATCATCAAGTCTCTGAAAACCTCTAAGGCTTCCCAAACCCTAATGGTAAAATCATGACACATAATATCCATATCACAGACATTTCTAACCATAAGATCCTTGACAATAAGTCTGAAATATGATCACCAACGATATAAATCATCTAAGCATAGATCCTCCAGTGTGAGAGCAACGCTCCATCACAGAAAATACCACATATGTGGGAGCAACGCTCTACCACAAGAAATCCTCAATATGTAGGAGTAACACTCCACTATAAAAAATCTATAACATGTATCTACAACAGATATGGGAGCAATGCTCTGCTACAAGCAATCCGAAATATGTATATGTGGGAACTCCGCTCCACCACAAACGATCCATAAGTGTCCAAGGCACTTAACTATCCAACTAGAGGCTGCACGAGATCACTCAACCACATATCACTGTAGGCAGCCAAAGGTATAAACAACCTAGTAAACAAATCAAATCCATAGTCAACTCTATCATCATCTTAGTGGGTTGGTCACCCACTAATAGGAGAATTAGTTGACAGGGTTATACAACCAATAACATAATGTAGACACTCAGCATTCTACATTCAACATAGGTAGAATCATCATGATGCTACCCACCATACACCTGGTACACATGCACACACAACATATGTATAATCGACATAATCCTCCAATTTATACACACCAAACACACTCATAGCACATGTATAAATCAGTGTGATACCTCCAACAATACCTATCAAACCCGTGTGCATATATCAACATAGGTATAATCAACAATACACCTCAACAACACTCACATGACATATGCACACCTATGCCAAGAGTATAATCAACGTAATACTTCCAACAAATCATAATCGACACGAGTATACTCTCAAAACAATCATATAATAATCAAGATACCTCAAATATTACACCCAACACATCTGCACATATCACAACTCAGATTAGATCGATAAGATACATCCAATAAAACACTCAAACATATGTGCACATTTCACAACATAGTTTTTAATTGACAAATACCTCCAATAAACAATTAGACATGTATGTCTAACCACTCGGGTATAATCTACTAGAAACCCACAATAATCATATGTATAAAGGTATACGACCCAAAAGATAAAGTCAGAATTCAAGAACATCAAGACACTCTCATTTTTTTATCCTCAAAAATATCATCCCACATAATATCAGATGAATCAGTCTCTACTCCCATGAGGGCAAATTAGCATTCAAAACATCGATCATTATTTATCCACATAGTTCAATATCAGATGAAACAAATATCAATTTTTATCATCCTGTTAACTAACCACAACTAACCAGATTTATTAAAATCTCATAGGCACTCTAAACCATAAACTCTCTAGCACCCAATTTATAATCTGATCACGAATTATAATCATCAACCTGTGAATATCATATATGACACTCACTATGTCACCATCAACGACAACACAAATAATAGATCATCAAAATAGTTGACACTCACTATGTCACCATCAACGACAACCCAAATAATAGATCATCAAAATAGTTATCCACTAATAGATCATCAAAACCACATAACATTTACTCTCACAAACCATTAGAATCAACACATCACAATATCTGATCTCCCAATATCCCTCAACCTCAAATCATTCTCAACAATGATCAAACATGATAACTCTCCAATGACCAATTTTCATCGTATCGGATACCCAAATATCCAAAAGATACAAGTATAAAAACTCTACTGGCTAAGTCCACAGGAATATATAGGTATCATCCATTACCTAACTAACAATAGCAGAAGCTGATATGTGCCTCCATCTCCTAATAGTAGTAACAGAAGCTAAAACTATTGATGGTATGATATAAAAAAAATCACCAGAGACTATAATCCTTGATCTCTATTAGGGTCGACCAAGATCAGTGGCTAACCCATCACATGTAATATGGCTACAACAACCAGACAGGTAATAAAGATAAAGTGCTAATAGATGTCCTAACCATCATAAAATAAACATCATACCTATTTGCCATCTGGAGATGTTCCATCGCTGTCCAGTCCCCAACTTCTGACCTCAAAATTCCGAACGAGAAAATCGCCGGAAATCCATATAAATCCGAAACGAAAATCCGAAACATAACCATATCGAAAATCCGAAAATGCCCAGTTTGACTCGCAAACCTGGCTAACCCAAATATCCAGAATACCAACAACAGGTATCCGATAAATCTCCAGAACACCAACAGCAGGTATCATAACCCTGCTCTGATACCAATAAATTGGTATCAGTTAAATCTCAAAATCCAACACACGGAAACCAACCAAGTATCGCCAAACTTTGGCGCTCTGATACCAAATAAATTGGTATCAGGTTATCCCAAATATCAAAAATACAAAGACAACGATCGTAAAACTGCCCTCAGATACCAAATAAATTGGTATCAGAATAAATCTCGAAAATCCAAAACACATAGCAAGTATCGTATACCTGCTCTGATACCACTAAATTGTCAAGCCCCAGAGGAGTCTCTGTCCGAAAAATTTCGTGTAAAATACCGAAAAAAATAGGCGAATATTAATAAGAGAATTTTTCGAAATTTTTGGAAATTTTCCGGGAATTTTTCAGAGCTCGTATGGACGAGTTAACGGGGACAAAATGGGGCCCGGAAAAGCCTGTTTTTGCTACACTATTTAAAAGAGGAAAAGTTGAATTTCTTAATTCCTTTTTCTTTATTTATTTTCTTTTTCTTCGTTTTTGGTTATCGCCGTTCACATCTTCTCCCCGACACCGAGCCGTGCTCCTCCTTGCCCTAACCGCCCGCGCCCTTCTTCTCCTTTTATTTTGTTTCAATTCCTCTCCTCTCCTCTTATCTGTGAAGCCAAGCCCTCTCGCCCGGCGCCGACGCCTCTCTTCTCCTATCTCTTCTTCTACTCTGCCGACGCCGATCTCTTTCCCCTGTGCCCTAGCCGTCGGCGACGCACCGAGCCACCCCGATCATCTTCTTCTCTACCGAGCCGAACCCCACTTCCCCTCCGCCCAGCCGTGCCCTAGAGCGAACGCCAACCACTGTGCAGTGGATCTGAGCCACACCGCCGACGCCTCTTCCTTTGCAGAGTGTCGTCGCCGCACCGGACAGAGCCGGCGCCACTGCCGGCCACCCCGTGCCCTAGCTCCGGCCAATTTTTCCTCTGCCCTAGCTGGGATCTTGGAGAGCATTTCGTTGCTATGTGGTGACCTTGAAGGTGAGTGTTGATCTCAGTTATGATTTGGGCTTAGATATTCCTCTATGCTCACTGTGCTGCACTTGTGCCCTAGATTCTACCTTCGACTCTGATCAAATTCCAGCAGCCAAGCAACCTCTCACCCGCAGTCACTGGGATTGGAAATTTAGGTAAGGTTTAGGGTTTTTATTTTCGTTATAGATGTTGGTTAGAATGGTTGCAGGAGTTGGTGATACAGATTGAACCAGGAGATCAGTGAAAGGTAAGGTTTTTGGGTTTAACATTTGTGGATTTAGGTCTTGATGTGGATAAGTTAATTGATTATCAGTTAAGGTTGATCAATAATTAGGGTTTTCCTAATTGAGTGAGTAGTTTAATTTAGTTATTTAATATATGTTGAGTAACTAAATTATATGTGTTAAATTAGGTAGGTTGATGATTATGACTCAGGGTTTTGCCCTAAATTGTGTTGAGAATTTTATTTAGCAATTCATTTGAATTTTAGCTAAATAAAATATCTGTGTATTGATATTTCAGGACTTTGACGCGAGACGAGTATCTCAGAGTCAGGATTTGGACCATTTTATCGGAGGCGGGTACTTTTGACTTTTTGTCTTTGATATGCTTAGTAATGAAATTAACATGTTGCATTAATTGTGTTTCTTATCTGTTTCGGTTAATCACTACCCAAATCTTGGTACATGCTTGATTGATTGATTGGTTTGCATCTCATGTATATTTTACCTGTTTATACATGCTTATAGGGGGTAGTGATACACCATGCTTCACCATGTTCAGGACCTAGGTTTTTATACCTTCTGTGTACCTTTGATTCGATATGATTCTTTGACCTAGGGTGCACTTTTCTAGATATATAGATTAGGTCAGGATGTTTTTATGGTTTTTGCCATGCATCATATGCATGATTGCATGCTGTGCGATAGTCCGCTCCATTATTGTTGAGCACATCGCCAGTTACATGGATCTGCACACACCACCACTCATGGGTTAGTGGTCGATTCAGGCAGAGTGTGTTGCAGCAGGGACTCTGTTAGGCACCGTTGGTCCACTCATGGGTAGTGTGACACAACGTGTTATCCGGCAGGGATTCCTCCCCGTCATCGTGTACCGGGAGTTGAGAGCATTGTGCTCCCCCATTTATGATTTGGGGTAGGAGGATAGGTGTACTCCGACAGCATCCCGTCCACTCGGTCACTCATCAGGAGTAGTGACGACAGAGTGTACGGTTGTCACAGCCCTACCCACTCGGCCTCACTATTGTGTGAGATGATCGACTGGCGTCAGGGGTGACCAGGACGCATCATTGGCATCATATGCATGATGCATTTATTGATTGTGTTTGTGTTTGCTGCATTTATATGCTGCATATTGTTTGGATACCTATGTTTGACATGCATACAGGATTTTCCCTATCCCTCGGACTGTTTGACCTTATACTCAGGACCTGGTTAGTACAGTATTCTCCTGTTTACTTCAGATGCATTTTTATCTTTCTTATCAGCAGACTGTACGCATGATTAGTGTTAGGTGATATTTCTTTACTTTGCATATTAATTGTACCTGCTGAGTGTTGGACTTACCCCGCCTCCATTGTTGATATTTTCAGGTTGATGCTGTCAGGAGAGAGTTCCAGTTGCTGGTCCCTGCATACCTCGAGGATATGATTAGTCTTTTGGTTTTTCTTTCATAGACTATGTTTTAAACTTGTTTTGTTTTTGGATTATTCTACTTATGGACATGGTATAGATTTTATTATGTCGATGGATTTGGATTTGGATTTTATTCTACTACATGTCTGCCTAGACGGCAGAAGAGGTGAGTTCATCGGTTTTGAGCTTTACGAGTATAGTTGAGTAGGGTGGTTTTCGAGTCAGAGTATTACTGTTTTGTTTAATTATATATAATTGCGTAGATGTTTGTGTGGTTGTGTTATATTTATTGTTATTATTCCAGCCGCATGTGGCTGAGGTATGGAGATATGTAGAAAGTTTCAGATTGTCCGCTGTACAGGGGAGATACTGCCGAAATTTTCTCAGACAGGGACTCCTCTGGGGGCGTGACAATTTAGTGGTATCAGAGCACAATTTTACGACTTTTGTTTTGTATTTTGGATTTTTGGGATTTATCTGATACCAATTTATTTGGTATCAGAGCGGGTTATGATACCTGCTTTTGGTGTTCTGGAGATTTATCGGGTACCTGTTGTTGGTATTCTGGATATTTGGGTTAGCCAGGTTTGCGAGTCAAACTGGACATTATCGGATTTTCGATATGGTTATGTTTCGGATTTATTTGGATTTCCGGTGATATGTACGTTCGGAATTTTGAGGTCAAATTGGGGACTGGACAACGACGGAACATCTCCAGACGACAAATATGTATGTTGTTATTTTATGTTTGTTATATTTGTATTGATATCTGTAATTTAATTTAACATATATGAGACGATCTACTCGTATTGCTGCGAGACGTGGTGCTGGACGACCACGTGCGAGGACCACGGGATCTCTGGATATGCCAGAGATGCCCACTGTTAGTGAGCCTGTCAGCGGGACAGACTCGGGATGCGGCGGGAGCATCGGGCTCTCAAATCCTTCCTGTAGCCACACCGACGGTATCCACTCCGACCGTATTTACGGTACCATCAGGTGTACCATTGGCGTACCCGACATTTGCTCCAGAGCAGCCTACGACGTACTCGGCACCACCGCCACCGGACCTGATGTGCACACAGGTGACACTGTGCCCCGATGCTTCTGATGGCAGCAGTGCACCATATCCCACCATTACCTACTACCTCCACCGCCACCACTTTTGTTCCCCGGCGGTACCAAGCGGCTTATGCTCCCAGGTATATCTGACAGGAGTTCCTCCTCCGGTTTATTCCGCGGTACCACCGTAGTATCAGCTCGGTGTTTCCTTGATTCCTGCGACTCGATATTGTGCACGAGCTAGGATTCCAAGACCTTGGCCGACTCGATGAAGACTCGTTTCACTCTTTTCCGCGGAGATCTCGATCCGAGTATGGCTCTGTCATGGATAGAGACTATGGAGCAGACTTTCTTCTATATGGCTTGCTCCGAGTGGGAGAAAGCAGAGCTGGCTGCTTACCATTTACGGGATGAAGCTAATGCCTGGTGGGTTACTCAGCGTTCTATTATTGGTGAGCGCAACGTCACATGGACCAGGTTCAGAGAGGCTTTTGAGAGCCGTTTCTTTCCACTGTCCTATCAGATGTCTCGCCGACAGGATTTTATGAGTCTGAGGCAGAATAACCGCTCAGTGACCGAGTATAATACAGAATTCCTCCGGTTGGCTCAGTTTTGTCCAGAGTTAGTTGCGGAGGACAGAACTCGCATGATGCAGTTTATACAGGGATTGGATGGTTATCTGCATGTACAGCTTGTCGGATTAGGGATTACATCTTACTCTGATGCATTGAATCGAGCTTTGATGATAGAGTTAGCTCGGCAGACAGCATATCCGGACAGGAAAAGAAAGCATACGGGTCAGACTTCAGGGCAGGTCCAGCAGACACAGGCGACAGGACAGCCTCAGAGTAGTCACAGACGGTCAGGTCGAAGTCAGGACAGTCTTCTTCAGGACGTTCCCGGTTTTCTCAGCAGAACCGACAACCACCTTCCAGTGATACTCATTGTTTCAGATGTGGATCCAGAGATCACCTCACCCCAGCTTGCTCTCTGGGATAGTCAGTTTGCTTTTATTGCAAACTGCCGGCTTCCGGAGGGTCAGGTCAGAGGGGACAGTCTAGTCAGTCAGGGGCATATCGAGGAGGGCAGAAAGCCCAATCTTCACAGCGTCAGCAGGGAGCAGCTCCCTCAGCAGCAGCATTTGGCATGCTTGGACAGGAGTACTCCAGTACTTCCATAGCACCCCAGAGTTCTATTCCAGGACCTTATTATCCGACTCAGGGGCAGTACCAGACTCAGTTCCAGCCAGCTGCACAGTATCAGTCACCATCCTCTCAGTCTTCTCTGGCACATGGTCCAGCAGCGCCCCAGTGGCAGCATTACCACCTCCTCCTCCGCCAGAGACTGGTCGTGTTCATGCTATTACCAGAGAGGATGCTCAGCAGGCCGACGGATCCGTTTTCCACGGTACGATTTCCATTTATGCATTTTCCGCTGATATTTTGATTGATACTGGTAATTCGCATTCTTTTATATCCCGTACCTTTATACGGGAGATTGGTAGATTACCTATTGTTAGACTGCAGCGGTTGACCGTCTCCCTACCGTCCGGTGATACTTTAGACGTCACCCAAGAGGTCAGAGGTTGCCCGTTAGACTTTGGCAACATGACACTTACGGTAGATCTTCTAGTATTGGAGATGATCGAGTTTGATATCATACTTGGCATGGATTGGCTATCAGTATATCATGCTACCGTTGATTGCCAGATGAGGGTGGTCACCTTCCAGCTTCCGAACCAACGCTCGTGGAGTTTCACTGGCATTAGAGATGATGACATCTCGATTATTTCGGCGATTCAGGCTCAGAAGCTGTTGTCACATGGCTGTCAGGGTTTCCTATTATCTTTGATTAGTACAGACGACAGCAGCAGTTCGAAGCTCTCCGACATTTCTGTAGTCCGAGAGTATCCAGATGTATTCCCTGAGGAGCTTCCTGGTTTGCCTCCTAGAAGGCCAGTGGAGTTCACTATTGAGCTGATTCCGGGAACCTCACCGACATCGAAAGCTCCGTATCGTATGGCACCGAAAGAGTTGAACGAGCTGAAGGTTCAACTCCAGGAGCTTTTGGATAGGGGATTTATACGCCCTAGTATTTCACCATGGGGTTCTCCAGTTCTATTTGTCAAGAAGAAAGACTACAGACAGCTGAATGCAGTGACCGTCAGAAATAAATATCCTTTACCATGGATCAAGGATTTGTTTGATCAGCTCAGAGGTACTTCAGTGTATTCTAAGATTGATCTGCGATCCGGATATCATCAGTTGAGGGTCAGAGACTCAGATATCCAGAAGACAGCTTTCCGTACGAGATACGGTCATTATGAGTTTTTGGTAATGCCATTTGGGCTTACCAATGCTCCAGCGGTGTTTATGGACTTGATGAACCTCATTTTTCTTGAGTATCTGGATCAGTTTGTTATCGTTTTCATTGATGACATATTGGTCTACTCGCATTCCGAGGAGGAGCATGCACAGCATCTTCGTATAGTCTTGGAGATTCTTAGACGACATCAGCTGTACGCGAAGTTCAGCAAGTGTGCATTCTGGTTATCCTCAGTTGGTTTTCTTGGACACGTGGTTTCTAGCAGAGGTATTTCGGTTGATCCTCAGAAGATCGAGGCTGTCACCAGTTGGGAGCAGCCGAAGTCAGTGCAGGAGATCCGCAGTTTTCTGGGACTAGCAGGATATTACCGACGTTTTGTCGAGGGTTTTTCGCGTATTGCTATGCCGCTAACACGCCTTACCAGGAAGGACGTGAAGTTTACGTGGACAGAGGATTGTGAGACCAGCTTTCAGGAGCTGAAGCGGAGATTAGTGTCGGCTCCAGTTTTGGTTTTACCTTCTGGAGAGGATGGATTTGTACTTTACACCAACGCGTCTCTACAGGGTTTGGGCGCTGTTCTGATGCAGCACGGCAGAGTAGTCTCTTATGCTTCTCGTCAGCTGAAGGAGCATGAGAAGAACTACTCAGTTCATGACTTGGAGTTAGCTGCCATCATCTTTGCTCTGAAGCTTTGGCGTCATCATTTATACGGTATCACATTTGAGATTCTCATTGATCATAAGAGTCTCAAATACATTTTCACTCAGAAGGAGCTTAATCTCCGACAGAGGAGATGGATGGAGTTCCTGAAGGACTACGATTGTACCATTAGCTACCACCCGGGGAAAGCTAATGTGGTTGCCGATGCGCTCAGCAGGAAGTCCAGAGGGACTTTAGCTTGCCACCGGATTTTGGTTACGGATTTGATTCAGAGTTTTTCTGAGTTAGACCTTGAGGAGCAGGGACCGACAGAGCAGGGTATTCTGGTTACCATGGTTGCTCAGTCGTTGATCAGGACTAGAATCCGAGAGGCCCAGGCTGGTGATCAGCATTTGCAGTTCATTAGCAGTCAGATAGCTTCCGGGCAGCAGATCGAGTTCACACGAGACGAGGAGGGTGTTATATACTTCCGAGGCAGATTATGCGTACCTCAGTCTCATCCGGTCTTACAGGAGTTACTTCAGGAGGCACACCGTTCTCGATTTGCGATCCATCCAGGCGGGACCCGTATGTATCGAGACTTGAGGCGTTCCTATTGGTGGAACGGCATGAAGAAAGACATCGCGGATTTCGTAGCTAGATGTCTTGTGTGTCAGCAGGTGAAGGCTGAACACCAGAGACCTGCAGGATTACTTCAGCTTATTCCTATTCCTGAGTGGAAGTGAGATCACATTACCATGGACTTTGTGGTAGGATTGCCGAGGACACGACGAGGTCATGACGCGATTTGGGTAATCGTAGATCGATTAACCAAATTTACGCACTTCTTAGGGATTCGGAGGACTGATTCCCTGGATCGATTGGCAGATCTGTATTGCCGAGAGATTATCAGACTACATGGTGTTCCATTGAGTATCATTTCGGATAGAGATCTACGGTTCACGTCTCGTTTCTGGCAGAGTCTGCAGCAGGCCTTGGGCACACAGCTCCGTTTCGATGGACAGTCAGAGCGGACCATTCAGACTTTAGAGGATCTGCTGAGGTCATGTGTTATGGATTTCAGAGGCAGTTGGGAGGACCATCTGCCGTTGGTAGAGTTTGCCTACAACAACAGCTTCCATTCGGCTATCCAGATGGCACCGTTTGAGGCGTTGTATGGTAGACCTTGTCGGACACCCGTCCTTTGGGATGAGGTTGGAGAGGCTCAGTTGTTGGGACCTCATAGAGTTCAGCAGGATGCAGAGTTGGTACGTACTATCAGACGGAGGATGTCAGAGGCGCAGGATCGCCAGAATAGTTATGCTGATCGGAGACACAGACCACTAGAGTTCTCTGTTGGCGACCATGTATTTCTGCGAGTTTCACCCACGAAAGGGGTGAAGAGATTTGGCCTCAGAGGTAAGCTAGCTCCGCGGTACATTGGCCCTTTCGAGATCTTGGAGAGGATTGGAGCGGTAGCTTACCGATTGGCTCTACCACCGTCCCTGTCAGGCGTTCACGATGTATTCCACGTATCGATGCTGAGGAGATATATACCTGACCCGACACATGTGCTGGCAGATATTCCAGTTCCAGTTCAGCCTGACATTACATATGAGGAGGTTCCGGTTCGGATTCTCGACCGGAAAGAGCGTCAGTTGCGGAACAAGACTATCCGGCTGGTTAAAGTCGGATGGCAGCATCATTCGGACGAGGAGGCTACTTGGGAGCTCGAGGATACTATCCGAGCTCGATATCCCCATCTTTTCACTTGAGGTATGTGATTTTGTTTACCGTTCAGCATTTATACTTTCTGTCTGTTGTTAATACTTGCTGATGGTAGATAACGAAATTTGGGGACCAAATTTTTATTAGTGGGGGAGAATGTAAAATATCGGAAAAAATAGGCGAATATTAATAAGGGAATTTTTCGAAATTTTCTGGGAATTTTTCAGAGCTCGTATGGACGAGTTAACAGGGACAAAATGGGGCCCGGAAAAGCCTGTTTTGGCTACACTATTTAAAAGAGGAAAAATTGAATTTCTTAATTCCTTTTTCTTTATTTATTTTCTTTTTCTTCGTTTTTGGTTGTCGCCGTTCACATCTTCTCCCCGACATCGAGCCGTGCTCCTCCTTGCCCTAACCGCCCGCGCCCTTCTTCTCCTTTTATTTTGTTTCAATTCCTCTCCTCTCCTCTTATCTGTGAAGCCAAGCCCTCTCGCCCGGCGCCGACGCCTCTCTTCTCCTATCTCTTCTTCTACTCTGCCGACGCCGATCTCTTTCCCCTGTGCCCTAGTCGTCGGCGACGCACCGAGCCACCCCGATCATCTTCTTCTCTACCGAGCCGAACCCCACTTCCCCTCCGCCCAGCCGTGCCCTAGAGCGAACGCCGACCACTGTGCAGTGGATCTGAGCCACACCGCCGACGCCTCTTCCTTTGCAGAGTGTCGTCGCCGCACCGGACAGAGCCACCCCGTGCCCTAGCTCCGGCCAATTTTTCCTCTGCCCTAGCTGGGATCTTGGAGAGCATTTCGTTGCTATGTGGTGACCTTGAAGGTGAGTGTTGATCTCAGTTATGATTTGGGCTTAGATATTCCTCTATGCTCACTGTGCTGCACTTGTGCCCTAGATTCTACCTTCGACTCTGATCAAATTCCAGCAGCCAAGCAACCTCTCACCCGCAGTCACTGGGATTGGAAATTTAGGTAAGGTTTAGGGTTTTTATTTTCGTTATAGATGTTGGTTAGAATGGTTGCAGGAGTTGTTGATACAGATTGAACCAGGAGATCAGTGAAAGGTAAGGTTTTTGGGTTTAACGTTTGTGGATTTAGGTCTTGATGTGGATAAGTTAATTGATTATCAGTTAAGGTTGATCAATAATTAGGGTTTTCCTAATTGAGTGAGTAGTTTAATTTAGTTATTTAATATATGTTGAGTAACTAAATTATATGTGTTAAATTAGGTAGGTTGATGATTATGACTCAGGGTTTTGCCCTAAATTGTGTTGAGAATTTTATTTAGCAATTCATTTGAATTTTAGCTAAATAAAATATCTGTGTATTGATATTTCAGGACTTTGACGCGAGACGAGTATCTCAGAGTCAGGATTTGGACCATTTTATCGGAGGCGGGTACTTTTGACTTTTTGTCTTTGATATGCTTAGTAATGAAATTAACATGTTGCATTAATTGTGTTTCTTATCTGTTTCGGTTAATCACTACCCAAATCTTGGTACATGCTTGATTGATTGATTGGTTTGCATCTCATGTATATTTTACCTGTTTATACATGCTTATAGGGGGTAGTGATATACCATGCTTCACCATGTTCAGGACCTAGGTTTTTATACCTTCTGTGTACCTTTGATTCGATATGATTCATTGACCTAGGGTGCACTTTTCTATATATATGGATTAGGTCAGGATGTTTTTATGGTTATTGCCATGCACAATTTGCATGATTGCATGCTGTGCGATAGTCCGCTCCATTATTGTTGAACACATCGCCAGTTACATGGATCTGCACACACCACCACTCATGGGTTAGAGGTCGATTCAGGCAGAGTATGTTACCGCAGCGACTCTGTTAGGCACCGTTGGTCCACTCATGGGTAGTGTGACACAACGTGTTATCCGGCAGGGATTCCTCCCCGTCTTCGTGTACCGGGAGTTGAGAGCATTGTGCTCCCCCATTTATGATTTGGGGTAGGAGGATAGGTGTACTCCGACAGCATCCCGTCCACTCGGTCACTCATCAAGAGTAGTGACGACAGAGTGTACGGTTGTCACAGCCCTACCCACTCGGCCTCACTGTGTGAGTGGCGTCGGGGTGACCAGGACGCATCATTGGCATCATATGCATGATGCATTTATTGATTGTGTTTGTGTTTGCTGCATTTATATGCTGCATATTGTTTGGATACCTATGTTTGACATGCATACAGGATTTTCCCTATCCCTCGGACTGTTTGACCTTATACTCAGGACCTGGTTAGTACAGTATTCTCCTGTTTACTTCAGATGCATTTTTATCTTTCTTATCAGGAGACTGTACGCATGATTAGTGTTAGGTGATATTTCTTTACTTTGCATATCAATTGTACCTGCTGAGTGTTGGACTCACCCCGCCTCCTTTGTTGATATTTTCAGGTTGATGCTGTCAGGAGAGAGTTCCAGTTGCTGGTCCCTGCAGACCTCGAGGATATGATTAGTCTTTTGGTTTTTCTTTCATAGACTATATTTTAAACTTGTTTTGTTTTTGGATTATTCTACTTATGGACATGGTACAGATTTTATTATGTCGATGGATTTGGATTTGGATTTTATTCTACTACATGCCTGCCTAGACGGCAGAAGAGGTGAGTTCATCGGTTTTGAGCTTTACGAGTGTAGTTGAGTAGGGTGGTTTTCGAGTCAGAGTATTACTGTTTTGTTTAATTATATATAATTGCGTGGATGTTTCTATGGTTGTGTTATATTTATTGTTATTATTCCAGCCGCATGTGGCTGAGGTATGGAGATATGTAGAAAGTTTCAGATTGTCCGCTGTACAGGGGAGATGTTGCCGAAATTTTCTCGGACAGGGACTCCTCTGGGGGCGTGACATTTCGGCAGCATCTCCCCTGTACGGCAGACAATCTGAAACTTTTCTACAAGCACTATATACCTCAGCCACATGCGGCTGGAATAATAACACAAATAAAAACAATCACCACGCAGTTTATATAGATATTCAGCCTCTGGCTGTCACAACCATGCAGTTAATAATAGTAATCACAAACAATATCACTCTGACTCGAAATCCAAATCCGACGAACTCACGTCTTCTGCCGTCCAGGCAGGCATGTAGTAAAATAAAATCCAAATCATACCAAAAATCCATCAACATCTCAAAATCCATACAAAGTCCAAGTATCCAAACAAACCAAGTCTATAACATAGTCAAAAAGGAAACAAACAAAGCCAGTAGATCCATAAGTCTTCGGGTCTTCAGGGGACCAGCAACTAGAACTCTCTCCTGACAGCATCATCCTGAAATATAACAACAATGGAGGCAGGGTGAGTCCAACACTCAGCAGGTACAATTGATATGCAAAGTAAAGAAATAACACCTAGCACTAATCATGCGTACAGTCTCCTGATAAAAATAAAGGTAAATGCAAACCGAAGTAGACAGGAGAGAATCTGTACTAACCAGGACCCGGTATAAGGACAAACAGTATCCTGTATGCATGTCAAACATAGGTATCCAAACAATATGCAGCATATAAATGCGGCAATCACAATCACAAACAATAAATGCATCATGCATATGATGCCAATGATGGTCACGAGTCAGCCAACTCACAACAAAGTGGGACCAAGTGGTAGGACAACCGTGCACTCAAGAACACTACTCACGATGAGTGATCGAGTGGACGGGATCCTGGAGTACATACATACTCCTACCCCAAATCATAAATGGGGCGCTGCTCTCATCTCCGATGCGCTATGACGGGAGAAATATCTAACGTGCTACGGCTGCGTCACACTACCCTGGCGGATCAACGAACCGGAAGAGTCAAACTGACGTGCTACCACGCTGTGTCACGCTACCCATGAGCGTCACAACGGAGCACCGAACAGTGATGAAAACTGGCAAAGTGCTCGACAATAATGGAGCAATCTATCGCACAACATGCGATCATGCAAATGGTGCATGTCACTAAGCATGGTAATATACTAAACCAACCTCTGGACATATAACAATGGGTACTATAGTGAATAAATCATATCAAGATATACTGTAAAATACCGAAAATAGGCGAATATTAATAAGGGAATTTTTCGGAATTTTTGGAAATTTTTCGGGAATTTTTCGGAGCTCGTACGGACAAGTTAACGGGGATAAAAACGGGGTCCGGAAAAGCCTGTTTAGGCTACCCTGTTTTAATGAGGAAAAGTTTTATTTTCTTTAACTTTTTATTTTCTTATTCTTTTTCTTTTTCTCTTATTCCTCCCGCGCGCCCTAACCTTTCTCTCCGCTCGGCGATTTCTCCTCTCAGCCCTAGCATCTCCGCCGTCGCCGCCCTTCTCTTCTCCTCCGTCCCTGCCCAAGCGCCGGCGAGCGCGAGCCACTGCCGGTCGAGCCACCCTCTTGATTCTTTCCTCCTCTGGCGCTGCCCTCTTGTGCGACACCAAGCCACTGCAGCCTGCGCCCTAGCTGCCGGAGACGCACGGAGCAGCGCCGCATTTCCCGGTGCCTAGCGCCGACAGCCGGCTGCCTTTCCTGTGCCGACCCTTCATCTCTTCCTTCGTCGCTATCTGAGTGCTGTCGCCAGTCACTTGAGTAGCGCCGGCCACCCCCGATCGCCGGCACCCGAGTACCACTGCTTGTGTTCTCCCGTATCCTGGCACTGAAGCCGACCACCCAGTGCCGAGGCCCTTTTCCTCTTTGGAGCTCTGTGCCGACGCCGACCCACCTTCACTGGCCACCAGGTTCTGCCGAGCCCTAGTCTTGATTTTCTTCTTGATTCCTTTGATTCCAGCACTGAGGGTTTGTTCTACCAGGATTTTGTGCTGTGGAGTACCTGATTTTCCAGCGCTAATCCTCTCCGGCAGTAAATTGCCTTGGCTATGATTGAAGGTGAGGTGCACAGATTTATCTAGAATTATGTTATCATTAGTGTGATGATTTCTTAAGCTCTATTTTGATATAGATAGTGAACCGCAGGTTATTTCTTGGGTTCCAACAACTACCTATGTTCCGGCAGCAACGTTACCGGTTGAGGTTTCAGAATTAGGTAAGTGGAGGAGGTAATTTTGAATACGAACTAGATTTAATTCTAGCTGTGAAAAGGATAGGGTTATTGGGGCGATAAGAAATGATTAGGGTTAAGGAACTAACCCTAGTGGACCAATTGATTTTATTTAGTTAAGGTTCGTTAATTGTGTTGGATGGATTAGTTGGATCCAATTTATAACTTCTTAAATTGGATTAGAATTTAATTTGGCTAATTTTGGAATGATAGAAATAGCTAAACTAGAAATTATGTTTGCTATACAGGACCTTGACGCGAGACGAGTATCTCGACGTCGGATTTGGACTGATTGGACTTTTCCTATTGGAGGCGGGTACTTTTGACTTTTTGTCTTTGATATGCTTAGTAATGAAATTAACATATTGCATCAATTGTGTTTCTTATCTGTTTCGGTTAATCACTACCCAAATCTTGATATATGTTTGATTGATTGATTTGTTTTGCATCCCATGTATACTTTACCTGTCTATACATGCTTATACGGGTAGTGATATACCATGCTTCACCATGCTCAGGACCTAAATTTTTTTATATCTTCTGTGTACCTTTGATTCGATATGATTCGTTGACCTAGGGTGCACTTTTCTATATATATGGATTAGGTCAGGATGTTTATATGGTTATTGCCATGCATCATTTGCATGATTGCATGCTGTGCGATAGTCCGCTCCATTATTGTTGAGCACATCGCCAGTTACATGGATCTGCACACACCACCACTCATGGGTTAGTGGTCGATTCAGGCTGTGTGTGTTGCAGCAGGGACTCTGTTAGGCACCGTTGGTCCGCTCATGGGTAGTGTGACACAACGTGTTATCCGGCAGGGATTCCTCCCCGTCTTTGAGTACCGGGAGTTGAGAGCATTGCGCTCCCCCATCTATGATTTGGGGTAGGAGGATAGGTGTACTCCGACAGCATCCCGTCCACTCGGTCACTCATCAGGAGTAGTGACGACAGAGTGCACGGTTGTCACAGCCCTACCCACTCGGCCTCACTATGTATGTGAGATGATCGACTGGCGTCAGGGGTGACCAGGACGCATCATTGGCATCATATGCATGATGCATTTATTGCTTGTGTTTGTGTATGCTGCATATTGTTTGGATACCTATGTTTGACATGCATACAGGATTTTATCCTCGGACTGTTTGACCTTATACTCAGGACCTGGTTAGTACAGTATTCTCCTGTTTATTTCAGATGCATTCTTATCTTTCTTATCAGGAGACTGTACGCATGATTAGTGCTAGGTGTTGTTTTCTTTACTTTGCATATCATCTGTACCTGCTGAGTGTTGGACTCACCCCGCCTCCATTATTGATATTTTCAGGTTGATCTTGTCGGGAGGGAGTTCCATCGCTAGTCCTCACTTGCACGTAGTCTTGGTCCTGGAACCTCCAGGATATGTTTGGTTTTCTTTGGTTTCTTTCTGTTCTAGACTGTTTGAACTCGTTATATTCGGATTTATTTGCTTATGGATATGATATAGATTTTATTATATCGATGGATTTGGATTTGGTTTTATTCTACTACATGCCTGCCTGGATGGCAGAAGAGTTCGTCGGTTTTGAGCTTTACGAGTGTAGTTGAGTAGGGTGGTTTTGAGTCGAGTATTATTACGGCCAGCCAGAGGTGAATATATATATAAACTGCGTGGTGATTGATTTTATTATTGTTATGATTCCAGCCGCTTGTGGGAGTATTTAGTGCTTGTAGAAAATTTTTGATTGTCCGGGGAGATCTTTAAAAATTTTTCGGACAGGGACTCTCAAGGCGTGACAATTTAGTGGTATCGGAGCAGGTATACGATCTTTTGTTTCGTATTTTTGATGTTTGGGATAACTGATACCAATTTATTTACTTGGTATCGAGCGCCGTTTGGCAATACTTGTTGGATTTTTGTATTATGGATTTTGGGATTTATCTGATACCAATTTATTGGTATCGAGCAGGTTATGGATACCGCTTTTGGTGTTTTGGAGATTTATCGGATACCTGTTGTTGGTATTCTGGATATTTGGGTTAGCCAGGTTTGCGAGTCAAACTGGGCATTTTCGGATTTTCGATATGGTTATGTTTCGGATTTATTTGGATTTCCGGCGATGTTTCTCGTTCGGAGTTTGAGGTCAAAGGTTGGGGACAGGACAGCGACGGAACATCTCCAGACAGCAAATAGGTATGATGTTTATTTTATGATAGTTATGACATGTATTAGCACTTTATCGTTAGTACCTGTCTGGTTGTTGTAGCCATATTACATGTGATGGGTTAGCCACTGATCTGGGTCGACCCTCATAGAGATCAAGGATTATAGTTTCTGGTGATTTTTCATATCATACCATCAGTAGTTTTAGCTTCTGTTACTACTACTAGGAGATGGAGGCACATATCAGCCTCTGCTATTGTTAGCTGGCTAATGGATGATACCTACATATTCCTGTTGACTTAGCCAGGAGAGTTTTATACTCATATCTTTTGGATATTATGGTACCAGGTACGATGGAAATTGGTCATTGGGAGTTACCATGTTTGATCATTGTTGAGAATGGTTTGAGGTTGAGGGATATTGTGAGATAAGATATTATGATATGTTGATTTCTAATGATTTATGAGAGTAAATGTTATGTGGTTGTCTGATGATCAATTACTAGATATTTGTTTTGATGATCTATTAGTGGATAACTATTTTGATGATTTATATTTGGGTTGTCATTGATGGTGACATAGTGAGTGTCATTTATGATATTCACAGGTTTGATGATTATGGTTGGTGATCATATTATAATTGGGTGCTGGAGAGTTTTACGGTTGAATGTGCCTATGATGTTTTAATAAACCTGGTTGGTTATGGATAGTTAACAGGATGATATAAAAAAAATGATATATGCTTCCTCTGATATGGGACTATGTGGATAAATAATGATTGAGGTTTTGAATGCTAACTTGCCCTCATGGGGAGTAGAGATTTATTCATCTGATATAGTGTGGGCTGATATTTTTGAGGATGAAGATGAGAGTGTCTTGATGTTCTTAAATTCTGACTTTTTCTTTTGGGTCGTACACATTTATACATATGATATTATGTGGTTGGATATACCTTAGTTGCTTGTGGAGGATTAAGGTATTCTTGATTAGTTAGTAGATGAATGATTTAGTTTTGTTGGTTGATCAGTAGAGGATTGTCATACTCTATTTTTTAGAAGTTCGAACCTTTAGGTTATTTGTGCTTAGTTATGTATCTAGAGCACATTTGAGTACATGTTTTGTACTGACGTGAAAATGACTGATTTAGCCATATATCATTATCGACTTGGATAGGTTATAAAGGATCGATGTATCCTATTTCATGAAGATTTTGACCGTGGATTGTATATACCTGGTGGAATAACTTAGAGGGTGCGTTGGGATATGTGACCCCGCTGGTGTAAGGAAGTGTAGAGCTAATTGCTTAACACCTATGGGATACAATCGTTACTAGTGTATACTGGGAGAGTACATTTGGATTTATGATGATAAAATTTTTCCCATTGGATATAGTCTTGGTAGTGTATGACATTGATGACAATGTTATACCATGGTGTGTATATCTTTCTTGTCCGATACTAGTTCCTTTGAACCTAGAGCAGGGTTGTTACTGGATGATTAGGTTGCTTTATTTTGGGTTGCTTTTGATTTATGTATTCATGCGTGATATATATGCATGAATTTTGTTTAGATATACCGGTAACCCATGAGTGTTGGTAGCATAAGGTTGGTCTCTTTGATTGAGCTGATATGCTGATTTTGCATGTATATCATGATTGTTTTGGGTTGTAGGAGTCCTGTGGTAGACTGTCCATTTGCAAGTAGTATATGTATCCATGTTCTGATATGGTTTGAAGGTTCCTTGTGGATTATAGATATGTTGTTCGGTGTATGTATCTGGATGTATTATTGAAGATATCTTGTTGATTAAATCCGAGATGTAGTATAAGTACATCGGTGGTGTTTTGATGGAGGCATTTTGTTGATTTAATCCGAGTTGGGATATGTACATATGTGTTTGGTGTGGTATCTGAGGTATCTTTTGATTATGTTTGATATGTGAGTGCACCTGGGTTTAGTATGCTTTATTGGAAGTATATGTTGGTTATACTCTTGGCATAGGTGAAGATATGTCATGTGAGTGTTGTTTGTGGTGTATTGTTGATTTTACCTACATTGATTTTGCACACGTGTTCGGTATGTATTGTTGGAGGTATCATACTGAATATACCCGAGTTGTGAGTATGTTTGGTGTATAATAATTGGAGGATTTTATTGATCATACATATGTTGTGTGAGCATGTGTGCTAGGTGTATACATTGGTAGCAGTATGATGATTCTACTTATACTGAATGCAGAATGTGGAGTGACTACATTATGTCATTTGTTGAATTAACCCATCAACTAATTTTCCTATCAGTGGATGACCCACTAGGATGCTGATAGAGTTGATGATGGATTTGATTAATTACTAGGTCGTTATATCCTAGGCTAACCACAGCGAATTGTGGTAGAGAGATCTTGTACAGTCTCTAACTGGATAGTTAGGTGCCTTAGGATACCTAGGTATTGTTTTGTGGTGGAGCGTTGCTCCCACATATTACGGATTGCTGGTAGCGGAGCATTGCTCCTATATTTATTGCAGATACATATTTCAGATTATTTGTGGTGGAGTGTTGCTCCCACATATTGAGGATTTCCTGTGGTAGAGCGTTGCTCCCACATATGTGGTGTTTCTTTTGATGGAGCGTTGCTCTCACCCTGGAGGAATTATTCTTTGGTGATTTATGTTATTGATGATCAGATTTTTCGATTTATTATCGGAGATCTTATGGATAGGAATGTCTGTGATACGGACATTATGTGTCTTGGTTTTTGCCATATAGGCTTACAGTGTCTTAGATGTTTTCAGGGACTCGATGATCTTGGTATGTCGAGGATTTTGGATAGGTTTCTATTATCTTTGTGGACGATGTTGTGATCTATTACGGATCCAAGGTGAGTCACGCACACTACCTTTGCATAGATCTAGAGATGATTCGACGAGAACATCTATATGTGATTATCAGTAGTGCTGGTTTGGATTGTCTTTTATTATGATGTTTGGGACACACGGTCACCAGTAGGAGTGTACCGTGGTTCCATAGGAGATAGAGGTTGTTACCGTTTGGAGCAGCCGAAATCAGTGTAGGTGATCCGCAGTCTTTTGTGACTCGCAGGATATTACAGACCTTTCGTCGAGGGTTTCTTCCGCATAGCTATGCTACTTTCACGCGTGACCAGGAAAGGCGTGAAGTTTACTTGGACTGAGGATTGCAAGACCAGCTTCTAGGAGCTGAAGCGGAGACTAGTGTCGGCTTTGATTTTTGGTTTTTACCTTCGGAAGAGGATGAATTTTTCCTCTACACCGACGCGTCTCTACAGGGTATGGGTGCTGTTCTGGTGCAGCACGGTAGAGTATTCTTATATGCTTCTCGATAGTTGAGGGAGCCTGAGAAGAAAATACTCAGTTCATGATCTGGAGTTGGCCGTTATTATTTTTGCCCTGAAGATTTAGCGGCAGTACCTGTATGATATTACATTGAGATTCTCACTGACCATGGGAGTCTCAAATATCTGTTCACTCAGAAGGAACTTAATCTTCGACCGAGGACATAGATGGAGTTCCTGAAGGATTATGATTGTACCATTAGCTATCACCGGGGAAAAGCTAATGTGGTTGCCGATGCACTTAGTTAGAGGTCCAGAGGGACTTTAGCTTGCCACCGAGTTGTGGTCACAGATTTAATTCAGGATTTCTCGGATCTAGACATTGAGGAGTAGGGACAGACAGAGCAGGGTATTCTTGTTACCATAGTTGCTCAGTCGTCGATCAGGACGAGAATCCGAGAGACCCAGTTGTTGAGACCTCATAGAGCTCAACGTGAGGCAAAGTGGTCCATATTATCAGACAGAAGATGTCAGAGGCATAAGACTGCCAGAAGTGTTATGCTGACCGGAGTCGGAGACCCTTAGAGTTCTCCATTTGCGACTAGGTATTTCTACGAGTTTCACCCATGAAAGGGGTGAAGAGATTAGCCTCAGAGGTAAGCTAGCTCCGCGATACATTGGACCTTTCCAGATCTCGGAAAGGATTGGAGCAGTAGTTTATCGGTTGGCACTATCGCCGTCATTGGCAGGCGTTCACGCCGTATTCCACGTATCTATGCTGAGGAGATACGTACCCGATCCGATACATGTGTTGATAAATAATCTCAGTTCCCTTCAGCTTGATGTCACCTATGAGGAGGTTCCGGTATGGATTTTAGACCGGAAAGAGCGTCAGTTGCGGAACAAGACTATTTAGCTGATTAAGTCGGATAACAGTATAATTTGGACGAGGAAGTTACTCAGGAGCTCGAGGATACGATCCAAGCTCGATATCCCCATCTTTTCACTTGAGCTATGTGATTTAGATTACCGTTCAGCATTCATACTTTCTATATCTGTTGTTAGTACTTGCTGATGGTAGATAACGAAATTTGGGGACCAAATTTTTATTAGTGGGGGAGAATGTAAAATACCGAAAATAGGCGAATATTAATAAGGGAATTTTTCGGAATTTTGGAATTTTTCGGAGCTCGTACGGACAAGTTAACGGGGATAAAAACGGGGTCCGGAAAAGCCTGTTTAGGCTACCCTGTTTTAATGAGGAAAAGTTTTATTTTCTTTAACTTTTTATTTTCTTATTCTTTTTCTTTTTCTCTTATTCCTCCCGCGCGCCCTAACCTTTCTCTCCGCTCGGCGATTTCTCCTCTCAGCCCTAGCATCTCCGCCGTCGCCGCCCTTCTCTTCTCCTCCGTCCCTGCCCAAGCGCCGGCGAGCGCGAGCCACTGCCGGTCGAGCCACCCTCTTGATTCTTTCCTCCTCTGGCGCTGCCCTCTTGTGCGACACCAAGCCACTGCAGCCTGCGCCCTAGCTGCCGGAGACGCACGGAGCAGCGCCGCATTTCCCGGTGCCTAGCGCCGACAGCCGGCTGCCTTTCCTGTGCCGACCCTTCATCTCTTCCTTCGTCGCTATCTGAGTGCTGTCGCCAGTCACTTGAGTAGCGCCGGCCACCCCCGATCGCCGGCACCCGAGTACCACTGCTTGTGTTCTCCCGTATCCTGGCACTGAAGCCGACCACCCAGTGCCGAGGCCCTTTTCCTCTTTGGAGCTCTGTGCCGACGCCGACCCACCTTCACTGGCCACCAGGTTCTGCCGAGCCCTAGTCTTGATTTTCTTCTTGATTCCTTTGATTCCAGCACTGAGGGTTTGTTCTACCAGGATTTTGTGCTGTGGAGTACCTGATTTTCCAGCGCTAATCCTCTCCGGCAGTAAATTGCCTTGGCTATGATTGAAGGTGAGGTGCACAGATTTATCTAGAATTATGTTATCATTAGTGTGATGATTTCTTAAGCTCTATTTTGATATAGATAGTGAACCGCAGGTTATTTCTTGGGTTCCAACAACTACCTATGTTCCGGCAGCAACGTTACCGGTTGAGGTTTCAGAATTAGGTAAGTGGAGGAGGTAATTTTGAATACGAACTAGATTTAATTCTAGCTGTGAAAAGGATAGGGTTATTGGGGCGATAAGAAATGATTAGGGTTAAGGAACTAACCCTAGTGGACCAATTGATTTTATTTAGTTAAGGTTCGTTAATTGTGTTGGATGGATTAGTTGGATCCAATTTATAACTTCTTAAATTGGATTAGAATTTAATTTGGCTAATTTTGGAATGATAGAAATAGCTAAACTAGAAATTATGTTTGCTATACAGGACCTTGACGCGAGACGAGTATCTCGACGTCGGATTTGGACTGATTGGACTTTTCCTATTGGAGGCGGGTACTTTTGACTTTTTGTCTTTGATATGCTTAGTAATGAAATTAACATATTGCATCAATTGTGTTTCTTATCTGTTTCGGTTAATCACTACCCAAATCTTGATATATGTTTGATTGATTGATTTGTTTTGCATCCCATGTATACTTTACCTGTCTATACATGCTTTTACGGGTAGTGATATACCATGCTTCACCATGTTCAGGACCTAAGTTTTTATACCTTCTATGTACCTTTGATTCGATATGATTCGTTGACCTAGGGCGCACTTTTCTATATATATGGATTAGGTCAGGATGTTTATATGGTTATTGCCATGCATCATTTGCATGATTGCATGCTGTGCGATAGTCCGCTCCATTATTGTTGAGCACATCGCCAGTTACATGGATCTGCACACACCACCACTCATGGGTTAGTGGTCGATTCAGGCAGAGTGTGTTGCAGCATGGACTCTGTTAGGCACCGTTGGTCCGCTCATGGGTAGTGTGACACAACGAGTTATCCGGCAGAGATTCCTCCCCGTCATCGTGTACCGGGAGTTGAGAGCATTGCGCTCCCCCATCTATGATTTGGGGTAGGAGGATAGGTGTACTCCGACAGCATCCCGTCCACTCGGTAGAGTGCATGGTTGTCACAGCCCTACCCACTCGGCCTCACTATGTATGTGAGATGATCGATGGCGTCGGGGGTGACCAGGACGCATCATTGGCATCATATGCATGATGCATTTATTGCTTGTGTTTGTGTATCTTGCATATTGTTTGGATACCTATGTTTGACATGCATACAGGATTCCTTATCCCTCGGATTGTTTGACCTTATACTCGGGACCTGGTTATAGTATTCTCCTGTTTATTTCAGATGCATTCTTATCTTTCTTATCAGGAGACTGTACGCATGATTAGTGCTAGGTGTTGTTTTCTTTACTTTGCATATCATCTGTACCTGCTGAGTGTTGGACTCACCCCGCCTCCATTGTTGATATTTTCAGGTTGATGCTGTCAGGAGGGAGTTCCAGTCGCTAGTCCTCACTGCACGTAGTGCTGGTCCTGCAGACCTCCAGGATATGTTTGGTTTTCTTTGGTTTCTTTCTGTTCTAGACTGTTTGAACTCGTTATATTCTGGATTTATTTGCTTATGGATATGATATAGATTTTATTATATCGATGGATTTGGATTTGGTTTTTATTCTACTACATGCCTGCCTGGATGGCAGAAGAGGTGAGTTCGTCGGTTTTGAGCTTTACGAGTGTAGTTGAGTAGGGTGATTTTTGAGTCAGAGTATTATTATCAGCCAGAGGCTGAATATATATATAAACTGCGTGGTGATTGATTTTTATTATTGTTATGATTCCAGCCGCCTGTGGCTGAGTATTTAGTGCTTGTAGAAAATTTTTGATTATCCGCCGTACAGGGGAGATGCTGCCGAAATTTTCTCGGACAGGGACTCTTCTGGGGCGTGACAATTTAGTGGTATCAGAGCACAGGTATACGATCTTTTGTTTCGTATTTTTGATGTTTGGGATAACCTGATACCAATTTATTTACTTGGTATCAGAGCGCCAAGTTTGGCAATACTTGTTGGATTTTTGTATTATGGATTTTCGGGATTTATCTGATACCAATTTATTGGTATCAGAGCAGGTTATGGATACCTGCTTTTGGTGTTTTGGAGATTTATCGGATACCTGTTGTTAGTATTCTGGATATTTGGGTTAGCCAGGTTTGCGAGTCAAACTGGGCATTTTCGGATTTTCGATATGGTTATGTTTCGGATTTTCGTTTCAGATTTATTTGGATTTCCGGCGATGTTTCTCGTTCGAAGTTTGAGGTCAAAGGTTGGGGACAGGACAGCGACGGAACATCTCCAGACAGCAAATAGGTATGATGTTTATTTTATGATAGTTATGACATGTATTAGCACTTTATCTTTAGTACCTGTCTGGTTGTTGTAGCCATATTACATGTGATGGGTTAGCCACTGATCTGGGTCGACCCTCATAGAGATCAAGGATTATAGTCTCTGGTGATTTTTCATATCATACCAACAGTAGTTTTAGCTTCTGTTACTACTACTAGGAGATGGAAGCACATACCAGCCTCTGCTATTGTAAGCTGGGTAGTGGATGATACCTACATATTCCTGTTGACTTAGCCAGGAGAGTTTTATACTCATATCTTTTGGATATTATGGTACCAGGTACGATGGAAATTGGTCATTGGGAGTTACCATGTTTGATCATTGTTGAGAATGGTTTGAGGTTGAGGGATATTGTGAGATAAGATATTATGATATGTTGATTTCTAATGATTTATGAGAGTAAATGTTATGTGGTTGTCTGATGATCAATTACTAGATATTTGTTTTGATGATCTATTAGTGGATAACTATTTTGATGATTTATATTTGGGTTGTCATTGATGGTGACATAGTGAGTGTCATTTATGATATTCACAGGTTTGATGATTATGGTTGGTGATCAGATTATAATTGGGTGCTGGAGAGTTTTACGGTTGAATGTGCCTATGATGTTTTAATAAACCTGGTTGGTTATGGATAGTTAACAGGATGATATAAAAAAAATGATATATGCTTCCTCTGATATGGGACTATGTGGATAAATAATGATTGAGGTTTTGAATGCTAACTTGCCCTCATGGGGAGTAGAGATTTATTCATCTGATATAGTGTGGGCTGATATTTTTGAGGATGAAGATGAGAGTGTCTTGATGTTCTTAAATTCTGACTTTTTCTTTTGGGTCGTACACATTTATACATATGATATTATGTGGTTGGATATACCTTAGTTGCTTGTGGAGGATTAAGGTATTCTTGATTAGTTAGTAGATGAATGATTTAGTTTTGTTGGTTGATCAGTAGAGGATTGTCATACTCTATTTTTTAGAAGTTCGAACCTTTAGGTTATTTGTGCTTAGTTATGTATCTAGAGCACATTTGAGTACATGTTTTGTACTGACGTGAAAATGACTGATTTAGCCATATATCATTATCGACTTGGATAGGTTATAAAGGATCGATGTATCCTATTTCATGAAGATTTTGACCGTGGATTGTATATACCTGGTGGAATAACTTAGAGGGTGCGTTGGGATATGTGACCCCGCTGGTGTAAGGAAGTGTAGAGCTAATTGCTTAACACCTATGGGATACAATCGTTACTAGTGTATACTGGGAGAGTACATTTGGATTTATGATGATAAAATTTTTCCCATTGGATATAGTCTTGGTAGTGTATGACATTGACTGACAATGTTATACCATGGTGTGTATATCTTTCTTGTCCGATACTAGTTCCTTTGAACCTAGAGCAGGTTGTTACTGGATGATTAGGCTGCTTTATTTTGGGTTGCTTTTGATTTATGTATTCATGCGTGATATATATGCATGAATTTTGTTTAGATATACCGGTAACCCATGAGTGTTGGTAGCATAAGGTTGGTCTCTTTGATTGAGCTGATATGCTGATTTTGCATGTATATCATGATTGTTTTGGGTTGTAGGAGTCCTGTGGTAGACTGTCCATTTGCAAGTAGTATATGTATCCATGTTCTGATATGGTTTGAAGGTTCCTTGTGGATTATAGATATGTTGTTCGGTGTATGTATCTGGATGTATTATTGAAGATATCTTGTTGATTAAATCCGAGATGTAGTATAAGTACATCGGTGGTGTTTTGATGGAGGCATTTTGTTGATTTAATCCGAGTTGGGATATGTACATATGTGTTTGGTGTGGTATCTGAGGTATCTTTTTGATTATGTTTGATATGTGAGTGCACCTGTGTTTAGTATGCTTTATTGGAAGTATATGTTGGTTATACTCTTGGCATAGGTGAAGATATGTCATGTGAGTGTTGTTTGTGGTGTATTGTTGATTTTACCTACATTGATTTTGCACACGTGTTCGGTATGTATTGTTGGAGGTATCATACTGAATATACCCGAGTTGTGAGTATGTTTGGTGTATAATAATTGGAGGATTTTATTGATCATACATATGTTGTGTGAGCATGTGTGCTAGGTGTATACATTGGTAGCAGTATGATGATTCTACTTATACTGAATGCAGAATGTGGAGTGACTACATTATGTCATTTGTTGAATTAACCCATCAACTAATTTTCCTATCAGTGGATGACCCACTAGGATGCTGATAGAGTTGATGATGGATTTGATTAATTACTAGGTCGTTATATCCTAGGCTAACCACAGCGAATTGTGGTAGAGAGATCTTGTACAGTCTCTAACTGGATAGTTAGGTGCCTTAGGATACCTAGGTATTGTTTTGTGGTGGAGCGTTGCTCCCACATATTACGGATTGCTGGTAGCGGAGCATTGCTCCTATATTTATTGCAGATACATATTTCAGATTATTTGTGGTGGAGTGTTGCTCCCACATATTGAGGATTTCCTGTGGTAGAGCGTTGCTCCCACATATGTGGTGTTTCTTTTGATGGAGCGTTGCTCTCACCCTGGAGGAATTATTCTTTGGTGATTTATGTTATTGATGATCAGATTTTTCGATTTATTATCGGAGATCTTATGGATAGGAATGTCTGTGATACGGACATTATGTGTCTTGGTTTTTGCCATATAGGCTTACAGTGTCTTAGATGTTTTCAGGGACTCGATGATCTTGGTATGTCGAGGATTTTGGATAGGTTTCTATTATCTTTGTGGACGATGTTGTGATCTATTACGGATCCGAGGTGAGTCACGCACACTACCTTTGCATAGATCTAGAGATGATTCGACGAGAACATCTATATGTGATTATCAGTAGTGCTGGTTTGGATTGTCTTTTGTTATGATGTTTGGGACACACGGTCACCAGTAGGAGTGTACCGTGGTTCCATAGGAGATAGAGGTTGTTACCGTTTGGAGCAGCCGAAATCAGTGTAGGTGATCCGCAGTCTTTTGTGACTCGCAGGATATTACAGACCTTTCGTCGAGGGTTTCTTTCGCATAGCTATGCTACTTTCATGCGTGACCATGAAAGGCGTGAAGTTTACTTGGACTGAGGATTGCAAGACCAGCTTCTAGGAGCTGAAGCGGAGACTAGTGTCGGCTTTGATTTTTGATTTTTGGTTTTTACCTTCGGAAAAGGACGAATTTGTCCTCTACACCGACGCGTCTCTACAGGGTATGGGTGCTGTTCTGAGGTAGCACGGTAGAGCATTCTTATATGCTTCTCGATAGTTGAGGGAGCCTGAGAAGAAAATACTCAGTACATGATCTGGAGTTGGCCGCTATTATTTTTGCCCTGAAGGTTTGGCGGCAGTACCTGTATGATATTACATTGAGATTCTCACTGACCATCGGAGTCTCAAATATCTGTTCACTCAGAAGGAACTTAATCTTCGATCGAGGACATAGATGGAGTTCCTGAAGGATTATGATTGTACCATTAGCTATCACCGGGGAAAAGCTAATGTGGTTACCGATGCACTTAGCTAGAGGTCCAGAGGGACTTTAGCTTGCCACCGAGTTGTGGTCACAGATTTAATTCAGGATTTCTCTGAGTTAGACATTGAGGAGTAGGGACAGACAGAGCAGGGTATTCTTGTTACCATAGTTGCTCAGTCGTCGATCAGGACGAGAATCCGAGAGACCCAGTTGTTGAGACCTCATAGAGCTCAACGTGAGGCAAAGTGGTCCATATTATCAGACAGAAGATGTCAGAGGCATAAGACTGCCAGAAGTGTTATGCTGACCGGAGTCGGAGACCCTTAGAGTTCTCCATTTGCGACTAGGTATTTCTACGAGTTTCACCCATGAAAGGGGTGAAGAGATTAGCCTCAGAGGTAAGCTAGCTCCGCGATACATTGGACCTTTCCAGATCTCGGAAAGGATTGGAGCAGTAGTTTATCGGTTGGCACTATCGCCGTCATTGGCAGGCGTTCACGCCGTATTCCACGTATCTATGCTGAGGAGATACGTACCCGATCCGATACATGTGTTGATAAATAATCTCAGTTCCCTTCAGCTTGATGTCACCTATGAGGAGGTTCCGGTATGGATTTTAGACCGGAAAGAGCGTCAGTTGCGGAACAAGACTATTTAGCTGATTAAGTCGGATAACAGTATAATTTGGACGAGGAAGTTACTCAGGAGCTCGAGGATACGATCCAAGCTCGATATCCCCATCTTTTCACTTGAGCTATGTGATTTAGATTACCGTTCAGCATTCATACTTTCTATATCTGTTGTTAGTACTTGCTGATGGTAGATAACGAAATTTGGGGACCAAATTTTTATTAGTGGGGGAGAATGTAAAATACCGAAAATAGGCGAATATTAATAAGGGAATTTTTCGGAATTTTTGGAAATTTTTCGGGAATTTTTCGGAGCTCGTACGGACAAGTTAACGGGGATAAAAACGGGGTCCGGAAAAGCCTGTTTAGGCTACCCTGTTTTAATGAGGAAAAGTTTTATTTTCTTTAACTTTTTATTTTCTTATTCTTTTTCTTTTTCTCTTATTCCTCCCGCGCGCCCTAACCTTTCTCTTCGCTCGGCGATTTCTCCTCTCAGCCCTAGCATCTCCACCGTCGCCGCCCTTCTCTTCTCCTCCGTCCCTGCCCAAGCGCCGGCGAGCGCGAGCCACTGCCGGTCGAGCCACCCTCTTGATCCTTTCCTCCTCTGGCGCTGCCCTCTTGTGCGACACCAAGCCACTGCAGCCTGCGCCCTAGCCGCCGGCGACGCACGGAGCAGCGCCGCATCCCCCGGTGCCTAGCGCCGACAGCCGGCTGCCTTTCCTGTGTCGACCCTTCATCTCTTCCTGCGTCGCTATCTGAGTGCTGTCGCCAGTCACTTGAGTAGCGCCGGCCACCCCCGATCGCCGGCACCCGAGTACCACTGCTTGTGTTCTCCCGTATCCTGGCACTGAAGCCGACCACCCAGTGCCGAGGCCCTTTTCCTCTTTGGAGCTCTGTGCCGACGCCGACCCACCTTCACTGGCCACCAGGTTCTGCCGAGCCCTAGTCTTGATTTTCTTCTTGATTCCTTTGATTCCAGCACTGAGGGTTTGTTCTACCAGGATTTTGTGCTGTGGAGTACCTGATTTTCCAGCGCTAATCCTCTCCGGCAGTAAATTGCCTTGGCTATGATTGAAGGTGAGGTGCACAGATTTATCTAGAATTATGTTATCATTAGTGTGATGATTTCTTAAGCTCTATTTTGATATAGATAGTGAACCGCAGGTTATTTCTTGGGTTCCAACAACTACCTATGTTCCGGCAGCAACGTTACCGGTTGAGGTTTCAGAATTAGGTAAGTGGAGGAGGTAATTTTGAATACGAACTAGATTTAATTCTAGCTGTGAAAAGGATAGGGTTATTGGGGCGATAAGAAATGATTAGGGTTAAGGAACTAACCCTAGTGGACCAATTGATTTTATTTAGTTAAGGTTCGTTAATTGTGTTGGATGGATTAGTTGGATCCAATTTATAACTTCTTAAATTGGATTAGAATTTAATTTGGCTAATTTTGGAATGATAGAAATAGCTAAACTAGAAATTATGTTTGCTATACAGGACCTTGACGCGAGACGAGTATCTCGACGTCGGATTTGGACTGATTGGACTTTTCCTATTGGAGGCGGGTACTTTTGACTTTTTGTCTTTGATATGCTTAGTAATGAAATTAACATATTGCATCAATTGTGTTTCTTATCTGTTTCGGTTAATCACTACCCAAATCTTGATATATGTTTGATTGATTGATTTGTTTTGCATCCCATGTATACTTTACCTGTCTATACATGCTTATACGGGTAGTGATATACCATGCTTCACCATGCTCAGGACCTAAGTTTTTTATACCTTCTGTGTACCTTTGATTCGATATGATTCGTTGACCTAGGGTGCACTTTTCTATATATATGGATTAGGTCAGGATGTTTATATGGTTATTGCCATGCATCATTTGCATGATTGCATGCTGTGCGATAGTCCGCTCCATTATTGTTGAGCACATCGCCAGTTACATGGATCTGCACACACCACCACTCATGGGTTAGTGGTCGATTCAGGCTGTGTGTGTTGCAGCAGGGACTCTGTTAGGCACCGTTGGTCCGCTCATGGGTAGTGTGACACAACGTGTTATCCGGCAGGGATTCCTCCCCGTCTTTGAGTACCGGGAGTTGAGAGCATTGCGCTCCCCCATCTATGATTTGGGGTAGGAGGATAGGTGTACTCCGACATCCCGTCCTCGGTCACTCATCGGGAGTAGTGACGGAGTGCAGGTTGTCACCCTACCCTCGGCCTCACTATGTATGTGAGATGATCGATGGCGTCGGGGTGACCAGGCCGCATCATTGGCATCATATGCATGATGCATTTATTGCTTGTGTTTGTGTATGCTGCATATTGTTTGGATACCTATGTTTGACATGCATCCAGATTTCCTTATCCCTCGGACTGTTTGACCTTATACTCAGGACCTGGTTAGTACAGTATTCTCCTGTTTATTTCAGATGCATTCTTATCTTTCTTATCAGGAGACTGTACGCATGATTAGTGCTAGGTGTTGTTTTCTTTACTTTGCATATCATCTGTACCTGCTGAGTGTTGGACTCACCCCGCCTCCATTATTGATATTTTCAGGTTGATGCTGTCAGGAGGGAGTTCCATCGCTAGTCCTTACAGACCTCGAGGATATGACCTCGAGGATATGTTTGGTTTTCTTTGGTTTCTTTCTGTTCTAGACTGTTTGAATTCGTTATATTCTGGATTTATTTGCTTATGGATATGATATAGATTTTATTATATCGATGGATTTGGATTTGGTTTTTATTCTACTACATGCCTGCCTGGATGGCAGAAGAGGTGAGTTCGTCGGTTTTGAGCTTTACGAGTGTAGTTGAGTAGGGTGGTTTTTGAGTCAGAGTATTATTACTGCGTGGTTGCGTCGACGGTGAATATATATATAAACTGCGTGGTGATTGATTTTATTATTGTTATGATTCCAGCCGCTTGTGGGAGTATTTAGTGCTTGTAGAAAATTTTTGATTATCCGCGGGGAGATCTTAAATTTTCTCGGACGAGGACTCTTCCGGCGTGACAATTTAGTGGTATCGGAGCAGGTATACGATCTTGTTATATTTGATGTTTAGGATAACTCGATACCAATTTATTTACTTGTATCGGCCAAGTTTGGCAATACTTGTTGGATTTTTGTATTATGGATTTTGGATTTATCGATACCAATTTATTGGTATCGGGCGGATTATGGATACACTTTTGGTGTTTGGAGATTTATCGGATACATTTGTTAGTATTCGGATATTTGGGTTAGCCGGTTTGAGTCAATGGGCATTTTGGATTTTCGATATGGTTATGTTTCGGATTTCGTTTCAGATTTATTTGGATTTCGGCGATGTTTCTCGTTCAAGTTTGAGGTCAAAGGTTGGGGACAGGACAGAACATCTCCAAACGACAAATAGGTATGATGTTTATTTTATGATAGTTATGACATGTATTAGCACTTTATCTTTAGTACCTGTCTGGTTGTTGTAGCCATATTACATGTGATGGGTTAGCCACTGATCTGGGTCGACCCTCATAGAGATCAAGGATTATAGTCTCTGGTGATTTTTCATATCATACCAACAGTAGTTTTAGCTTCTGTTACTACTACTAGGAGATGGAAGCACATACCAGCCTCTGCTATTGTAAGCTGGGTAGTGGATGATACCTACATATTCCTGTTGACTTAGCCAGGAGAGTTTTATACTCATATCTTTTGGATATTATGGTACCAGGTACGATGGAAATTGGTCATTGGGAGTTACCATGTTTGATCATTGTTGAGAATGGTTTGAGGTTGAGGGATATTGTGAGATAAGATATTATGATATGTTGATTTCTAATGATTTATGAGAGTAAATGTTATGTGGTTGTCTGATGATCAATTACTAGATATTTGTTTTGATGATCTATTAGTGGATAACTATTTTGATGATTTATATTTGGGTTGTCATTGATGGTGACATAGTGAGTGTCATTTATGATATTCACAGTTTGATGATTATGGTTGGTGATCAGATTATAATTGGGTGCTGGAGAGTTTTACGGTTGAATGTGCCTATGATGTTTTAATAAACCTGGTTGGTTATGGATAGTTAACAGGATGATATAAAAAAAATGATATATGCTTCCTCTGATATGGGACTATGTGGATAAATAATGATTGAGGTTTTGAATGCTAACTTGCCCTCATGGGGAGTAGAGATTTATTCATCCGATATAGTGTGGGCTGATATTTTTGAGGATGAAGATGAGAGTGTCTTGATGTTCTTAAATTCTGACTTTTTCTTTTGGGTCGTACACATTTATACATATGATATTATGTGGTTGGATATACCTTAGTTGCTTGTGGAGGATTAAGGTATTCTTGATTAGTTAGTAGATGAATGATTTAGTTTTGTTGGTTGATCGGTAGAGGATTGTCATACTCTATTTTTAGAAGTTCGAACCTTTAGGTTATTTGTGCTTAGTTATGTATCTAGAGCACATTTGAGTACATGTTTTGTATTGACGTGAAAATGACTGATTTAGCCATATATCATTATCGACTTGGATAGGTTATAAAGGATCGATGTATCCTATTTCATGAAGATTTTGACCGTGGATTGTATATACCGGTGGAATAACTTAGAGGGTGCGTTGGGATATGTGACCCCTGGTGTAAGGAAGTGTAGAGCTAATTGCTTAACACCTATGGGATACAATCGTTACTAGTGTATACTGGGAGAGTACATTTGGATTTATGATGATAAAATTTTCCCATTGGATATAGTCTTGGTAGTGTATGACATTGACTGACAATGTTATACCATGGTGTGTATATTTTTCTTGTCCGATACCAGTTCCTTTGAACCTAGAGCAGGGTTGTTACTGGATAATTAGGCTGCTTTATTTTGGGTTGCCTTTGATTGATGTATTCATGCTTGATACATATGCATGAATTTTGTTTAGATATACCGGTAACCCATGAGTGTTGGTAGCATAAGGTTGGTCTCTTTGATTGAGCTGATATGCTGATTTTGCATGTATATCATGATTGTTTTGGGTTGTAGGAGTCCTGTGGTAGACTGTCCATTTGCAAGTAGTATATGTATCCATGTTCTGATATGGTTTGAAGGTTCCTTGTGGATTATAGATATGTTGTTCGGTGTATGTATCTGGATGTATTATTGAAGATATCTTGTTGATTAAATCCGAGATGTAGTATAAGTACATCGGTGGTGTTTTGATGGAGGCATTTTGTTGATTTAATCCGAGTTGGGATATGTACATATGTGTTTGGTGTGGTATCTGAGGTATCTTTTTGATTATGTTTGATATGTGAGTGCACCTGGGTTTAGTATGCTTTATTGGAAGTATATGTTGGTTATACTCTTGGCATAGGTGAAGATATGTCATGTGAGTGTTGTTTGTGGTGTATTGTTGATTTTACCTACATTGATTTTGCACACGTGTTCGGTATGTATTGTTGGAGGTATCATACTGAATATACCTGAGTTGTGAGTATGTTTGGTGTATAATAATTGGAGGATTTTATTGATCATACATATGTTGTGTGAGCATGTGTGCTAGGTGTATACATTGGTAGCAGTATGATGATTCTACTTATACTGAATGCAGAATGTGGAGTGACTGCATTATGTCATTTGTTGAATTAACCCATCAACTAATTTTCCTATCAGTGGATGACCCACTAGGATGCTGATAGAGTTGATGATGGATTTGATTAATTACTAGGTCGTTATATCCTAGGCTAACCACAGCGAATTGTGGTAGAGAGATCTTGTACAGTCTCTAACTGGATAGTTAGGTGCCTTAGGATACCTAGGTATTGTTTTGTGGTGGAGCGTTGCTCCCACATATTACGGATTGCTGGTAGCGGAGCATTGCTCCTATATTTATTGCAGATACATATTTCAGATTATTTGTGGTGGAGTGTTGCTCCCACATATTGAGGATTTCCTGTGGTAGAGCGTTGCTCCCACATATGTGGTGTTTCTTTTGATGGAGCGTTGCTCTCACCCTGGAGGAATTATTCTTTGGTGATTTATGTTATTGATGATCAGATTTTTCGATTTATTATCGGAGATCTTATGGATAGGAATGTCTGTGATACGGACATTATGTGTCTTGGTTTTTGCCATATAGGCTTACAGTGTCTTAGATGTTTTCAGGGACTCGATGATCTTGGTATGTCGAGGATTTTGGATAGGTTTCTATTATCTTTGTGGACGATGTTGTGATCTATTACGGATCCGAGGTGAGTCACGCACACTACCTTTGCATAGATCTAGAGATGATTCGACGAGAACATCTATATGTGATTATCAGTAGTGCTGGTTTGGATTGTCTTTTGTTATGATGTTTGGGACACACGGTCACCAGTAGGAGTGTACCGTGGTTCCATAGGAGATAGAGGTTGTTACCGTTTGGAGCAGCCGAAATCAGTGTAGGTGATCCGCAGTCTTTTGTGACTCGCAGGATATTACAGACCTTTCGTCGAGGGTTTCTTTCGCATAGCTATGCTACTTTCATGCGTGACCATGAAAGGCGTGAAGTTTACTTGGACTGAGGATTGCAAGACCAGCTTCTAGGAGCTGAAGCGGAGACTAGTGTCGGCTTTGATTTTTGATTTTTGGTTTTTACCTTCGGAAAAGGACGAATTTGTCCTCTACACCGACGCGTCTCTACAGGGTATGATGCAGCACGGTAGAGCATTCTTATATGCTTCTCGATAGTTGAGGGAGCCTGAGAAGAAAACACTCAGTTCTTGATCTGGAGTTGGCTGTTATTATTTTTACCCTGAAGATTTGGCGGCAGTACCTGTATGATATTACATTGAGATTCTCACTGACCATCGGAGTCTCAAATATCTGTTCACTCAGAAGGAACTTAATCTTCGATCGAGGACATAGATGGAGTTCCTGAAGGATTATGATTGTACCATTAGCTATCACCGGGGAAAAGCTAATGTGGTTACCGATGCACTTAGCTAGAGGTCCAGAGGGACTTTAGCTTGCCACCGAGTTGTGGTCACAGATTTAATTCAGGATTTCTCTGAGTTAGACATTGAGGAGCAGGGACAGACAGAGCAGGGTATTCTTGTTACCATAGTTGCTCAGTCGTCGATCAGGACGAGAATCCGAGAGACCCAGTTGTTGAGACCTCATAGAGCTCAACGTGAGGCAAAGTGGTCCATATTATCAGACAGAAGATGTCAGAGGCATAAGACTGCCAGAAGTGTTATGCTGACCGGAGTCGGAGACCCTTAGAGTTCTCCATTTGCGACTAGGTATTTCTACGAGTTTCACCCATGAAAGGGGTGAAGAGATTAGCCTCAGAGGTAAGCTAGCTCCGCGATACATTGGACCTTTCCAGATCTCGGAAAGGATTGGAGCAGTAGTTTATCGGTTGGCACTATCGCCGTCATTGGCAGGCGTTCACGCCGTATTCCACGTATCTATGCTGAGGAGATACGTACCCGATCCGATACATGTGTTGATAAATAATCTCGGTTCCCTTCAGCTTGATGTCACCTATGAGGAGGTTCCGGTATGGATTTTAGACCGGAAAGAGCGTCAGTTGCGGAACAAGACTATTTAGCTGATTAAGTCGGATAACAGTATAATTTGGACGAGGAAGTTACTCAGGAGCTCGAGGATACGATCCAAGCTCGATATCCCCATCTTTTCACTTGAGCTATGTGATTTAGATTACCGTTCAGCATTCATACTTTCTATATCTGTTGTTAGTACTTGCTGATGGTAGATAACGAAATTTGGGGACCAAATTTTTATTAGTGGGGGAGAATGTAAAATACCGAAAATAGGCGAATATTAATAAGGGAATTTTTCGGAATTTTTGGAAATTTTTCGGGAATTTTTCGGAGCTCGTACGGACAAGTTAACGGGGATAAAAACGGGGTCCGGAAAAGCCTGTTTAGGCTACCCTGTTTTAATGAGGAAAAGTTTTATTTTCTTTAACTTTTTATTTTCTTATTCTTTTTCTTTTTCTCTTATTCCTCCCGCGCGCCCTAACCTTTCTCTCCGCTCGGCGATTTCTCCTCTCAGCCCTAGCATCTCCGCCGTCGCCGCCCTTCTCTTCTCCTCCGTCCCTGCCCAAGCGCCGACGAGCGCGAGCCACTGCCGGTCGAGCCACCCTCTTGATTCTTTCCTCCTCTGGCGCTGCCCTCTTGTGCGCCACCAAGCCACTACAGCCTGCGCCCTAGCCGCCGGCGACGCACGGAGCAGCGCCGCATTCCCCGGTGCCTAGCGCCGACAGCCGGCTGCCTTTCTTGTGCCGACCCTTCATCTCTTCCTGCGTCGCTATCTGAGTGCTGTCGCCAGTCACTTGAGTAGCGCCGGCCACCCCCGATCGCCGGCACCCGAGTACCACTGCTTGTGTTCTCCCGTATCCTGGCACTGAAGCCGACCACCCAGTGCCGAGGCCCTTTTCCTCTTTGGAGCTCTGTGCCGACGCCGACCCACCTTCACTGGCCACCAGGTTCTGCCGAGCCCTAGTCTTGATTTTCTTCTTGATTCCTTTGATTCCAGCACTGAGGGTTTGTTCTACCAGGATTTTGTGCTGTGGAGTACCTGATTTTCCAGCGCTAATCCTCTCCGGCAGTAAATTGCCTTGGCTATGATTGAAGGTGAGGTGCACAGATTTATCTAGAATTATGTTATCATTAGTGTGATGATTTCTTAAGCTCTATTTTGATATAGATAGTGAACCGCAGGTTATTTCTTGGGTTCCAACAACTACCTATGTTCCGGCAGCAACGTTACCGGTTGAGGTTTCAGAATTAGGTAAGTGGAGGAGGTAATTTTGAATACGAACTAGATTTAATTCTAGCTGTGAAAAGGATAGGGTTATTGGGGCGATAAGAAATGATTAGGGTTAAGGAACTAACCCTAGTGGACCAATTGATTTTATTTAGTTAAGGTTCGTTAATTGTGTTGGATGGATTAGTTGGATCCAATTTATAACTTCTTAAATTGGATTAGAATTTAATTTGGCTAATTTTGGAATGATAGAAATAGCTAAACTAGAAATTATGTTTGCTATACAGGACCTTGACGCGAGACGAGTATCTCGACGTCGGATTTGGACTGATTGGACTTTTCCTATTGGAGGCGGGTACTTTTGACTTTTTGTCTTTGATATGCTTAGTAATGAAATTAACATGTTGCATTAATTGTGTTTCTTATCTGTTTCGGTTAATCACTACCCAAATCTTGATATATGTTTGATTGATTGATTTGTTTTGCATCCCATGTATACTTTACCTGTCTATACATGCTTATACGGGTAGTGATATACCATGCTTCACCATGTTCAGGACCTAGGTTTTTATACCTTCTGTGTACCTTTGATTCGATATGATTCGTTGACCTAGGGTGCACTTTTCTATATATATGGATTAGGTCAGGATGTTTATATGGTTATTGCCATGCATCATTTGCATGATTGCATGCTGTGCGATAGTCCGCTCCATTATTGTTGAGCACATCGCCAGTTACATGGATCTGCACACACCACCACTCATGGGTTAGTGGTCGATTCAGGCAGAGTGTGTTGCAGCAGGGACTCTGTTAGGAACCGTTGGTCCGCTTATGGGTAGTGTGACACAACGTGTTATCCGGCAGGGATTCCCGTCTTTGAGTACTGGGAGTTGAGAGCATTGCGCTCCCATCTATGATTTGGGGTAGGAGGATAGGTGTACTCCGACATCCGTCCACTCGGTCACTCATCGGGAGTAGTGACGACAGAGTGGTTGTCACAGCCCTACCCACTCGGCCTCACTATGTATGTGAGATGATCGATGGCGTCGGGGTGACCAGACGCATCATTGGCATCATATGCATGATGCATTTATTGCTTGTGTTTGTGTATGTTGCATATTGTTTGGATACCTATGTTTGACATGCATACAGGATTCCTTATCCCTGGACTGTTTGACCTTATACTCAGGACTGGTTAGTACAGTATTCTCCTGTTTATTTCAGATGCATTCTTATCTTTCTTATCAGGTACGCATGATTAGTGCTAGGTGTTGTTTTCTTTACTTTGCATATCATCTGACCTGCTGAGTGTTGGACTCACCCGCCTCCATTGTTGATATTTTCGGGTTGATCTTTGTCGGGAGGGAGTTCGATCGCTAGTCCTCATTGCGTAGTCTTGGTCCTGGAACCTCCGGGATATGTTTGGTTTTCTTTGGTTTCTTTCTGTTCTAGACTGTTTGAACTCGTTATATTCTGGATTTATTTGCTTATGGATATGATATAGATTTTATTATATCGATGGATTTGGATTTGGTTTTATTCTACTACATGCTTGCCTGGATGGCGAAGAGGTGAGTGGTTTTGAGCTTTACGAGTGTAGTTGAGTAGGGTGGTTTTGAGTCGAGTATTATTACTGCGTGGTTGCGTCAGCCAGAGTATATATATAAGCTGCGTGGTGATTGATTTTATTATTGTTATGATTCCAGCCGCTTGTAGAGTATTTAGTGCTTGTAGAAAATTTTTGATTATCCGCCGTACAGGGGAGATGCTTCCGAAATTTCTCTCTAGGGCGTGACAATTTAGTGGTATCGGAGCAGGTATACGATCTTTTGTTTTCGTATTTTAGATGTTTGGGATAACCTGATACCAATTTATTTACTTGGTATCAGAGCGCCAAGTTTGGCGATACTTGTTGGATTTTTATATTATGGATTTTCGAGATTTATCTGATACCAATTTATCGGTATCAGAGCAGGTTATGATACCTGCTTTTGGTGTTCTGGAGATTTATCGGATACCTGTTGTTGGTATTCTGGGTATTTGGTTAGCCAGGTTTGCGAGTCAAACTGGGCATTTTCGGATTTTCGATATGGTTATGTTTCGGATTTTCGTTTCAGATTTATTTGGATTTCCGGCGATGTTTCTCGTTCGAAGTTTGAGGTCAAAGGTTGGGGACAGGACAGCGACGGAACATCTCCAGACAGCAAATAGGTATGATGTTTATTTTATGATAGTTATGACATGTATTAGCACTTTATCTTTAGTACATGTCTGGTTGTTGTAGCCATATTACATGTGATGGGTTAGCCACCGATCCGGGTCGACCATCATAGAGATCAAGGATTATAGTCTCTGGTGATTTTTCATATCATACCAACAGTAGTTTTAGCTTCTGTTACTACTACTAGGAGATGGAAGCACATACCAGCCTCTGCTATTGTAAGCTGGGTAGTGGATGATACCTACATATTCCTGTTGACTTAGCCAGGAGAGTTTTATACTCATATCTTTTGGATATTATGGTACCAGGTACGATGGAAATTGGTCATTGGGAGTTACCATGTTTGATCATTGTTGAGAATGGTTTGAGGTTGAGGGATATTGTGAGATAAGATATTATGATATGTTGATTTCTAATGATTTATGAGAGTAAATGTTATGTGGTTGTCTGATGATCAATTACTAGATATTTGTTTTGATGATCTATTAGTGGATAACTATTTTGATGATTTATATTTGGGTTGTCATTGATGGTGACATAGTGAGTGTCATTTATGATATTCACAGGTTTGATGATTATGGTTGGTGATCAGATTATAAATTGGGTGCTGGAGAGTTTTACGGTTGAATGTGCCTATGAGATTTTAATAAACCTGGTTGGTTATGGATAGTTAACAGGATGATATAAAAAAAATGATATATGCTTCCTCTGATATGGGACTATGTGGATAAATAATGATTGAGGTTTTGAATGCTAACTTGCCCTCATGGGGAGTAGAGATTTATTCATCTGATATAGTGTGGGCTGATATTTTTGAGGATGAAGATGAGAGTGTCTTGATGTTCTTAAATTCTGACTTTTTCTTTTGGGTCGTACACATTTATACATATGATATTATGTGGTTGGATATACCTTAGTTGCTTGTGGAGGATTAAGGTATTCTTGATTAGTTAGTAGATGAATGATTTAGTTTTGTTGGTTGATCGGTAGAGGATTGTCATACTCTATTTTTAGAAGTTCGAACCTTTAGGTTATTTGTGCTTAGTTATGTATCTAGAGCACATTTGAGTACATGTTTTGTACTGACGTGAAAATGACTGATTTAGCCATATATCATTATCGACTTGGATAGGTTATAAAGGATCGATGTATCCTATTTCATGAAGATTTTGACCGTGGATTGTATATACCTGGTGGAATAACTTAGAGGGTGCGTTGGGATATGTGACCCCGCTGGTGTAAGGAAGTGTAGAGCTAATTGCTTAACACCTATGGGATACAATCGTTACTAGTGTATACTGGGAGAGTACATTTGGATTTATGATGATAAAATTTTTCCCATTGGATATAGTCTTGGTAGTGTATGACATTGACTGACAATGTTATACCATGGTGTGTATATCTTTCTTGTCCGATACTAGTTCCTTTGAACCTAGAGCAGGTTGTTACTGGATGATTAGGCTGCTTTATTTTGGGTTGCTTTTGATTTATGTATTCATGCGTGATATATATGCATGAATTTTGTTTAGATATACCGGTAACCCATGAGTGTTGGTAGCATAAGGTTGGTCTCTTTGATTGAGCTGATATGCTGATTTTGCATGTATATCATGATTGTTTTGGGTTGTAGGAGTCCTGTGGTAGACTGTCCATTTGCAAGTAGTATATGTATCCATGTTCTGATATGGTTTGAAGGTTCCTTGTGGATTATAGATATGTTGTTCGGTGTATGTATCTGGATGTATTATTGAAGATATCTTGTTGATTAAATCCGAGATGTAGTATAAGTACATCGGTGGTGTTTTGATGGAGGCATTTTGTTGATTTAATCCGAGTTGGGATATGTACATATGTGTTTGGTGTGGTATCTGAGGTATCTTTTTGATTATGTTTGATATGTGAGTGCACCTGGGTTTAGTATGCTTTATTGGAAGTATATGTTGGTTATACTCTTGGCATAGGTGAAGATATGTCATGTGAGTGTTGTTTGTGGTGTATTGTTGATTTTACCTACATTGATTTTGCACACGTGTTCGGTATGTATTGTTGGAGGTATCATACTGAATATACCCGAGTTGTGAGTATGTTTGGTGTATAATAATTGGAGGATTTTATTGATCATACATATGTTGTGTGAGCATGTGTGCTAGGTGTATACATTGGTAGCAGTATGATGATTCTACTTATACTGAATGCAGAATGTGGAGTGACTGCATTATGTCATTTGTTGAATTAACCCATCAACTAATTTTCCTATCAGTGGATGACCCACTAGGATGCTGATAGAGTTGATGATGGATTTGATTAATTACTAGGTCGTTATATCCTAGGCTAACCACAGCGAATTGTGGTAGAGAGATCTTGTACAGTCTCTAACTGGATAGTTAGGTGCCTTAGGATACCTAGGTATTGTTTTGTGGTGGAGCGTTGCTCCCACATATTACGGATTGCTGGTAGCGGAGCATTGCTCCTATATTTATTGCAGATACATATTTCAGATTATTTGTGGTGGAGTGTTGCTCCCACATATTGAGGATTTCCTGTGGTAGAGCGTTGCTCCCACATATGTGGTGTTTCTTTTGATGGAGCGTTGCTCTCACCCTGGAGGAATTATTCTTTGGTGATTTATGTTATTGATGATCAGATTTTTCGATTTATTATCGGAGATCTTATGGATAGGAATGTCTGTGATACGGACATTATGTGTCTTGGTTTTTGCCATATAGGCTTACAGTGTCTTAGATGTTTTCAGGGACTCGATGATCTTGGTATGTCGAGGATTTTGGATAGGTTTCTATTATCTTTGTGGACGATGTTGTGATCTATTACGGATCCGAGGTGAGTCACGCACACTACCTTTGCATAGATCTAGAGATGATTCGACGATAACATCTATATGTGATTATCAGTAGTGCTGGTTTGGATTGTCTTTTGTTATGATGTTTGGGACACACGGTCACCAGTAGGAGTGTACCGTGGTTCCATAGGAGATAGAGGTTGTTACCGTTTGGAGCAGCCGAAATCAGTGTAGGTGATCCGCAGTCTTTTGTGACTCGCAGGATATTACAGACCTTTCGTCGAGGGTTTCTTTCGCATAGCTATGCTACTTTCATGCGTGACCATGAAAGGCGTGAAGTTTACTTGGACTGAGGATTGCAAGACCAGCTTCTAGGAGCTGAAGCGGAGACTAGTGTCGGCTTTGATTTTTGATTTTTGGTTTTTACCTTCGGAAAAGGACGAATTTGTCCTCTACACCGACGCGTCTCTACAGGGTATGGGTGCTGTTCTGAGGTAGCACGGTAGAGCATTCTTATATGCTTCTCGATAGTTGAGGGAGCCTGAGAAGAAAATACTCAGTACATGATCTGGAGTTGGCCGCTATTATTTTTGCCCTGAAGGTTTGGCGGCAGTACCTGTATGATATTACATTGAGATTCTCACCGACCATCGAGTCTCAAATATCTGTTCACTCGAAGGAACTTAATCTTGATCGAGGACATAGATGGAGTTCTCGAAGGATTATGATTGTACCATTAGCTATCACCGGGGAAAAGCTAATGTGGTTACCGATGCACTTAGCTAGAGGTCCAGAGGGACTTTAGCTTGCCACCGAGTTGTGGTCACAGATTTAATTCAGGATTTCTCTGAGTTAGACATTGAGGAGTAGGGACAGACAGAGCAGGGTATTCTTGTTACCATAGTTGCTCAGTCGTCGATCGGGACGAGAATCCGAGAGACCCAGTTGTTGAGACCTCATAGAGCTCAGCGTGAGGCAAAGTGGTCCATATTATCGGACAGAAGATGTCGGAGGCATAAGACTGCCGAAGTGTTATGTTGACCGGAGTCGGAGACCCTTAGAGTTCTCCATTTGCGACTAGGTATTTCTACGAGTTTCACCCATGAAAGGGGTGAAGAGATTAGCCTCAGAGGTAAGCTAGCTCCGCGATACATTGGACCTTTCCAGATCTCGGAAAGGATTGGAGCAGTAGTTTATCGGTTGGCACTATCGCCGTCATTGGCAGGCGTTCACGCCGTATTCCACGTATCTATGCTGAGGAGATACGTACCCGATCCGATACATGTGTTGATAAATAATCTCAGTTCCCTTCAGCTTGATGTCACCTATGAGGAGGTTCCGGTATGGATTTTAGACCGGAAAGAGCGTCAGTTGCGGAACAAGACTATTTAGCTGATTAAGTCGGATAACAGTATAATTTGGACGAGGAAGTTACTCAGGAGCTCGAGGATACGATCCAAGCTCGATATCCCCATCTTTTCACTTGAGCTATGTGATTTAGATTACCGTTCAGCATTCATACTTTCTATATCTGTTGTTAGTACTTGCTGATGGTAGATAACGAAATTTGGGGACCAAATTTTTATTAGTGGGGGAGAATGTAAAATACCGAAAATAGGCGAATATTAATAAGGGAATTTTCCGAAATTTTTGGAAATTTTTCGAGAATTTTTCGGAGCTCGTACGAATGAGTTAACGAGGATAAAAACGGGGTCCAGAAAAGCCTGTTTAGGCTACCCCGCTTTAAAGAGGAAAAGTTTTATTTTCTTTAACTTTTTATTTTCTTATTCTTTTTCTTTTTCTCTTATTCCTCCCGCGCGCCCTAACCTTTCTCTCCGCTCGGCGATTTCTCCTCTCAGCCCTAGCATCTCCGCCGTCGCCGCCCTTCTCTTCTCCTCCGTCCCTGCCCAAGCGCCGGCGAGCGCGAGCCACTGCCGGTCGAGCCACCCTCTTGATTCTTTCCTCCTCTGGCGCTGCCCTCTTGTGCGACACCAAGCCACTGCAGCCTGCGCCCTAGCTGCCGGAGACGCACGGAGCAGCGCCGCATTTCCCGGTGCCTAGCGCCGACAGCCGGCTGCCTTTCCTGTGCCGACCCTTCATCTCTTCCTTCGTCGCTATCTGAGTGCTGTCGCCAGTCACTTGAGTAGCGCCGGCCACCCCCGATCGCCGGCACCCGAGTACCACTGCTTGTGTTCTCCCGTATCCTGGCACTGAAGCCGACCACCCAGTGCCGAGGCCCTTTTCCTCTTTGGAGCTCTGTGCCGACGCCGACCCACCTTCACTGGCCACCAGGTTCTGCCGAGCCCTAGTCTTGATTTTCTTCTTGATTCCTTTGATTCCAGCACTGAGGGTTTGTTCTACCAGGATTTTGTGCTGTGGAGTACCTGATTTTCCAGCGCTAATCCTCTCCGGCAGTAAATTGCCTTGGCTATGATTGAAGGTGAGGTGCACAGATTTATCTAGAATTATGTTATCATTAGTGTGATGATTTCTTAAGCTCTATTTTGATATAGATAGTGAACCGCAGGTTATTTCTTGGGTTCCAACAACTACCTATGTTCCGGCAGCAACGTTACCGGTTGAGGTTTCAGAATTAGGTAAGTGGAGGAGGTAATTTTGAATACGAACTAGATTTAATTCTAGCTGTGAAAAGGATAGGGTTATTGGGGCGATAAGAAATGATTAGGGTTAAGGAACTAACCCTAGTGGACCAATTGATTTTATTTAGTTAAGGTTCGTTAATTGTGTTGGATGGATTAGTTGGATCCAATTTATAACTTCTTAAATTGGATTAGAATTTAATTTGGCTAATTTTGGAATGATAGAAATAGCTAAACTAGAAATTATGTTTGCTATACAGGACCTTGACGCGAGACGAGTATCTCGACGTCGGATTTGGACTGATTGGACTTTTCCTATTGGAGGCGGGTACTTTTGACTTTTTGTCTTTGATATGCTTAGTAATGAAATTAACATATTGCATCAATTGTGTTTCTTATCTGTTTCGGTTAATCACTACCCAAATCTTGATATATGTTTGATTGATTGATTTGTTTTGCATCCCATGTATACTTTACCTGTCTATACATGCTTATACGGGTAGTGATATACCATGCTTCACCATGCTCAGGACCTAAGTTTTTTATACCTTCTGTGTACCTTTGATTCGATATGATTCGTTGACCTAGGGTGCACTTTTCTATATATATGGATTAGGTCAGGATGTTTATATGGTTATTGCCATGCATCATTTGCATGATTGCATGCTGTGCGATAGTCCGCTCCATTATTGTTGAGCACATCGCCAGTTACATGGATCTGCACACACCACCACTCATGGGTTAGTGGTCGATTCAGGCTGTGTGTGTTGCAGCAGGGACTCTGTTAGGCACCGTTGGTCCGCTCATGGGTAGTGTGACACAACGTGTTATCCGGCAGGCCCGTCTTTGAGTACCGGGAGTTGAGAGCATTGCGCTCCCCCATCTATGATTTGGGGTAGGAGGATAGGTGTACTCCGACAGCATCCCGTCCACTCGGTCACTCATCAGGAGTAGTGACGACAGAGTGCACGGTTGTCACAGCCCTACCCACTCGGCCTCACTATGTATGTGAGATGATCGACTGGCGTCAGGGGTGACCAGGACGCATCATTGGCATCATATGCATGATGCATTTATTGCTTGTGTTTGTGTATGCTGCATATTGTTTGGATACCTATGTTTGACATGCATACAGGATTTCCTTATCCCTCGGACTGTTTGACCTTATACTCAGGACCTGGTTAGTACAGTATTCTCCTGTTTATTTCAGATGCATTCTTATCTTTCTTATCAGGAGACTGTACGCATGATTAGTGCTAGGTGTTGTTTTCTTTACTTTGCATATCATCTGTACCTGCTGAGTGTTGGACTCACCCCGCCTCCATTGTTGATATTTTCAGGTTGATGCTGTCAGGAGGGAGTTCCAGTCGCTAGTCCTCACTGCACGTAGTGCTGGTCCTGCAGACCTCCAGGATATGTTTGGTTTTCTTTGGTTTCTTTCTGTTCTAGACTGTTTGAACTCGTTATATTCTGGATTTATTTGCTTATGGATATGATATAGATTTTATTATATCGATGGATTTGGATTTGGTTTTTATTCTACTACATGCCTGCCTGGATGGCAGAAGAGGTGAGTTAATCGGTTTTGAGCTTTCTGAGTGTAGTTGAGTAGGGTGGTTTTGAGTCGAGTATTATTACTGCGTGGTTGCGTCAGCCAGAGGATATATATAAACTGCGTGGTGATTGATTTTATTATTGTTATGATTCCAGCCGCTTGTGGTGAGTATTTAGTGCTTGTAGAAAATTTTTGATTGTCCGCCGTACATGGGAGATGCTCCATAGGTGAATAACTCTTATCGAGATATACTGATCAATAAGGTATCAAACCTAGGTCCTGAACATGTGAAACATGGTTATATCACTACCCATGAGCATGATAGATCAGGTACAAGATCAATACGAGATGCAAACAAACAATCAGTCAAACAGGTAACATGTATTGGACAGTGATTAACCGAAACAAATAGGAAACACAATTAATGCAACATATTATTTTCATTACTAAGCATATCAAAGACAATAAGTCAAAAGTACCCGCCTCCGATAAGAAAAGTCCAATCTGGAATAGATCCCTCGTCGAGACACCGTCTCGAATCAAAGTCCTGTACCAATCAATATATATATTTTTATTTAGCTAAAATTCATAAGAATTTAAATAGCTAAATAAAATCAACGAGACTAAATTAGGGAAAACCCTAATCCACATAATCATTTGCCTACCTAAATTAAATATAACAATTGACTAGGGTTAATTGTCATAACCCTAATCGTTCCATTAGATAAATTTTAAACCAACCCAATCTACAACAAGGATCCATTACCCTAATTCAAATCTACACATGATCATGTAATCAAAGCCCTACACAATACCTCAATTCGTATGTATCACTGTTGATCCAAAAATCAAAGATGTTGGCTGTCGAAACAAGATCAGAGCCGCTGCTGGGGATCACAAAGTTACTGCCCAAACAACACATGTTATGCTAATACACTGCATCAACATCTCAAGATTACAAGATGAATTAAATTGAAGCCCAACATTTCATACCTAAATCCCAAGCTCCTGTTGACGCTCAACTGATCAGAAAACCAATTTAGCCGCAGCAGATTAAAAACCCTATTCTGCCATATAAACCAAATCCAAAACACTTATCAATTCCTCCACAACAAAATCTGAGAACAGAACCATAACCTAATTCCAATCACAGTTAGGGTACAGAGCGTAAGACCTGTGATGAAACGAACCGGTGGCGGGCGGCAGTGCAAGGCAGAGTGTGGCAATCAGTGAAGATCAGCTGTGATGGAAGCAAGGCAAGGAGCGGGAGACAGAAAATCGGCTGAAGAGCAGCGACGTCGGTGCAGCTGCAATTGGAGCGACTCAGCGAACAGCAGTGGTGAAGCTAGGGCATAAGGGGAGGGGCGGTTAGGCGGTCGAGTGCGAGGAGAGTCAATCGGTTCTCTATTCCCTGGCGTCGTCGGCGTCGGGCAGAGGAGAGGAAGGCGTCGGGAAGGAGTGGCAGCGACGCGGCTAAGGATCGGCTCCGGCGCTCGTTCTAGGGCACGGCTGGGCGGAAGTGTTGCCGGCACTTGGGAGAAGAGAAGAAGAGGTGGAGGCGGAGGAACTGCTGTGGCCGGCGGTTAGGGCAAAGATTGTGACGGGGAGAGAAGAGGGGCGCGCGGGTGGCTCGGCAGGGAAGAAACAGCGACAAAAGAAAATGAAAAGAAATAAAGGAAATAAAAGGAAAAGGATATATATAAATATAATCTTTTCCTCGCTTAAATCGGGTAGCCTAAACAGGCTTTTTTCCGGCCCCGTTCTCGTCCCCGTTAACTCGTCCATACGAGCTCCGAAAATTCCCGGAAAATTTCCAAAAATTCCGGAAAATTCCCTTATTAATATTCGCCTATTTTCCGGTATTTTACATGACTCACCCCGTTGATATTACCATTTCAGGTTAAGGCTGTACGGAGAAGTTCCAGTCGCTAGTCCCCTGTAGTCCACGAGGACGTTTGTTGGTCTTTTGGTTTTTTTCTTTATTAGACTATGTTTAGACTTGTTCTGTTTTGATACCTTGGATCTTGTATGGATTTTTACTTGTCGATGGATTTTTATTCGATATGATCTTCTACATGGCTGCCTGGACGACAGAAGAGGTAAGTTGATTTTATTTGTGTCATTGAGTTTTTGTGCTTTACGAGTGTAGTTGAATAGGATATCTGTTTTGTGCTTTATGAGTGTAGTTGAGTAGAATGTTTTGAGATGTTTACTTATCCTTTGTTTTAGTTCACTATTTAACTACGTGGATGGTGTGATTGTTTCCTTATTTATTTGTTGTTATATACATATGTTCCGGTCGTGTTGGCCGTGTATGACTATGGATGTAGAAAAGTTTTAGATTGTCACCTGTAGAGGAGAGATGTTGTCGAAGTTTTTTCGGACATGGACTCCCCCGGGGCGTGACAATTTATTTGGTATCCGAGCCAGGTTGGCGATACTTGTTTGTATATCGTGTTATCGATTTTGAGATTTATCTGATACCAATTTATTGGTATCTGAGCGGGTTATGAATACTTGCTTTTGGTGTTCTGAATTTTTTGGGTAGCCCATGTTTGTGAGTAAATTTGGCTACTTATTTTCGGATTTGTATGGATTCCTGTTGGTTTACTTGTACGGAATTCTGAAATAAAAGGGGTCTGGACAGCGACGGAATATCTTCAGACGATAAATTGGTATAAAGGTAATTTAAGTAATTTTTGTACTTATAATGATATCTGTGTTATAACTTTACAGATATGAGGAGGTTTACACGAATAGCTGCGAGGCGTGGTGCTGGACGACCACGTACGAGGAATTTGGAGTCTCTGGAGTCGCCAGAGATGCCTTTTGGGGTTGAGCCTGTCAGTCAGGGGCAGACTCAGGATACTGCGAATGCGTCTGGTTCTCATACCCCAATGAATTTTTTAGAGGTACCTACCTCGGCTGCACCGGCTGTACCCGCCCCTACTGTATTTACGGTACCACCAGGCGTACCACCGGCATACCCCGCACTTGCTTCGGCCGAGCCTACGGTGTACCCGGCACCATCGCCACCTGGACCTACCGTGTACCCGACACCAGCGACACTTGTGCCCCCAGTACCTACGGTGTACCCAGTAGCACCTGTACCAGCGGTACCGGTTGCACCGGTACCACTACATACCGTACATCCAGCCGTAGCCACCTATGCTGACCTTGCAGTGCCAACGGTGACATATGCTCCCGTTTATACAGCAGCACCGGGAGTACCTCCCCTGATTTATTCAGCGGTACCACCTATAGCACCAGCTCCAGTGTTTCCGTCAGTTCCTGCAGCCGTCCCTACCCCCTCACTTACATTGTCGCGGCACGAGCCAGGATTCCAGCGTTGGCAGAGTCGATGAAGAGTCGATTTACACTCTTCCGTGGAGACCTTGATCCGAGTGTGGCCTTGTCATGGATAGAGACTATGGAGCGGACCTTCTTCTATATGGCTTGCTCCGAGTGAGAGAAAGCAGAGATGATTGTTTTCCATTTACGGGATGAGGCCGACACTTGGTGGGTTACTTAGCGTTCTATCATCGGCGAGCGGAACATCACTTGGGTCAGGTTCAGAGAGGCTTTTGAGAGCCACTTCTTCCCACGAGCTTATCAGATGACTCGCCGGCAGGATTTCCTAAGTTTGCGACAGAACAACCGGTCGGTGACAGAGTATAATGCAGAGTTTAACCGATTGACCAGATTTTGTCCAAAGCTAGTTGCTGAGGACAGTTCACGTATGCAGCAGTTTATTCAGGGGCTGGATAGACATTTGCAAGTAAGGCTTGCCGGTCTTGGTAGCGCATCTTATTTAGAGACGTTGGATAGAGCCTTCATGATTGAGTCAGCTCAACAGAGAGCGTTTCCGGACAAAAAAAGGAAGCAGATGGGTCAGACATCAGGATAGATCCAGCAGGCACAGATGACCGGACAGCAGCAGAGTAGTCGCAGTCGGCTAGGTTAGAGTACTTCTGGGGTATTACGTAGGCCTCAAAGGTCAGGGCAGTCTTCCTCAGGACGTTTCCGGTCTCCTCAGCAGGACCAGAAACAAACCGTCAGCGATATTCACTGTTTCTGATGTGGGTCCAGAGATCACATCACCACAGCCTGCTCTCTGGGACAGTCAGTTTGCTTTTATTGCAAACTGCCTGGGCACCAGAGTCGAGATTGCTCGTTGAAGGCTCAGCATACTGCTCCCGGAGTTACTGCTCAGGGAGGACAGCACAGTCAGTCAGGGGCTCGACGAGGAGGGTAGAGATTTCCACCCTCACATCGCCAGCAGGGGACAGCTTCCCCTTCAGCAGTTGCATTTGACATGCTCGGACAGGAGTACCCCAGTACTTCCATAGTACCCAAGAGCTCTGTTCCGGGACCTCATTATCTGACTCAGGGGCAGTATCAGCTGCCGCCTCAGCCTCTATTCCAGTACCCGTCGTAGCCCCAGCCATAGGCTTAGTATCAGACACAGTCCCAGCCGTCGGTACAGTGTCAATCGCCGTCCTCTCAGACTTCTCTAGCACAGTATTTAGCACCGCCTCAGTGGCAGGCTCCTGCCCATACGCAGCAGTCGCAGGCAGCGTTACCACCTCTTTCTCTGCCAGAGACTGGGCGTATTCATGCGGTCACCAGAGAGGATGCTCAGCGAGCCGACGGATTCGTTTTCCGCGGTATGATTTCTATTTATGCCTTATCTGCAGATATACTGATAGATACTAGTAACTCGCATTCTTTATATCCCGTACTTTTATGCGGGTGATTGGTAGATTACCCACTTTCAGATCGCAGCGACTGACCGTTTCTCTACCGTCCGGTGACACCATGGACGTCACCCTATAGGTCAGAGGTTGCCCGTTAGATTTTGGCAACATAATACTTACGGTGGATCTTTTAGTATTGGAAATGGTCGATTTTGATATTATTCTTAGCATGGACTGTTTATCAGCATATCATGCTACTGTTGATTGCCAGACGAGGGTGGTCACGTTCTGGCCTCCGAACCAACCCTCGTGGGACTTCACTGGCATCAGAGACGACGACATATCGATTATTTCAGCGATTCAGGCTCAGAAGCTACTGTCACATGACTGTCAGGGTTTTCTGTTATCTTTGATCAGTACTGAGGACAGTAGTAGTTCACAGCTCTCCGACGTTCCGGTGGTCCGAGAGTACCCAGATGTATTCCCAGAGGAGCTACCAGGTCTGCCTCTCAGGAGGCTGGTGGAGTTCGTTATTGAGCTGATTCCGGGGACCACACCGGCATCGAAAGCTCTTTATCGTATGTCACCAAAAGAGTTGAACGAACTGAAAGTTCAACTCCAAGAGCTTTTGGATAGGGGATTTATTCTCCCTAGTGTTTCTCCATGAGGTTCTCCAGTTTTGTTTGTCAAGAAAAAGGATGGTACACTGAGGTTGTGCATTGACTACAGACAGCTGAATGCAGTGACCGTCAGAAATAAGTACCTCCTTCCACGGATCGAGGATTTGTTTGATCAACTCAGAGGTACATCAGTGTATTGTAAGATTGATCTGCGGTCCGGATATCATCAGCTGAGAGTCAGAGAATTTGATATTCAGAAGATAACATTCCGTACCAGATACGGTCATTATGAGTTTTTGGTAATGCCATTTGAGCTTACCAATGCACCAGCGGTGTTTATGGACTTGATGAACCGTATCTTTCTAGAGTATCTAGATTAGTTCGTTGTCGTTTTCATCGATGACATATTGATTTACTCGCGTTCCGAGAAGGAACATGCACAACACCTTCGCACAGTCTTGGAGACTCTTCGACGACATCAGCTGTACGCGAAGTTCAGCAAGTGTGCATTCTGGCTATCTTTAGTCGGTTTTCTGGGACATGTGATCTCTAACAGAGGTATTTCAGTAAACCCTCAGAAGATCGAGGCTGTCACTAGTTGGGAGCAGCCGAAGTCAGTGCAGGAGATCCGCAGTTTTTTGGGATTGGCCGGATATTAACGACATTTTTTCGAGAGTTTCTCGTGTATTGCTATGTCGCTGACATGCCTTACCAGGAAAGGCGTGAAGTTCACGTGGTCCGAGGATTGCGAGATCAGCTTTCAGGAACTGAAGCGGAGATTAGTGTCGGCTCCAGTTTTGATTTTATCTTCTGGAGAGGATGAATTTGTACTCTACACCGACGCGTCTCTTCAGGGTTTGAGTGTTGTTCTGATGCAGCACGGCAGGGTAGTCTCCTATGCTTCTCGAGAGTTAAAGGAGCATGAGAAGAACTACCCAGTACATGATCTGGAGCTACCTGCCATCATCTTTGCTCTGAAGATCTGGCAGCATCATTTATACGACATTACATTTGAGATTCTCACTGATCATAAGAGTCTCAAATATATTTTTACTTAGAAGGAGCTTAATCTCCGACAGAGGAGATGGATGGAGTTCTTGAAGGATTACGATTGTACCATTAGCTATCACTCGGGGAAAGCTAATGTGGTTGCCGATGCACTCAGCAGGAAGTCCAGAGGGACTTTGGCTTGCCACCGAGTTTCAGTCACAGACTTGGTTCAGAGTTTTTTCGAGTTGGGCCTTCAGGAGCAGGGACAGACAGAGCAGGGTATTCTGGTTACCATGGTTGCTCAGTCGTCGATCAGGACGAGGATCCGAGAGGCCCAGGCCAGTGATTAGCATTTGCAGTTTATTGGCAGTCAGGTAGCTTCCGGGCAGCAGACCGAGTTCACACGAGACGAGGAGGGCATTCTATACTTCCGAGGCAGATTATGCGTACTTCGGTCTCACCTGGTCTTACAGGAGCTACTTCAGGAGGCTCATCGCTCTCGATTTGCGATCCATCCAGGTGAGACCCGCATGTATCGAGATTTGAGGTGTTCCTACTGGTGGAACGGTATGAAGAAAGACATTGCGGAATTCGTAGCTAGATGTCTTGTTTGTCAGCAGATGAAGACTGAGCACCAGAGACCAAATCCGCGCACTTCTTAGCGATCCGGAGGATAGATTCCCTGGATCAATTGGTAGATCTGTATTACCGGGAAATCATCAGATTGCATGGTGTCCCTTTGAGTATTATTTCGGACAGAGACCCTTGGTTCACGTCTCGATTCTGGCAGAGTCTGCAGCAGGCCTTGGGCACTCAGCTCCGTTTCAGTACAGCTTTCCATCCGCAGATAGATGGACAGTCAGAGCGGACTATTCAGACTCTAGAGGACTTGCTGAGATCTTGTGTACTAGATTTTGGAGGCAGTTGGGAGGACCATTTGTCGTTGGTAGAGTTTGTCGACAACAACAGCTTTCATTCGGCTATCCAGATGGCACCGTTTGAAGTGTTGTATGGTAGGCCTTGTCGGACACCCACCCTCTGGGATGAGGTTGGGGAGGCCCAGCTGTTGGGACCTCATAGAGCTCAGCAGGAGACAGAGTTGGTCCGTACTATCGGACGGAGGATGTCAGAGGCGCAGGACTGCCAGAAGAGTTATGTTGATCGGAGACGCAGACCTTTGGAGTTCTCTATTGGTGATCATGTTTTTCTGCGAGTTTCACCCACGAAGGGGGTGAAGAGATTTGACCTCAGAGGTAAGCTAGTTCCGCGATACATTGGCCCTTTCTAGATCCTGGAGAGGATTGGAGCAGTAGCTTATCGTCTGCACTACCACCGTCCCTGACAGGCGTTCACGACGTATTCCACGTATCTATGCTGAGGAGATACGTACCCGACCCGACACATGTGCTGACAGATATATCAGTTCCCGTTCAGCCTGACGTCACTTATGAAGAGATTCCGGTACGGATTTTGGACCGGAAAGAGCGTCAGTTGCGGAACAAGACTATCCGGCTGGTTAAAGTCGGATGGTAGCATCATTTGTACGAGGAGGCTACTTGGGAGCTCGAGGATATGATCTGAGCTCGATATCCCCATCTTTTCACTTGAGGTATGTGATTTAATTTACCCTTCAGCATTTATGCTTTCTATCTGTTGTTAGTACTTGCTGATGGTAGATAACGAAATTTGGGGATCAAATTTTTATTAGTAGAGGAGAATGTAAAATACCGAAAAAGGGCAGATAATAATAAGGAGAATTTTCCAGAATTTTTGGAAATTTTTCTGGAATTTTTCGGAGACCGCATGGACGAGTTTACTGAGATAAAATTTGGGTCCTGGAAAAGCCTGTTTAGGCTACCCCACCGAATGAGGAAAAGTTTTATTTTTCTTTTCTTTTTATTTCCTTTATTTCTTTCCTCCGTTTCCTTTCCTCCCCGCGTGCCCGAGCCCCTTACTCGACGACTTCTCGCGCTGAGCCGTACCCGATGCAGATCTGCCCTAACTGCTGCACGCGACAGTTTACTCGTGATTAAAGCCGTGGCCGAGGGTTTGTCGATCCCCTTCCTTCTCTTCTTCGCATTACCGATCCTTCCTCCCTCACTCTCTCGCGACGTCGGCCAAGCTCTTGCTTGCCCTTCACCTCTTCGGATCTACGCGTCGGCACATATCACTGGCCACAAGAACGCCAACGTCGATCGCCACCTTGTCGCCGGGTTCCATCTTCCCTTTGCTCTTTGCAACGCTCGAGCCACCACCGCCCGAGCTCTTCTCCGGATCCCTTCGTCCTCCACTCGATGGCGTCGCCCGTTTCCCCTCTCTTCCTCGGCCACCTCCGCACGGACGCATCCCAGCAGAGCACCCCTCATTGGTCTCTCCTGATCTGCCCCCTTTCGTGCCTAGTTTTGGGTTCATAGTCGCCGCCGCACCTCTGCACTGCTGGTGCAACCTTAGGTCAAGGTTGAACTGGTTGACCAGACTCGAGTTGACTTGACTCGAGTTGTGTTTTGATGTTTGACGAGTTATGTTTGACAATGTTTGACGTGAACAGAAAAGTTGTACCTTGATGTTTTACAAGGATACAAGCTTGGGAGATTGTGGGTGCAACCCGTGGTCAAGGTTGACCTGGTTGACCTGAGGTGAGTTGACCTGACTCGGAAAAGTCCAAGCAGGGAGCTTGACACGGGAAAAGTCCAAGCAGGGAGCTTGGCATGGGAAAAGTCCAAGTAGGGAGTTTGGCATGGTGAAAAGTCCAAGCAGGAAGCTTGGCACGGGAAAAGTCCAAGTATGGAGACTTGGCACGGAGAAGTCCAAGTATGGAAGCTTGGCACATGGGAAGTCGGAGAGGGCTCGATAGCTCGTTCTCCGGACTGTGGTCAGAGAGGGCTCGGGAACTCGTTCTCTGGACCGGATGGAAGTCGGAGAGGGCTCGGTAGCTCGTTCTCAGGACGTGGTCAGAGAGGGCTCGGTGGCTCGTTCTCCGGACCAGATGGGGAAAGTCTGGTGAGTGAAGCCAGGCGGTTGGAAAGTCTGGTGAGTGAAGCAGGCAGGTCCTGGTGAGTGAAGCGGTGAAAACCCTAGTGAGTGAAGCTAGGTGAAAGTCACGGTGAGTGAAGCGGGCAGAAAATCCGGATGGATTAAGGGTGATCGGACATCTGTGCGGAGAAGGTCAAGTAGGTCAAGGGAATGACCGGATACTTCACGAAGAGAAAAGTCCAAGTGGGTCAAAGGTTGACGGACACTTGGTGGGGAGTCTTAGCGGGTCAAGGGGTGACTGGATGCTAAGCATGATGTACCAACAGGTCAAGGTTGACGGATGTTGGTGTGGGAGACTTAGGAAAAACCAAGCTACGGATCGATGCAGGGACCGATCCGTAGTGAGTTGATGGTGAGGATGAAAGCGAACTGCTTATCAGGGGAAACTCAGAGAAAGCCGATCAAACGAAAACAGAAGAAAAGAAGGAGCCTCTGACCCGATACTCTTCGTATAGAATCCTGTACGATCCCAAGACCGATCAGGAACAGTGTGGACCGATGCCTGATCGGTCCAGGACTAGCCGTTGTGAGTGACAACAGCTAGATCTCGGTCTTCTGTGTTTCTTCTGCCTTCATAGGTTTGCAGGTTCAGCTATATAAAGAGTCGAGCGACTCTACAGGCTCCTCTTCTTGCTTCTGCAAGTTCTTCCTGGTTTCTTCTCTAGAGCTTTGCTGAGCTCTCGTCTAAGCTTGGCGTGAGCTTCCTTTCGGCTGGGTTCCTGCTGTTGTAGGCGTCGCTTGAAGCTGCTGCTTCATCCAGTCGAACAGAAGGCAAGTAAGCGAAGGTGTTTCATACATTTGTATTGTATTTTGCTTCTTGCTGCTTTCTACTCCTGTATTGCTTTTGCAAAACATTGTGGCGAGGTTTCTCCACCCATAAGGAGTTTATATTAGCCGGTTCTCCGGGGACTCATCCACCGACGGATTGATAGGCTTCGTCCACCTTACGGACACGCCGAGGAGTAGGAGTTTCATCTCTGAACCTCGTTACATCGTCGAGTTCGAGTTTGAGGTTTGATCTTTCCTTTTTGCGTTTCTATTTAGTTATTTCCGCCGCGCTAACCCTAATTGTAGAAAGAAACGCGAAGATTTGGGGCGGCTATTCACACCCCCCCTCTCTAGCCGCGATCATCGATCCTAACAAGTGGTATCAGAGCGAGGTCGCTCTTCGTTGGATCAACACCCGAGGGAGCACAAGCTAGAGATAGATCAACTCGGAGAAGATATCACCATTCCACCTTTCTATGACCGCGACGACTTCGCGTATTGGAAGGTAAGAATGAGGTATTTTCTTATGACTAACCTTGAAAATTGGAGTTGTGTTCAATTAGGTTTCAAGCCTCCAATGGATAAGAAAGGAGAAACCCTAGAGAAGAAGAAGTGGACGAAAGAGCAAATCCACCAATCAACCATCAATGATGAGGTAACGAAAATCATTGAATGTTCCTTACCTAATGATGTTTTGTGTGAGATAGGTGGTTACAACGATGCCAAGGAGTTGTGGAACAACTTGGCGAAGTTCCATGAGGAGAGCTCCAATTCAAGCCATGAGGAGGAGTCAAGTGAGCCAAGTAGCTCACATCATGGCAGTGTCGAATTAGAAGTTGAGGGCCACTCAACATCTAAGGATGAAGTGGAGGAGAGTTCTTCTTCAAGTTCGGAGCAAGAAGAAGAAGAAGCGTCTACCTCCGGAAGGGATGAAGAAGAGAGCTTTCATTCATCCTCAAACCTAGGTAACTCAAGCATTTTAATTTCTAGCAAATTACACATAATGTGCTTTGAGTGTAGGGAGTTTGGGCACTACAAGAGTAAGTGTCCAAAGAGGATTAGAAAGTCTCCACCGACGCCAAAGGTCAAGAAAGCCGGAGTCCCGATACGCAAAGGCAAAGAGCACGTGGTGTGCTTTCAATGCAAGCGAAGTTGACATTATCGGAGCCAATGTCCGAGGGGGAGGCAACCTCACAAGGACAAGAAGACGAGCACATCGATAGGGGGAGCTAAGGCAAACCCTAAGGTAATCTCTAAGGCTCATTTTTGCAATTCAAATAGAACACATGCTAGTAGCCTTATTGCTATTGTTAATAATGGTAAGCATGATAACATTAGAAATCGATACACATGCTTAGGTGCCAAACATGTGAGCCTAGATAAGGATAACACTAGGAAAGCCAACCCTAGAATTAACCCATCTAAGGCTAAGGAAAATCTAGGTAGAAATCCCAAATCATCTAGACATATGCCTAGGAATACCTCAAAGAAAAATGATAAATTAAAGCTTGAGGTATTAGAGAAAGAAAATCAAGTCTTGAGGTCAAGACATGACTCTCTAGAAAAGGCTCTTAAGGATTTGACTCTAGGGTCTAGGGGTCAAAAACCCAAGTCCAAGGACAAGAAAGGTTTGGGTCACAAACCTAAGTCTCAAGTGGTCAAGCCCACTTATCACAATGTTCCATTAGATTATGGAACAAAATCTAGGGTAAGGAAGACCATCACCAAGGTCACAAGGGGAGTCACCCCTAGAGTTGATCTTGATGAGTCCCAAATGACCAAGGCTTCAAAGCCTAGGAGGGTCATTAGAAGGGTTGCTAGGGAAGTCATCCCTAGTGAATACTTAGTGAACCCAATGAGCTCAAGTAGGTATTGGGTTCCTAGGAGCGTGATTCCATCACGCTAGATGGTTTAGGGTGTGTCAACCTTACTTGAATAGGTAGTTAACCTAATCATGGCAAAAGGTGGCACCTTAGGAATTTTCAAGGTCTAATCAAACCTTGAAAATGAAAGTGAAAATTATTCCTAAGATAATTAGGATGTGCCAACCACATTTGAGGAGTTTTCTAGAGTCAATCTAGTTGGCACATAGTGATTTAAAAATCTTTTGTATTTGATTTTAGGTCTATTACACTTAGGAATATAGAATTAATGGAAAAATGATTAAAATTATCAAAAATGTCAACTAAGGCTAGAATTAGGTATTTTCTATACCTTGACATGCTATTTGTCATATATTGTTTGCCATATGCCATGTCATGACATCATATTTAATCTATGATCATTTGAAATGTCATGATAATGCTTAGGTTATTTATATGTCATGCTTTATTTAAGTTTTATACTTTATGCCATGACATCATGACATTGACACATGTTTCATTTATGATATCATTATATGCCATGTCATCATCTCTTCTCTTGCATTTATAATCAATGAAATTGATTTAAGGTTAAAAACACAATTTGATATGGAGATCAAATTGATGTTTAGAAAATGCATGAGACCTTAGTCTAAGCTAACCTAAACCCATATCTCACATCAAAATTGACTTGAATGTGTTTGATACACCTTAGATGTGTGTGAGATATTAGGATGATGAGTTAGGATCAAGGTGCATAGTTCTTGTGCCTAGATGAGCCTAATTCGAAATTGGGGATCATAGGGAAAGCTTATGTACAAGTCATGTACATTTAGCCCAAAGATTGTGGTCCTAAATTAAATGGTTTAAAATCATTTCAAAATTGATTTGAAAAACCTTGATGAAGCTTTTCTAGTGATAGCATTCATCATTGAACAAGTTGATACAAAGATAAGTTAACTTTGAGCTATTTCAAAGACTTTTGAACTTTGTATCAAGATTAAAAAATGGAAGTTATTTTCATAGAAAACTATTTTTCCATGATAGTATATGTTATGAGGAATGTATCCTCAAAATTTCATAATTTTTGGAATTTTCTGTAATTTTCTAGAGGTTTCTGAATTTCGTGGAGAGAAATCAGACCTTTATCAGGTTTGTGGACCGATCAGAAGGGTTTCTGATCGGTCCAGGGGAGCCTGGATCGATCACGGAGGGCTGATCGGTGCAGTGACCGATCGAGGCGTGTAATTCTTGAATTTATTTGTTTATGCGAAATTGCAGCTATGGAAGTGGTGTTTTGGATTTCTAAAGGGTTGAAACTCTCCAAGACATTGTTGGTGCAATGGTCAAGGGGAAGTTGACCTTTAGGGGGAGTTTTACCTATTAGTCAAGGGGGAGTTGACTTTTAGGGGGAGTTTTTACTCCTAAAGACTTGAGTGATATGGGATTATCACTAAGTTAATTGTTGGACCTTAGTATCAAGGGGGAAATTAAGAGTTTCAATGAAAGGTATGAGACTTTCATTAAGAAGAAACTCTTGACCTTGATTCACTCTTTTTGATGTGTGTCAAAAAGGGGGAGAGTGTAGGTTTGAGGAGAATAGAGAATATTCAGGGAAGAACATTGGAAAACCTAAGTTAGGTTATCGGGTTAACCTAACTTGATTATGGGTTTGATTATGGGTTTTGTCAAACATCAAAAAGGGGGAGATTGTTGGTGCAACCTTAGGTCAAGGTTGAACTGGTTGACCAGACTCGAGTTGACTTGACTCGAGTTGTGTTTTGATGTTTGACGAGTTATGTTTGACAATGTCTGACGTGAACAGAAAAGTTGTACCTTGATGTTTTACAAGGATACAAGCTTGGGAGATTGTGGGTGCAACCCGTGGTCAAGGTTGACCTGGTTGACCCGAGGTGAGTTGACCTGACTCGGAAAAGTCCAAGCAGGGAGCTTGACACGGGAAAAGTCCAAGCAGGGAGCTTGGCATGGGAAAAGTCCAAGCAGGGAGTTTGGCATGGTGAAAAGTCCAAGCAGGAAGCTTGGCACGGGAAAAGTCCAAGTATGGAGACTTGGCACGGAGAAGTCCAAGTATGGAAGCTTGGCACATGGGAAGTCGGAGAGGGCTCGGTAGCTCGTTCTCCGGATTGTGGTCAGAGAGGGCTCGGGAGCTCGTTCTCTGGACCGGATGGAAGTCGGAGAGGGCTCGGTAGCTCGTTCTCCGAACTGTGGTCAGAGAGGGCTCGGTAGCTCGTTCTCTGGACCGGATGGGGAAAGTCCTGGTGAGTGAAGCCAGGCAGTTGGAAAGTCCTGGTGAGTGAAACCGGGCAGATTGGAAATCCTGGTGAGTGAAGCCAGGTGAAAATCCTAGTGAGTGAAGCTAGGTGAAAGTCCTGGTGAGTGAAGCCGGGCAAGGGAAAATCCAGATGGATCAAGGGTGATCGGACATCTGGTGCTGAGAAGGTCAAGTAGGTCAAGGGAATGACCGGATACTTGACACGAAGAGAAAAGTCCAAGTGGGTCAAAGGGATTGACCGGACACTTGGTGGGGAGTCTTAGCAGGTCAAGGGAGTGACCGGATGCTAAGCATGATGTACCAACAGGTCAAGGTTGACGGATGTTGGTGTGGGAGACTTGGAAAAACCAAGCTCGGATCGATCGAGGGACCGATCCGGTGATCTGGCGATCGATGCGGTGACCGATCGGTAATCAACAGAATGTACATGGATTATCGATCGATGCGAAGACCGATCGAGAAACAACGAAGAAGAAGGAGAAAGGCGATCGGTCCAGGGGACCGATCAGGCCCTAGGCAGATCGCGATGCTCGTCTCTGATCGGTCCCCAAGACCGATCAGGGACAGTGTGGACCGATCAGGTTGGAGCCTGATCGGTCCAGGACTAGCCGTTGTGAGTGACAACAACTAGATCTCGGTCTTCTGTGTTTCTTCTGCCTTCACAGGTTTGCAGGTTCAGCTATATAAAGAGTCGAGCGACTCTATAGGATCCTCTTCTTGCTTCTGCAAGTTCTTCCTGGTTTCTTCTCTAGAGCTTTGCTGAGCTCTCGTCTAAGCTTCGCGTGAGCTTCCTTTCGGCTGGGTTCCTGCTGTTGTAGGCGTCGCTTGAAGCTGCTGCTTCATCCAGTCGAACAGAAGGCAAGTAAGCGAAGGTGTTTCATACATTTGTATTGTATTTTGCTTCTTGCTGCTTTCTACTCCTGTATTGCTTTTGCAAAACATTGTGGCGAGGTTTCTCCACCCATAAGGAGTTTATATTAGCCGGTTCTCCGGGGACTCATCCACCGACGGATTGATAGGCTTCGTCCACCTTACGGACACGCCGAGGAGTAGGAGTTTCATCTCCGAACCTCGTTACATCGTCGAGTTCGAGTTTGAGGTTTGATCTTACCTTTTTGCGTTTCTATTTAGTTATTTCCGCTGCGCTAACCCTAATTGTAGAAAGAAACGCGAAGATTTGGGGCGGCTATTCACACCCCCCCTCTCTAGCCGCGATCATCGATCCTAACACCTCACTGTCGCCGCCCACCAGGTTCAGCCGAGCCTTAGTTGGTTTTGGAGGTAAGATGTGGTGTGGAATTAGGGTTGTGGCTTGATCTCTGTTATTAATCTCAGTTAATGATCTTGCTTGGACCAGTCGGTGGATTTCTACTCAAGCAGCAACTGCTGTTTCCAGCAGAGAAGTGTTCCAACAATAACCTCTGTTTCCAACAGAGAAGTTCTCTAGTAGAATCTTGCTCCAACAGTCGTAAGGTAAGGGTTTGGTGTGTGGATTGAGTTGGCACACTCTTGATACATGGTAAATTATAGTTCATGTTTCGAACTTGATATTCGTTAGGTATGATCATTTTTTATTGTAGGTGAATTATACTCGATGGTTAGGTTGATTAGGGTTTTACCCTAATTTAGCCTTAAGGATTTTATTTAGCTATTTGTTTGAATTTTAGCTAAATAAAATGTATATATATTTGTGACTCAGGGTTTTGACAAGAGACGAGCATCTCGACGTCCGAGTTGGACCGGATTGATCTTTTCTATTGGAGGCGGGTACTTTGACTTTATGTCATTTGATATGCATAGTAATGTTTTTAACAAATAGCAATGATTGCGTTTCTTATCTATTTCAGTTGGTCACTACCTGATCTGTTACATGCTTGTTTGTTTATTTGTTATGCACTTCATGTTGGTACCTACCTGATTATACATGCTTATAGGGGTAGTGACACAACCATATTTTTTATTATGTTCAGGATCTAGGTTTTATACCTTATCTGATCTATGTACCTTTGATTTGGTTCATTTTCCTATGGTACACATTATATATATATATGGATATTGCTGTGATGCTCAGGATTTTGCCATGCTTAGTGTCATGCACCATTCGCATGATTGCATGCTGCGCGATAGCCTGCTCTATTATTGTTGAGCACATCGCTAGTTTCATCTCTGTCGGTGCTCCGCTGGTCCGCTCATGGGTAGCGTGACGCAGCGTGGTAGCACGTCAATTTGCTCGGTGGTGCTCCGCTGGGACGCTCATGGGTAGTGTACTGCAGCGTGGTAGTACGCCGAGATCCCTCCCCGTCATCGTGTACCGGGAGATGAGAGACTTGAGCTCCCCCACTTATGATTTGGGGTAGGAGGATAGGTGTACTCCGACAGCATCCCGTCCACTCGGTCACTCATCAGGAGCAGTGATGGCAGAGTGCACGGTTGTCACAACCCTACCCACTCGATCTCACCATCGTGTGTGAGATGGCTGACTTGTGTCAGGGGTGACCATGTCATTGACATCATATGCATGATGCATTTATTGCTTGTGTTTGCTGCATTTGGATGGATGCATATGATTGACATGCATACAGGATTTATGACACTCTCGGTCTGATGATCTTTTTATACTTATTCCCAGGTCCTGGTTAGTACAGTTTTCTCTTGTTTATTCAGTTGCATCTTTATCTTTCTTATATCAGGAGACTGTACGCATGATTACTGCTAGATGTTATTTTCTTACTATGCATGTCGGTATTACCCGCTGAGGAGTTGACTCACCCCGTTGATATTACCATTTCAGGTTGAGGCTGTACGGAGAAGTTCCAGTCGCTAGTCCCCTGCAGTCCACGAGGATGTTTGTTGGTCTTTTGGTTTTTTTTCTTTATTAGACTATGTTTAGACTTGTTTTGTTTTGATACCTTGGATCTTGTATGGAATTTTACTTGTCGATGAATTTTTATTCGATATGATATTCTACATGCCTGCCTGGATGGCAGAAGAGGTAAGTTGATTTTATTTGTGTCGTTGAGTTTTTGTGCTTTATGAGTGTAGTTGAATAGGATATCGATTTTGTGCTTTATGAGTGTAGTTGAGTAGGATGATTTGAGATGTTTACTTATCATTTGTTTTAGTTCACTATTTACCTGCGTGGATGGTGTGATTGTTTGCTTATTTATTTGTTGTTATATACATATGTTCTAGCGGTGTTGGCCGTGTATGACTATGGATGTAGAAAAGTTTCAGATTGTCTCCTGTACATGGGAGATGTTGTCGAAATTTTTTCGGACAGCTACTCATTTGGCTACCAGGATTCATAAACTCTAGTACTTAGTCTGGAGGTCTAGAGTTCGAATCCTGGGGAAGGAACAAATCCACTGGCCAGGGGTGGGAAGACCTATTGAGTAACGGCACGGCCGAGGGTCGTCGGTTGATGACATAAAGGGTCACTAGTTTGGCCGCCATTGTGGCCGCCCAAGGGACCAAGGTTGGGTCGCCAGTTGGGCCGCTAGTGTGGCCTTCCAAGGGGTCGTGGGGTCAAGTCGTTACATGCTTTATCTGTGAAAATATTAATGATTAATGCTTTTGACCATACAAGTTGGGTAGTAGGTTGAGTGACAAAAATGAGAATCACTAGCACATCCTTATCCTTATCCAATTCTAATGGATCCATTATCATAATTTCAAACTCATTCTTCTCTGGTCAGGTGAGTAATGTAGGATTGAAAGCGCTAGAGGAGGGTGGGGTGAATAACACGTGATTTTCACATTCGTTTAAAATCTCGGAGAGACAAGCGGCAGCGGAATAAAGAAAGGAAAACAAACAATGGTAAGAAATCAAGATTTACTTGGTTCGGAGCTTGTGACGACTCTTATTCCAAGGCCCGCACGTGAGAGTGCTTTCGTTAGGCAAATACTATCAATTGGAAAGTTACAAGAGTGATTACAATTTGAGTGCAAGTAACTTGAATAATAAAATCAATACCGGCTTAAAGAATCAGATCTTTGGTGTAGTCGTCGTTGGAACAACTTTCGGGCCTCGTAGAGACATTATCGGAGCAGTGCACAGAAGCTGAAGATGTTTGGAATTGTGTTTTGAAGCTGTTGGTCAAAGCCTCCTTTTATAGTCCTGTCCAGGCGCCTGGATCCCCTCCCGAGTGCCTGGATTGTGCTAACGTGGCGAGCTCTTGACGAAACCTCATCCCTAAAGTTTATCCACGTCCGGGAGCCTGGACCCCTTTCGAACGCCTGGGCCATGACATGGGTTAGCCAGCCATCGCACCCTAGCTCAGCGTGTCGATGAAATTTTGGCCATTCGGGCGCCTGGAGCACCTTCGAGCGCCTAGACCGCCTGGGCGACTGGCTAGACACTTGCCTGGGGGCGCTTCTTCATTGAGGCTTGCCCGGGCACCCGGAGCAACTCCGGGCGCCCGGACCAACTCCGGGCGCCCGGACCAGCTTTTTGCTACAACCTTCTTTATGCAAAATAAGATTAGTTCAGACAATAATATATGAAATATAATAAGTTTTGACAGTTTTCGGACTGTCCGATCTTGACTTTGAGTTTCGCTGAAACTCTAGGTTGGGCTGACACCTATTATTCCCTCTTCGGAGGACACATCTTCACCTACTTCTCTCAGGAGAGATTACCTTTTGTCAGACCGGTCCTTCAGATCGTTTGGACTTTTGTTCAGCGTCCGAGACATCAGGATCCAGTCTTTCGCCTGAACTTTCACCTAGTGTCATCGACTTTAGGATTTCGCCCAATATCCTTGACCCGTCAAGACTTTGCCCAGTCCCCTGGATCAGAACTTTGTTGGTTAACTGCAGTTAGGATTTTCCACCTGCCTAGCTCAATTAGGACTTTCTTTTGCCTAAGATCATGTAGGACTTTTCTACACACTTAGTTTAACTTGTTAAATAATAAGAAATCTTAACTTTGAATCTTTTGTCATAATCAAAATTTAAGTTTAATCATTATGCTTCTTGCACCACCAAGTAATTTATTATTGCTATGCTAGAACATTAAGCACTAGGAAATTACTATTTCTAATTGAATTGAATTTTTAATTTTTAGTTTGATTCTCAAGTTTCCATGTTTTAAGTTCTTGCTTCCTCTTGCATATAGCATTATGTATTAAAAAGGTTAAGTTCTTGCTTCATTTTATTGTACGTTGTAGGTGCAGCTATAACTTTTGTTGCTAAAGAATTGTTTAGAAATTTTCTCAGTGGCCTTTACTTGCAATTTACAAAGTCATTTACAATTGGAGAAAATATAATGGTATTTAATCCTATACATACTTTTGTTGAAAAATAATATTGTGTTATGGTAAAATAATATTAGTTGTATTTTAACATTTACGGTTTGATTTATGCTTTCAATAATAACATTTGGTAATTTTTCTTGATAGAGTCAGTTGTTTTAGAAGGATTGTCTTGGTGTAATAATAAAATTATTGTCGTATTGTGTGGTCATGGTTGGAGTTGTGGAAATAATTTCTTGTAATGCAAGATAAAATTACGTACGATAGACTAGTGTTGTTTAACCTTTCTCAAGACTTTGCATTGGCGAGAGATCTATGTAATGGATTGTCATTTTTATTTTCTCAGTGACTTTTATTTGCAATTTGTAAAGTCTTTTGCAATTGAAGACAATATAAAGGTATTTAATCCTATACATATCTTTTTTATCTTTTCATCTGTGATTTATTGCCTGTGAATTATTTATTAAAATTGTATTTAATTTATATCAACAATGTCAATTTGGTTAATTTTTAATATTTATAATTCATTGTATTTTTTTTAATATTTATATTAACATTCTCATCTTTATAATCAACACGGGTTTAGATTATCAGAATATACTTGCAATTCAAGAATCTTGGTTCTAAGAAAAAGGATTCTAATCAATTTTCACAGTTTTATTGTGTCTTTTTAATTCATGTATTTATCTTTAAAAATATATCAGTGACTTTTTTTCATGTTACTAGACAGAGGTATTTTTTTCTGGTACCAACCGTGATTATATCAACTGCTATTATAAAATATATTTCATAATCATGGAGAGGAGCCATTGTGCTTTATATCACTTGGTTTCTTTACCAATGCAAAACTAATTTTTTCCTAAAAAGGGGTTTGATGGAGGTTCATGAAGACAATTTGATGATAATGTTTGATAAGTTGTCTTTAAACTTTATTGTATTGGGAGTAATAGGCTTGACCGAGGTATATGATTTACCTGTGCAATCTATTGTAACTTTTGGTGGAATAGGAGGTATATTTTATTTTTTTTGTTTGATGAAATCTTAATATTTATTCTAAATTACCAAGTTATTGTTAGTATTGATATTGTCATTGTTGCTAGTTTATCATTTTATCAATTTTGTTGATCTAAAATTAAATAAAAACACTGGTTCCAAAATTTCTGACTTAGCGGATCATTAGCATCAACCTTTAAAATTCGAAATTATTACAGATTTATAGAAATACCTGGTTACCTATTACCATGTACAATCAGAAAGATCCCTTGGCTCGGACCCGATATATCAAGTGGATCGAACTGGGCCTTCCGCGCCATGAACCGGTTCCATCCTTCACCGAAGGTTGCTGTGCCAGGTACTACTTTGCCCCAATCCGCTCGGTAGAGGCATCCCTTACTATCTGGCATTTTGGCGGAGGCAACGCCCACTGTCTTAGACAAGACACTCTTTCTTCTCCGGCTGCCTTCTTCTGATGCCGAGACCATTCCCATCTACTCCAATATTACCACATGGAAAGACACCTTCTCAAGTAATCTCAGTCGTTTTGCTTTTGAGTCAGCTACGTCCGTCGGCACTGTCGCCTTGTGCGGCTAGAGCCACAGCCGTAGGCGTGGCTGCCTCGAGCAGCCGCGCGAGACCAACTCGTGCTGCCTGGCATGACTGTGCGGCTCACATGACCAACGATACGTGCTTTGCTCAACCAAAGGTATGCGCCTCACTCGATAAGTCGAACATCCATGCGCCTCGCGTGTGTGTTTGCATGGTCGATCTGTTTGTTAGTGTAACGTAGACCTAGGGATGTTTGTTAGTGTAATTTGACTATTTTAATAAATTACAGATGTTGTAGTGTAACGTAGTCCTAGAGATATTTGTTAGTGTAATTTGACTATTTTAATAAACTATAGATGGATTAATGGTGGTGGGTTTTGGGGAAGTTGGTTTGTTGGGTCTTTACTGTAGCTTTTCCAAAGTTGGCTCCAATTGATTTCGATATTTTTTTAAGTTCGTACATTGGCATACTTCCCGGTTCTTTTATCATCCCATCACCAACCAGATGCTGAATGAGATCCTTACGAGACCAGCATATGAGATGCTTTAGAAAGGCCGACAACCTATCTTTTCATCTTTGTGATTCATCGCCTGTAAGTTACTTTTTAAAATGGTGTTTAATTTATTTTAACAATGTCAATTTGGTTAATTTTAAATATTTATAATTCATTGTGCTTTTTTTTTTAGTATTTATATCAACATTATCATCTTTTATAATCATGGTTTAGATTATCAGAACATACTTGCAATTCAAGAGTCTTGGTGCTAAGAAAAAGGGTTCTATTTTCAGTATTGTTGCTAGTATGATTTATCCTTAATAGTAGACAAACAAGTTCTTTTATTGTAGTTCTAATCAATTTTCACAATTTTATTGTGTCTTTTTAATCTATATATTTGCCTTTAAAAATATTTTAGTGACTTTTTTTCATGTTACTATACAAAGGTATTCTTCAGCTAGTATCAACTGTACCAACCGTGATTCTATCAATTGTTGTTACAAAATATATTTCACAATCATGGAGAAGAGCAGTTGTGGTTTATTTCATTTGGTTTCTTTATGAATACAAAATCAGTTTTTTCTTAAAAAGGGGTTTGATGGAGATTCATGAAGACAATATGATGATAGGATTTGATAAATTGTTGCCTTTAAGCTGTAATGCATTGGGAGTAATAGGCTTGACCGAGGTATATCATATATATATATCTATGCAATCTATTGTAACTTTTGATGGCATGGGAGGTATATTTTAATTTTTTGTTTGTTTGATGAAATCTTAATATTTATTCTAAGTTACCAAGTTACTGTATGTATTCATATTGTAGTTGTTGCTGAATTTATCATGTTATTATACTTTCTTTTTAGTTGTAGGTGCTGCTATAACTTATCAGTGGCCTTTATTTACAATTTGCAAAGCCTTTTGCAATTGGAAACCATATAAAGATATTTAATCTTATACTTATCTTTATTGAAAATTAATATTATATTATGTTATAATGGTAAAATAATATTAGTTGTATTTTAACATTTACTATTTGATTTCTGCTCTCAACTAGAACATTTGGTAATTTTTATTGCTAGAGTCATAGTTGTTTTAGAAGGATAGCCTTAGTGCGACAATAAAGTTATTATTGTGTGAACATGTAGTCAAGTTTTTAGTCACAGAAGTAATTTCTTATGCAAGATAAAATTGCGTACCATAGACACAGTGTGGTCTTACCCTTTCTTAGGACCTCACATTTGTATAATGAGTAGTTGCTGAGTAGTCATATTGGTCTGAATACTGCTCACCAACATTCTAACTATTAGTTCAGAAATAATTATTATTAGTTGGTGCTCTGTTGGAGTTAATCCAAAACTGCTGAAGTATAGTAATTGTGAGTTTAGGGATGTTGAGCCAAACTTATTAATTACTATAATCACAGATAGGGTATCAATAGTTTAATTACGAAGGTTTACTAAAATATAGTATCGTTCACAGATACAACATTATGTATACTACAAAACTAAGTAAATGTTAGTAGATAAAATAGTTTACTATGATGGTACCAATGGTATTTTATTAATAGCATAGTATACGGTATGTATTAATAAAATACGCTATGATAACATGACAATTGTTATTTAAAAACTCTGTGAGCTCTAAAATAGGTTACTATGATTTATAGTTAACAGATAAACTAATAGAATAACAATATGCATAATCTGTTGACAATATAACTATGATTATTTACTTTTAATATTGATAAAAATAAATAATAATATCAGTATAATCATACCAATACTAGTGTATTACAGATACTCCATTATCAGTGATAATTATTGATAATGATACCAAATGATCATACAGTATAAAACTATCATACATTATTGTACAACTCCGGTATACAATAATCATACTGATACTAATAGTATTGTAATTATTGAACAGTATACAGTGCACGTGTAGTATTATTGAGTGATTACAACTGGAGTGTAACCAATAATACTGATACTAATCAATATTATTTACTGATACTATAATATTCGATACTATATTATTGATACTATTATCAGTATAGTATCTGTATAATTATTATGTATAGATACTATCATAATATGGATTATACTGATATACTGTACATATATCATCATATAATTATGTATACATATATGTATATCATACATATATTACTGATAGTGTAGTGAGAATAGTGTTATACCATTACATATGGTAATAACTACGTACCATCCGTATAGTACATATTAGTGTGCATACCATACATACATATTATTGTGTATACCATATATACGTATATTATATCACGTATATGTATACTCAATAATATGATACGTTCTATACACAATAATATTATTGAGTATACTATAATTATACTATGATGCATATAGTATTATATTATTGTATTATAAGTGATACTGTACTATATATAGTAACATCAATAATACTCAATAATATCAGTATACTGATATTATATTATAATATAATATCAGTATTATTATACTCAATAACACAATACTGTTAATATTATAACAGATACTATAAGTTACAGTTATTAGTATACTCAATCATACAGTATATATTATACTGACACACTATATGGAGTTTCATACGTGTATACTAATATTAGTATCAGTATGGTTATTATAATACGTATGCTAATTAGTACTTAATTTCATTGTAACCAATTATCATGACATACTGTTTAAAGCTCTTGTATCATTGCGTATCAGTGCTAATTATTATAATACTATGGAATACTGTATTCTGGCTGTAATGTCATTTTAGTATCTGGTATAATCATACGTATTACAGATATTATACTTTTATCAATACTAAAAGTAACACTGGCACGCCTATGTTCACATACTATACTTATACTGTGATCCATAATATTTGAACACTGTGATCCTATACTAATATTTGTCACATTCCATAATTAATATTTGAAACACTCATACTATGTGAACAATATTAGAAAGTCTGGAATAACTGTGTGAAACCAACTGAAGTATAGTATACTATAAGAAGTAACAGAAGCCAAGAAGTTTGGAGCTATGCTGCTTCCATAATAAATTCAAACTTGGTCACAGTGTGTGGATGTAAACATGGTTCTTTGCATTAATTGTTAGTACCATAGTGAAGTATAGAAGTTATGAAAGATTCATTCACTGTTGGTCTTCGTAATAGTTTCTTTGGGATGAAGTAAATGAGCCAAGGATGGATAGTGGTATAATAGAATCTTCGAAGCGATCAGGAAGTCATACATTTGAACTATTAATAAACTCTTTGGTAATTCCAAACACTGTACTGAATGTTTTCATTTAGGTAGCTAACTTTAACTATATCCACTATTAATTTGTTGGATCGAGAAGCGCTAGAGGGGGGGGGGGGGGGGTGAATAGCGTTCGTGGCTATTTCTTTGAATTTAGAACGTGTCGAGTGAAAATGCAGCGGAAATAAATAAAGGCAAACACAGAAGAACACAGGTCATTTACTTGGTTCGGAGTCTGTGTCGACTCCTACTCCAAGACCCACGCTCGTTGAGCGTTTACATTGGGCAACAACTATAATCTCGTAAAGATATTTACAAATTTCAAGTACAATTAATAATGAAATATACCAACGACAAGATTAATAGTAGATTATGAGCTCTAGGGCCGTCAGCGTCAAGTTACAGCTTTGTCGGAACTTCTCGCTGACAGCTGGTTGCGTAAGGATTGCTTTTCTTGTGTTATTTTAAGCTGCTGCTCGAGTCCCTATTTTAAACAGTGCTGGAGGCACCTCCAAGCCTATCCGAGGCGCCTTCAGGCCGCCGAGTCGCACGCGTGGATCAGCTCTGATTTGGTCGCGCCTTATTCCATTGAAGGCGCCTCCAAACTGCTCCAAGGTGCCTCCAACGCCTGGTCTAAGACGTCTCTAGCTTCCTCCCAGGCGCCTCCAGCTCCTCTGGACAGCTGGCTTCAGCTTGCACCCGAGGTGCCTCCAAGCCCCATGGAGGCGCCTCGGGCACTGTTCATCCGAGGGTAAATGTGCTCCTTTGTTCCTGCAAAATGTGTTAGTCCCAAACATAAACCCTGCAAAATAAAGTTAGCACAGAAATATGATAAATGATATCGACAGTCATTGGACTGTCCGGGTCTGACTTCGGATTTCCAACCGGAAACCCTAGGTCAACCCGACGCCTACTATTCCCTCTATGGGGAACGCGCCCTCACCTACTCTACTCAGGAGATTTACCTGTTGCCAGTGCGATCCTCCAGATCGACTGAGCTTTTGCTCAGCGTTCAAAGCTTCCGGACTTTCTGCTGGACTTCCACTTCTCGGCTGGTCCAGTCTTCCACCTGGTTCAAGACACCAGGACTTTCCACCTAGGGTTACCCCCCCTAGGACTTTTGCCTGAAGCTCTCGACCCACCAAGACTTTCCACATAGGGTTACCACCCCCTATGACCTAGGGTTACCACCCCCTAGGATTTTCCACCCGCCTAACCGCAGTTAGGACTTTTGTCTAAGTACACTTAGGACTTTTCTGCAAACTTGTTCAACATATTAGAAACCAAAACACCTTAACTTTGAACCCTTTGACATAATCAAAACATAGGTTCGATCGTCGGATGCTTCCCGCACCAACAATCTCCCCCTCTTTGATTATGACAATACGGTTCAAAGTTAAGTAAAAAAAGTATGACAGTCAGTACATAAACTTAAACATGAGCATAAATAAAAAAAAACATATGACAGTAAGTACAGAAACTTAAACATGAGCATAAATAAAAAACTTTATGCTTCCCCCATGAGCATAAATAAAAAACTTTATGCTTCCCCTTTGATTATGTTTAAGTTTCCCCTTTGATTATGTTTAAGTTTATTCTTTACTTAACTTTTTTGTAACAACCCAATTTCCTCATTTCGGATCCTAATAGTAATTAGAAATATTTAAAAATGCTTTAGAAATATTCTAGTGATTTTTAAAAAATTTTAGAGTATTTTTATGTAATTTTTGGAGTTCATTTGGTATTTTTACCAAACAAAACAAATTGCAAAAAATTAAAGAAATTAAGCCGAGGTTCGAACCGGAGACCTCCGGTTAAGCAAAGCCTTTAGTTGTCTCGGCTGACCAGGAACCCAGCAGGGCCGTGCTTATTAAAGAAGGAGTGGAAATATTTTAAGTAGTAGTAGTAAATATAAAATAATTAGGAATAAAAAGGTTTCGGCTGAGATTCGAACCCGCGACCTCCGACCCGACCCGAATCTTAAGCGGAGCGCGATAGTGAAGTGCCCAAGTGGGCGGTGCTATTTAGAAAAGATAGCGAAAATATTTTAAGTAGTAGTAGTTAAACAGAAAATATTAAGTATAAAAGAGTTGCGGCTGAGATTCGAACCCGCAACCTCCAACCCGGTCCACGCCTTAAGCAAAGCGTAATGACCAAGCGCCCAAGCGGGCGGTGCAGAGCAAATATCGAGCGGAAATAATTTACAGGATAGTTAGTTAACAAAATATAGGAGTTATAAAAAGGGGATAAGTTGGGGTGATGTTGCCGTGACCTAAATCTTTTCCCAATCTTCCTCTCGCGCGGCGTCGGTCTCAGCTCAGGCGAAAGCGCAAGGAGGAGTTAAGGCATTGTCTCCGGCAGCCGGCCAAGGTTCAATCTGAGGGATTCTTCACACGGTTGTGACTCTTCCGGCAAGGTGAACGCGTAGGCACAAGAGGAGGCCGAAAAGATCGAGCTAACTGGAAACCCTAGAGCTCTTCTTCTCGGTTGTGAGTCCAAGAAGCAAGGTAAGTGCTTCTCACCTGCGGTAGGAGTAACTTTTGGAAGTTGATTCTTCTTGTTTTTTCCGAAGTATGATATAGGGAGCAAAGTACTTGATGATCTGCCGTGAGTTTCATTAAGGATACAAAGGAGGAATTGTTTAGCTTTGATATGTAGTTATCTTCTACTATTAGTTCCTAATACATGATGAAGTAGTTCCTCCTTGCTTTGCTGTTTGTGAGCATGAGTAGTTTCCCATTAGCTATTAGTTGAGAATGTGTAATTTCCTTTGCTGTAGATGTGCACGAGCATATATACATGATGAAGTAGTTCCTCTTTGTTTGTAAGCACGTGCAGCTTTCAGTTGCCATGAAATTTAGTTCAAATTGTTTAGAGTTTATAGTAACATTTCAGCAAGTTTAACTTGGTATTGTGCAATGGAAAAGAAAGTAAAAGCAGCTCCTTTTGAAGTTCTGTGGATTTCAGATGGTGCTATAAAGGAGGCACGGATAGTTTTCCTTTAGGGTTTATAGTGCAGATTTTTGGTGGATCTTGTAGTGCAGATTTTTGGTGGAATTTATAGTGCATATTTTTGGTGGATCTTGTAGTGCAGATTTTTTGGTGGAACTTATAGTGCAGTTTTTTAAAAAAAGATTATAGTGCAGTTTGGTTAAGTATTATAGTGCGGAATTTATGTTTGCATAGTATGCAGAAATTGTGTAGCATAGAATGTAGAATCTTGATTAGTAGAGTATGCAGATTTAGTTTTCAGTTTGTGATTTTGGCTTAGTATTCCAGTTTAGATCATGTTGTAACATGCTTAAAGATCTCTATTGCTCTATAAAAGTATAAGCTTTACATAGGTATCAAGCTTTAACAGATTTTTAGTGTGGAATAGCTATATGTAGCATTACAGATTTTGAATTGTTTAACATTGCAGTTTTGATGGTTTAACATTGGAAGATCCAATTAGATCTCTAGTAGCTTAATTAGATTTGCAGATTTTATTGAGCTTACAAGTGCAGATTTTATTAAGTTTACAAGTGCAGATTTTATTAAGCTTACAAGTGCAGATTTTATTAATCTTACAAGTACAGAATTTTGATTAGCATAGTATGCAGATTTTTCTTTATGCATTTCAAAGTTAGAATTTGTTTAAACATTTCAGTTTTTAAAGAAGCATTCTTTTATTAGAGGTATTAACAAGTATAAGAAAGATAAAGAAAAGAAAGAAAAAGACCAATGTCTTAAGTAGATCCCAAAGTCAAGACTTTAGGGATTTTGGCACACAAGGTGCTTGTTAAAATGCCAAGGCATTTAAAGAAGAAGTAATTAAGATAAATCAGCTTATGAATCAATATTTTACTTTTATCAGTGGCACTATGCTGGACTCTTAGTTGTCCTTGGGTTGGGCTCCCATAGTCGTCCCTAGGTTTAGATAACCTAGTAAACCCTACTAGATTCGGGACTAGCTACCTCGGGTCTAGTTAGGGATGCACACATAGAAAGTACAGTTGTCGGGCCCATCAGCAGCATGATTATTATTTTTATCTATTATGAAAATAGTTTTCAAAACTTCACAAATCAGTTACGTGAATACAGTTCAGATTCAGCATTAGCCTAGCATCAGTTTAGCTCAGCTTATGTATCAGTTCAGTTAACCTTATTATTTTGAAGTATTAAAGTATAAGTTTTTAAACAAAAAAAATAAGTTTCACATAAGTTTAAAATTCAGCAAGTTTAGTTTTCTTGTATGCTGACATGTTGTTTAGATTTGCTTACATGTTTAGTATTTCAGTATGCTATGTTTCTTTTGCTGTTAGACGAGCATGAGTAGTATCTTCTTTTGAGCATTCAGTTCCTAGATTTCTTCCAGTCACATGCATATTCTAGTTTTGTGAGTTAGATAGCGCTTACTAAGCAATTTTGCTTATAGTTGCATTTTCCTCTTACTGTAGATAAAGGAAAGGAAAAGCTATAGTAAAGGAAGGCGACAAGGAGGTGCGGATGGATGTGTGATGCCTGAACTATAGAAGCCTTGGGATTTAGCATAAGAATTTATTAAGATTGCCATGTATTTAGAATTCTTTCATTTAAATTGTTATGCACATTAGACCTATTATCTGAGTTGTACAATGGTTGCATGCATGTTCAGATTAATACATATATTTCAGCATGTTTAGATTGATGTATAGTTTTAGTTATGTATACGTGCTGGAGTAAAATGTAGGGATAAGTTATTCATGTTTCCTCTGTCATTAATTGCATGTTTAGAGAGTTTTATGTATTGATATTCACATGTGTGCAATGTTAGTTAAGATAAGTTAGTAGTCCAGTAGCTCCCCATCCTCACAGACTAGTAGTGAGGAGGGTGGGGAGTTACATTTTTTCTCTCCCCCTTTGACATAAATCAAAAAGAAAACTAGGAAAAGAGAAAAACAAATATTCAATTTTAAACTCCCTCTGAAGGGTAGCACATATTTTTCGAAAAGAAATCAACTTAGCTATATTTTTAGCTTTTAAAATGATTGCGTTGAAAAAATACTTTGCCAAATAGCTAAGTTTAGAACATAATTTTAGTTTAAAGAAAACTTGATTAAGCTTGAGAAATACTTCACTTAAGGATAGATAACATAGTCAAAATAAAAAGTATTTTAACTTGATTTTTCAAAGAAAACTTAGTCAAATTTGAAGTAGTTTTGAAGAAGACTTAGTTAAAGTTGTTTGAATTAAATTTGAAAAGCTTTCGAAAAAATATTTAGTTAACTTTTAAAAAACTTCTTGAAAGAAATATTTAGTTAAAATTTTAAATTAGAAAATGATTTTAATAAGGATTTTTTTTTAAATACTTAGTTAAATTTGAAAAGTTTTTAGAAAGATATTTAATTAAATTGGAAAAGCTTTTCAAAAGTTACTTGATAATTAGCATGACTCTGCTCACTCCCCCTTAATTAATGCAAACATGAATCTCTAGGGTCCTAGAATCCAAGCACATATAAAATATAATAGGTCTTTTATATTTTGCCTAATTTTCCATCTCACCCATTCTAGGTTTTCTGGCATGTTTAGCTTATGAGTGAGTGTGAGATAAAGTTAACTTTGTCAATAAAACTATTGAAAATATAAGTTTGAATTTCAAATGAGTAAATATTAAACTTTTGGGAATATAATAAAAATAAACTGAAGTTAACATTTGCAATCATAATTTGAAAGATATTTTAAACCCCTTTAAAGGTTAGTTAGAGCCCTAGAGTCAATTATTTGATGATTGTATTATGCACTTGTTGTATCATATTCTTATATAAATAAAGGTATTTATTTTTGGTTATACTTACTTGTATTGGTGCCAAATAAACTAAGTATAATAACGTCATTGAGTAGAAGGTTCTCACCTATATCAATCGGTTAGTTGAACCGATAGTGAGATGATATACGAAACACTACTCTTAATCATTCCTAGTCGAGTATTAACATTCAGGGACAATGTTAATGCAATAAGACTAGCATGTAGGTCAACTCGATGACTTGATCTCATAAGTCATGGATATAGAAATATCAAGTTGACACATGGGTATGCATTGGAGAATGTATACTGAATGACTCACCATGAGAAAGTATCATGGATCGTTATATGAGTGTCATATACTTTCTTATGTGGCTATTATTATGATTACTAGTCCTTGGACCTGAAGTCACCATGGATCCCTACATAAGGAGTTATGTACTTTGGTTTCCTCAAACGTCACCTGTAACTGAGTGGACTATAAAGGCGATTACTGGGTATGTAACGAATTATGTAGAGGGATGTGAGTGATGTAGATGAGATCTATCCCTCCTATATGACGGGAGAGGCATCAATATTCTTGATAGAATGAGTCCACGAAGTGCATGGTCATGCCCAAATGAGTCAATATGAGATATTGAGCTCATTTGATTTAGTGAGTCTACTTGGAGTTCAAGATTTAGATTAGTCAGAGGATGACACGGTCTATGTCTCATATTGATCAATCTAGATGTCTAGGATAGAAGGACACTTGTCATATATTGTGAGGAGTCACAATTAGTAGTCACAAGGTGATGTTGGATCTCAACATTCTTGTAACTTGGGTAGTAATGATGTGTTGCTAGATACCACTCATTACTTATGCTCCTAAATGGGTTTAGGGGCATTGCCAACGTTAGAAAAACCTATAGGGTCACACACAAAGGACAATTAGATGGAGATTAGGTTCATATGATGAACCAAGAGGATTAGATTCATTTGATGAATCAAATTGGATTAAGAGTAATCCTAATTGAGCTAATTGAGTTGGACTCAAGTTGATTCATGTGTTCAATGAGTCTAATTTAGATTATGACTCATTGAATCAATTTAATTAAATGAATTAGATTCATTATATCAAATTGGCTTGAATTAAATGGTTGGATTAGATCAACCATGAGAGAGATTAAGTTAAGTTTGACTTGACTTGATAGGAAGAGGAAGAGTCAAGTTTGACTTGACTTTATGCCACATCATTAGTGACTTGACATTAAGTGGCCAATGATGATGTGCCACATCATCATGTTTAGCACATGTGTGTGCCACCTCATGGAGGTTACAAATCTCTTTAATGGCCACATTAAATGAGAATGGGGGTTACACTTCTCATGGTGGCCGGCCACTTTTCATAGTGAATGGATTTCATTTTTCCATTCAAGTGAAAAAAACTCATCTTCTTCCTCAAGCTCTCCTTCTCCTCTCCCTCTTCTCCTTGGCCGAACCATCTAGGTGCTAGCACACCTATTGTTTGGTCTTCTCCACCTAATTAGTTCGTGTGGATATGCATAGAGAGTTGTCTACTTTGACAACTTGAGATCCGACATCTCCTTGGACAAGTGGGACTCGCGAAGGGCACGCATCAAGGGTAAAAGGTTTTCTCCTTGAAAATCTAGTTTAGAACTAGCATAAAACTTGTACTCGTAATGTTTTTCGAAAGTTTTATTCTTCGCATGGATCCAGTGGCGGGGTTTCGGGGTTTCCGCAACGCGAAAAGGCGATTTTCGCGGCCCGAAAGACCCAACATTGGTATCAGAGCCACGTGCGAAGACTTGTATGAGTTTAGTTTGTATTTTTATGAAAAATATAGATTCTGTAACATTCTGTAATTTTAAGTATTTTATGGTTTTTATGGGTAATTTTCTCGTAGAAGCGAAGCACAAGTGTTTCGACACTTGTAGGCTTCGACTACCGAGAAGATTTTTCCGAAACGACAAGGTTTCGCCCCAAAACTTTTTGGGATAGCGGGCTAAGGCGCTGTAGGATCGCTAAGGAACCCTCGCGATAGTTAGATCGTGGGTAGGGGTGCTGCCCCTGGCCCCGCAAGGGGATTCGTTCTGCGATTGCGCCCGAAAACCGCTAAACGGGACCGCTGGGAAATTTTACTCATAAAATTGTAAAAATTATTGAAAATACAGAAAATTATGAAAAATATATAATTTAGAATTATATATTATTTTTGTGATAGTCATGGCCCAAAAAGACCCAATTGGATTGGTATATTTGTGTTGTAATTCATATTACGGCCTACGCGCCGTCATTTGTATTGTGTGTGCTGTATATTTGATACGCGACCTGCGCATCGTGCCTTTCTCCATTTATTCTTGTTGTAAATTAATTTAGACTCGAATGTAACTCGAGTTTCAAATTTGTAATGTACAAAATTGGAGCGGTGGAAGGTCCACTCGAGACGGAGTTACGAGGAGGGCGCGAGCAACACAAGGTGGTTAAAGGGAGGAGCTTGAGAAGCTGTTAACCTTAGGTTGACCATCCGATCTTCTCATTGGCTTGAGAAGATCGTAGTAGGGCCATGACTAATCACAAATAAATTTAATTACTTGCTTGTGTGTATGTGATGCATGATTAGTAATTAATTAGTGCCTAACGATTAGATTATATCTAAATCGTGTACAAGATGCACTCTCTCGATTAGATTAGATCTCAATCGCATCAACTCTAATGCCTACCGTGCCATGATACCTATCACTACCTCGATCACATGTGTTGTTGAATCTGCCAAAGCAAAGCAACACATATTATCTTGGTAGGGTACGGAGGGACAATCTTGGTCCCGCCTATCAACGCATGGGTGAGTAGAGACTCAATTTGATTGAGTACAACTAGTTAAATCGAGTTTATCTGTAGGCATTCTTCCAACGGTTGGAAAGATAGGACATAAATCACATTTATATTAATTCTTGGGTGTATTAGCCAAAGCTAACTCAAGTTTTAATATAACTGCGGATAATGATCCTATAAACAAGAGTTGCATAGAGATGTAATTGGTAAATCGTTACCTATCGATCATACTAATTCTTGGGCATATTAGCCAAAGCTAACTCAAGGGTTAGTATGATGTGGATCTTGTCCCACATGAATTATAGAATTCAGTGGGAGCATCATTTAGTTAAAGGCCTAATTAAATGACTTAAAAGAATATGATATTTACTTTCTGCTTTAATTTCTGTTGTAGATTACCATGACGTCAAATACGAACTCTTTCTCCCTGCGTTCTGTCCTTGAGAAGGACAAGCTCAACGGAGCAAATTTCCTAGACTGGTACAGGACCTTGAGAATAGTTCTCACCCAGGAACGTAAACTGTACGTTCTGGAGCAGCCCATTCCTGAGGCTCCTCCTGCCAATGCCACGCGAGCAGACAAAGATGCTTACAAGAAGCATCAAGATGACACATTAGATGTGTCCTGTCTAATGCTCACGACCATGAACTCTGAGCTCCAGAAGCAACACAAGTTGATGGGCGCTTACGATATGGTTGAACATCTTCGTCAACTGTATCAAGGACAAGCGAGGCATGAGAGATTTAAGATCTCAAGGGCACTATTTCAGTGCAAGATGTCAGATGGGGCTCCCGTAGGCCCATATGTACTCAAAATGATTGGGTACATAGAAAACCTATAGAGGTTGGGATTCTCGCTTGGCCAAGAGATGGCCACTGACCTGATCTTGCAATCCTTGCCGGATAGCTATAGTCAATTCGTTCTAAACTACAATATGAACGAAATTGACAAGCCACTGCCCGAGCTGCTTAGCATGTTAAGAACTGCTGAGTTGAACCTTAAGAAGGCTAAGCCCCACTCTGTTCTGATGGTTCAGAAACACAAGGGCAAGGGCAAGCCCAAAGGCAAAGGAAAGTCCCAAGCCAAGGGCAAAGGCAAGGCACTGAAGCCTAAAGGAGGAGTCACCAAGGATGCTACCTGCTTTCACTACGGTCAGACCAGGCACTGGAAGAGGAACTGCAAGGTGTACCTGGAAGATCTTAAGAAGAAGCGAAGTGAGACTTCAACTTCAGGTATATATGTTATAAAAGTCAATCTATCTATTTCTTCATCATGGGTATTAGATACCGGATGTGTTTCTCACATTTGTACTAATGTGCAGGCGTTAAGAAATAGTAGGGAATTGGCGAAGGGCGAGGTGGACCTACGCGTAGGCAGTGGAGCATGGGTTGCTGCTGTTGCTATAGGAACTTATCATCTATCTCTGCCCTCTAAACTTGTATTAGAATTAGATGAATGTTGTTATGTGCCTGCTTTAACTAAGAACATAATTTTAGTTTCTTGTTTGGACAAGAAAGGTTTCTCTTTTATAATTAAGGACAAATGTTGTTCTGTTTATTTAAAAGATATGTTCTATTGTAGTGCACCTCTGATGAACGTACTCTACATTCTAGACCTTGAAAGCCCTATCTATAACATAAATACCAAGAGGTTCAAGTCAAATGACTTGAATCAAACCTATCTCTGGCACTGTCGCTTAGGTCATATAAATGACAAGCGCTTATCCCAGCTCCATAAGGATGGTTTGCTGGACTCATTTGATTTTGAATCTTATGAGACGTGCGAGTCATGCCTACTAGGCAAGATGACCAAGACTCCCTTTAGTGGGCACAGTGAGAGAGCGACTGACTTGTTAGGTCTTATACATAGTGATGTATGTGGCCCTTTCAATGTCGCTGCTAGAGGCGGTTATAGGTACTTCATCACATTTACTGATGACTTCAGTAGATATGGTTATGTGTACTTGATGACACATAAGTCAGAATCCTTTGAAAAGTTCAAAGAATTCAAGAATGAAGTACAGAACCAGCTTGGCAAGAGTATTAATATACTTCGATCAGATCAAGGTGGAGAATACCTTAGCCATGAGTTTCGTGACTATCTAGCTGAGTGTGGGATTCTATCCCAACTCACTCCTCCTATAACACCATAATGGAATGATGTATCCAAAAGGAGGAATCGTACCCTATTAGATATGGTACGATCTATGATGAGTCACACAGATCTTCCGACATTCCTTTGGAGCTATGCTCTAGATACGGCAGCTTTTATACTCAACCGAGTTCCATCCAAGGTCGTGATAAAGACACCATATAGGATATGGACTGGGAGAGATGCCCAGGTGTCTTTTATGAGGATTTGGGGTTGTGAGGCTTATGTTAGACGTCAAGTCTCAGACAAATTAGGACTCAAATCCGACAAGTGCTACTTTATTGAATATCCCAAGGAAACTAAGGGATATTACTTCTACATTCCCAGTCAGCACAAGGTAGTTGTGGCAAAGACTGGGGTCTTTCTAGAAAGGGACTTTGTTTCTAGAAAGACTAGTGGGAGCACGTTCGATCTTGAAGAAGTTCAAGATGCGAACAATAGCACTGAAGCCTCAATGGAAGTTGAACTGGAACCACAAAGTGTTGTGGATGATGTTGTTCCACAAGGAGTTGAGGAACAACAACCAGTTCAAGTAGACATACCTCTTCGCAGGTCTGATAGGGTACGTCGTCAGCCTGAGCGATACTCATTTCTCTTGTCTGACCATGATGACGTTGTGCTCATAGAGGATGAGCCTACCACCTATCAGGAAGCTGTGATGAGACCAGATTCCGAGAAATGGCTAGAGGCCATGAGATCCGAGATGGAATCCATGTACACCAACCAAGTATGGACTTTGGTTGATCCACCTGAAGGGGTAAAACCCATTGGGTGTAAGTGGGTCTTTAAGAGAAAGACTGACATGGATGGACTTATCTATAAGGGTCGCTTGGTAGCTAAAGGTTTCAAGCAGATTCATGGTATTGACTATGATGAAACCTTTTCTCCAGTAGCGATGTTTAAGTTCATTCGGATCATGCTTGCTATTGCAGCATACCATTACTATGAGATATGGTAGATGGATGTCAAAACTGTGTTTCTGAATGGAAACCTGCTCGAGGATGTGTACATGGTACAACCTGAGGGTTTTGTAGATCCACAACATACTAGCAGAGTATGTAAGTTGCATAGGTCCATTTATGGACTAAAGCAAGCTTCTCGGAGTTGGAATCTTCGATTCGATGATGCATTCAAACAGTTTGGTTTCATCAAGACGAAGATGAGCCTTGTGTCTACAAGAAGGTCGTAGGGGATATGGTTGTCTTCCTCATATTGTATGTGGATGACATACTACTCATTGGGAAAGACATCCCTTTGCTACAGTCTGTCAAGATTTGGCTAGGGACATGTTTCTCAATGAAGGACTTAGGTGAAGCATCCCGCATTCTAGGGATACAGATCTATAGAGATAGATCTAAGAGATTGCTTGGCCTAAGTCAGAGTACATATATTGACAAGGTACTCCTTCGGTTTGCCATGCAGAACTCCAAGAAGGGATTTCTGCCGATGTCACATGGTGTGAGTCTTTCGAAGACTCAAGGTCCCTCTTCTAGAGAGGAGAGAGACCGTATGGATCAGATCCCTTATGCCTCAGCCATAGGATCTGTCATGTACGCCATGCTATGTACTCGACCTGATGTCTCGTATGCTTTGAGCATGACGAGCAAATACCAGTCAGATCCAGGTGAAAGTCACTGGATAGTGGTCAAGAATATTCTTAAGTACTTAAGAAGGACTAAAGAATATTTCTTGATATATGGAGGCGATGACGAGCTAGCTGTAAAGGGTTACAGTGATGCCAGCTTCCAGACCGACCAGGATGATTATTGATCGTAGTCAGGGTTCGTATTTAGCATAAATGGTGGTGCTGTGAGCTGGAAGAGTTCGAAGCAGGACACAGTAGCTGATTCTATGAGAGAGGCCGAGTACATTGCTGCATCAGAGGCAGCAAAGGAGGCAGTTTGGATCCGTAAGTTCATCACTGAACTTGGGGTGGTTCCCAGTATCGCTTACCCTATTGAGCTCTATTCTGACAACAATGGAGCTATAGCACAGGCGAAGGAACCTCGCTCACACCAGTGGACCAAACACATACTACGGCGCTTTCATCTCATTCGAGAGCTTATCGAGAGAGGAGACGTGAAGATTTGCAGAGTACCTACAGAGGCTAACATCGCAGATCCCTTGACCAAAGCTTTGGCACAGAGGAAGCATGATGGTCACACTAGGTCATTAGGGCTTAGAACCTACACTGATTGGCACTAGTGCTAGTGGGAGATTGTTAGTTAGAGCCCTAGAGCCAATCATTTGATGATTGCATTATGGACTTGTTGTATCATATTCTTATATAAATAAAGGCATTTGTTTTTGGTTATTATACTTACTTGTATTGGTGCCAAATAAACTAAGTATAATAGCGTCCTTGAGTGGAAGGTTCTCACCTATATCAATCGGTTAGTTGAACCGATAGTGAGATGATATACGGAACACTACTCTTAATCATTCCTAGTCGAGTATTAACATTCATGGACAATGTTAATGTAATAAGACTAGCATGTAGGTCAACTCGATGACTTGATCTCACAAGTCATGGATAGAGAGATATCAAGTTGACACATGGGTATGCATCGGAGAATGTATACTGAATGACCCGCCATGAGAAAGTATCATGGATCGTTATATGAGTGTCATATACTTTCTCATGTGGCTATTAGTATGACTACTAGTCCTTGGACCTGAAGTCACCATGGATCCCTACATAAGGAGTTATGTACTTTGGTTTCGTCAAACGTCACCCGTAATTGGGTGGACTATAAAGGCGATTACTGGGTATGTAACGAATTATGCAGAGGGATGTGAGTGATGTAGATGAGATCTATCCCTCTTATATGACGGGAGAGACATCGATATTCTTGATAGAGTGAGACCACGAAGTGCATGACCATGCCCAAATGAGTCAATATGAGATATTGAGCTCATTTGATTTAGTGAGTCTACTTGGAGTTCAAGATTTTGATTGGTCAGAGGATGACACGGTCTATGCCTCACATTGATCAATCTAGATGTCTAGGATAGAAGGACACTTGTCATATATTGTGAGGAGTCACAATTAGTAGTCACAAGGTGATGTTGGATCTCAACATTCTTGTAACTTGGGTAGTAATGATGTGTTGCTAGATACCGCTCATTACTTATGCTCCTAAATGGGTTTAGGGGCATTGCCAACGTCACAAGAACCTATAGGGTCACACACAAAGGACAATTAGATGGAGATTAGGTTCATATGATGAACCAAGAGGATTAGATTCATTTGATGAATCAAATTGGATTAAGAGTAATCCTAATTGTGCTAATTGAGTTAGACTCAAGTTGATTCATGTGTTCAATGAGTCTAATTTAGATTATGACTCATTGAATCAATTTAATTAAATAAATTAGATTCATTATATTAAATTGGCTTGAATTAAATGGTTGGATTAGATCAACCATGAGAGAGATTAAGTCAAGTTTGACTTGACTTGATTGGAAGAGGAAGAGTCAAGTTTGACTTGACTTTATGCCACATCATTAGTGACTTGGCATTAAGTGACCAATGATGATGTGCCACATCATCATGTTTAGCACATGTTTGTGCCACCTCATGGAGGTTACAAATCTCTTTAATGATCACATTAAATGAGAATGGGGGTTACACTTCTCATGGTGGCCGGCCACTTTTCATAGTGAATGGATTTCATTTTTCCATTCAAGTGAAAAAAGCTCATCTTCTTCCTCAAGCTCTCCTTCTCCTCTCCTTATTCTCCTTGGCCGAACCATCTAGGTGCTAGCACACCTATTGTTTGGTCTTCTCCACCTAATTAGTTCGTGTGGATATGCATAGAGAGTTGTCTACCTTGACAACTTGAGATCCGACATCTCCTTAGACAAGCGGGACTCGCGAAAGGCACGCATCAAGGGTAAAAAGTTTTCTCCTTGTAAATCTAGTTTAGAACTAGCATAAAACTCGTACTCGTAATATTTTTCGAAAGTTTTATTCTTCACACGGATCCGGTGGCGGGGTTTCGGGGTTTCCGCGACGCGAAAAAGCGATTTTCGCGGCCCGAAAGACCCAACATTAAACTGATTGAAATTAATTGAATAATATTTTGAAATTAATTTTTCAAAGGTTTTGAAATTAAATGGTTTTCAAATAAATTTTTCAACGAATTTTGAATTTTTAAAAGATTTTTAAAAGATTTTTTAAAAGATTTTTCAAATAATTTTGAAATTAAGTTTTAAAAGATTTTTTAAAGATTTTTCAAATTGATTTTTAAAATAAAGGTTGATTGGGTTTAGTTGATTTTAATTAAATTTGCTTAAATTTTGAACAATTTGAGCTTATTTGAACCTAGATCAATCTCATCCGATTCTAAATTATCAATCAGGTAATCTTAAGTAATTTTATGAGATGGTTATCTTTAATTTAGGTTATTTCTAAGGATTAATTTACATTTGAGTTAAACTTAGGTTTTCCAATTAGTCAATTAAATATGTCTTTGCATGATTGATTCCCAGGTCAGGGCGAGGCTCTAGGCCTTCTTGGGTATGAGATCATCCACTCATTCTTAGACAGAATCGCTCAAAGAAATGTATATTTAATTTTCTTTTTGAAACTCCTAGATTTAACTAGCAAGTGTAAATTACGCCTAGATCCTTAAGCTATCCTAGTCTAAGCATGTATATTGCAAGGAAAATAAATAAACAAGCATCAATCAGTTCTATCTATTGGTAAAGATGATCTTTCTACTGGCTCCCCCTGGATCATAGCCTCGATATGGTCTATCAAGGTAATGGATCTGATCCTTGGGGACCCAATATTGTCCAAGTCTAACTTGATTAACCAAGTTTGACTTGGGGACCCATGCTTGAATTATGTTTCTATTATTTCTATTTACTAACGACAGATATGATTTATACTTTATTTTGGTCTTAAATCCAAGTCCAGATTTGTTGTAAATGGCTCGCTATTTTCCAAGAATCAAATCCAGATTCTTGGAACCCAAGGTGAACTGTTCCAACGTGTCCTTGAGTTATTTAATTTGAGTTTTCAAATTGAAATTTTCTTCCTCAAGTTGTTGGACTTGAGTTAAACTTCCAATTTGAACTGGCTCAATTAAAGAACTCAAGTTAGTCGCTTCCTTAAGGGCTATTACCTCCTTTTGGAGCGAGTTGACCCGGATATTGGACTTAGCCAATTTCTTTAGCAAGTAAGGTACTAGGTTTTGTAAATTTTCTAGATTATCTATATTAATACCAGAAATTACAGAGCTTACAGTGGGTTTTGGTCATTCGGAAACGGATGCAGATCCGTGGCTTCGCTCGGACTCGGTGTCTGAGTCACTCTCAATCTCGGATTCGGACTCGGTCTCAATTTCGACAATATTTGCTTGTATCGGTAGAGCTAGGAAGCTTGTTTGCTCAAGCTCTTCACCGGAATCTTTGGAGGAGGACTCATTCCACGTCGCCTGCAACACCTTCTTCTTTCTAGCTTCCTTAGTTTGATTGTACCTGCAAGTAATACAATACCTTCTCGGCGAGAGTAGTATTAGTCTGTTCAAATGATTCATCTATTAAATTGTGCTTACTTACTTTCGCATTGGAGTTATTTGTGTGCTAGATCCTAAATTATTTGTTTCCCAACAAACTAATATTTATAGATTTTAAATAATATTATTTTGTGAAATCAAAAGTTATTTTGTTATAATATTTGTAGTATCTTATTTAGTGCCTACTTAATGTCTTTGGAGTTTGACATATTTAAAATGATATAGACATCTTCTGAAAATATTTTGTTTGATACCTAAATAAACACATTACTTATTTTGGTAAATTGTGATGATTTATTCTTTCATACATCACGCAAATAGGTGATGTGGTGGTTGTTGTAAAAGAAGCTCCAAGAACAACTCCAAGAGTTCATGATGATTGTAAGTATCTAAAAAAAAATTGAATTCTTTTTTGTTTATTGAGGTAAGGGGCATTCACATAAGTTTGTCCTTTTTAGGAAAAAAAAATGAGTTAGTTGCTACAGAATGAAATATTATTCAACAAGCTGCACAAATTATTCAAGAGAATGATGTTGAATTTGAAAAAATTGTAACTTGAACATGAAATGATTTGTGTTGTTGATTTACTTGACAGTTAGCAATATATTATATCCCATACAGAATTAATTTCACTTTGTATAATTTGAGATTGTTTGGGGATTTAGTCTGTTTTTACATGATTTTTGAATATTTTGAATATGTTTTTGTTTGATCAATGAAATTAGACAGTTGAATGTTTGATCTACACTATTAGATGCAACCAAAAGAAGACAACTAGTATTAGATACAACTAAAAGAACAACCATATGCATTTTATGATTTTTTCCCCCAATATTGTGTGGAAATTTAATGCTAGAAATTAGATTCGACACCCTATATAAATTGTGAAATATGATTATTCATTAATTTTGCAAAATTATAGAAAAAAGTAAAGGCGAAATCTCCATAACTAGAGTCGTTACCATCTTCGAGGTGATGCCGTAGGAAGCTAAATGAAACTTCAGAATTCGCAGGGAACCAAGTGACTTTCAAGTACAAGACAAGAATTAAACCTGCACAGGTGTTTTGGATTCGTGATCGAACCAAAGTTGACACTCGACTCATACATCCCGTTTGCCTGGACTCAGTCATGGTTCATCGGGCTCAGTCATCCTGATACAAACCCCTTTAAGGTCACAAGGAACGAGCGGAAAGAACAAAGAATGCATAAACATATGTCCCTTTAAATGTTTCCTAATCAAGCAAACAAAAGTCAGATTTTTAATCCTAAATAATCCAAGATCATGTGAACATTAAACAAGCAGTACGGGATCATATAAATGGCAGGGGAGAAGCTGTTTATTTTACCAATATATTTATTCAGTGCCCCCAAACACTAATTTCCATCATTCCCTACTTTGGCAGAGGCAGATTCCACATCCATCGTCAGGATCATGACGTGTCCTGTCTTCTTGGAGCTTCGATTTGCATCGGAGAGGGCGTCGAGTTTGGGACGGAAGACAAACCGATGGAAGATGCTTATGAAGGCGCAGCAGATAATACCTAAAAATGCATCATCCATAATAATAATAATAGAATTATATTTAATTCTTGAATGAATGATCCACAAACTTTTTTGTTAAATTAATTGAATTAAGATAATGAGTATTTTTATTTTGGTAAGATTTAAATTAAAATATTTTAAAATAAGTATCATCCATAATAATTGTGTGACACATTCTACTATAGTTATATATTCTGACTTAGTAGTAAAAAAAACAATACAATATTGCTTTCTACTAAATCCGCTGATAAGTGATGGGCTAAGTAGTTGACATCCACCACTTGTACTTTTATAGTCCAATTTACATCCAGCGTAATCTGAGTCAGAATAACCTATGAGTTCAAAATTGGTTGTTTTAGGATACCAAATTCCTATATTCGATGTTCCTTTAAGATATCTAAAAATTCTTTTGACTTGAGTCAAATGTTATTCTCTATCACAGATTTGATATCTAACACACATACTAATTGTAAATAAAATATTAGGTCGACTTGCAGTTAAGTACAGTAGGTTACCTATGACACTCTTATAGTATTTTAAGTCAACTGATTTTCCATTAGGGGCATCATCTAGGGTTGTGTTAACTGCCATATGTGTCTTTATTTCTTTAGTATTTTTCATTCCAAATTTTTTAAGTAATTTTTTAATATATTTTTGTTGATAAATGTAATTACCTTCATTTGTTTGTTTAATTTGTAATCCTAAAAGTATGTTAATTTATCTACTAAGCTCATTTCAAATTCTTATTTCATTAGAGTTATAAATTCTTATAAAAATTTTGAGTTGGTTGATCCAAAGATTATGTCATCTATATAAATTTGAACTATAAAGATATCTTCTTTGATTGATTTGACAAATAGGGTCGGGTCAACTGTATGCACAAATGATGATAGAGTTGTATTTAGTTCTTGAATGATGCACAGAGTTTTTTGTTAAATTGATTGAACTAACATTATCAATGAGTATTTTTATTTTGGTAAGATTTAAATTAAAATCTTTTAAAGTATGCATCATCCATAATAATTGTGCGACACATTCTCCTATAGCTTATTTTGACTTAGTAGTAGATAAGGCAATACAATGTTACTTTCTACTAAACCAATTGACAAATGATGGACCAAGTAGCTGACAGCCAACACCTAAATTGTCATTCAACAACGGGATATCCCTTAGTGACATCTTGATATAAAGACAGTCTGAAACCACACATTGCTGGAACATTAGTAAAAGGATTAAAAAAAACAATAAAGTACATCACTAAAATATATATGATTAAAGAAGAATGCATACTTTATTTGGAAACTATTCAAGTAGAGCACACTATAAAAACAAGTTTCAAAATAAATTTCAAAACAAATTTCAAATACTAGAAAGTCAAAGTACCACAATGACAAAACAAATAACTATTAGATCGTGAAAGACGAGAGAGGGGGAGGGGGAGGGGGGAGAGTGAATCTCATTTGATTGAAAATTTTTTCATTTCTTTAGTAAAACTAGAGTACTCAGTGGAATAAAGCAAAGAAGGAAAAACAAAGGACACATCTTTTTTACTTAATTCGGAGCCTAGTCAACTCCTACTCCAAGACCCATGATCTTTGATCACTTTTATTGAGCAATTCACTAAATAATGAAATAGTACAAGTATGACTACAATGTGCAAGTAAAATAAATATACCAACAACAACGTATAGAAGACGAATCATAGGTTGTCCGAAACCTCTTGGCATCATAGTAGTTGCAGTTTACACAAGAAGAGAATGAGCGCAGTAGAAAATTGAAAAGCTGGAGTTGTGCTTGGCTCAAAGCTCAAGGACTTCTTTTATAGGTCTCATCCTGCTGACTGATAAATGGTTCTATTAATTGAATCTATCCGTCGACTTATCTTTCTATTCATCAACTGATCCTCTGTTCCTTCTTTGTTTATAGTGATTCGATCCATTCGATCATGGAAATCTCGCTATTCCATTGATGGATTAAGATCATTTCGTCAACTGAAAATCTTTTTGCCATTTGTACTATGATTCAAATCTTGTTTTAATTCTGAAAAATAAACTGATCCATTGTTTTAATTCTGCCCATGATGACCGGTCATGGCCGGTCCCAAGCCCGAATAAAGGAGGAGGGTTGCGTTAGGTTGCCAGCCAATGTCAAACTATGACAAATATTCAATGAATGAATCCATTAAACTATTGTGCTAATGCTAGGTTATTTTTCCGGAAGGAACGCGTTGCAGGGTCCGACTGTAATGTCTCGGTAAGGACTGTTACATCTCCAGAACTCGGGTGTAGTTATAAATATGTAAGAGTTCGCATTACAGGGTCCGACTGTAACGTCTCAACAAGGACCACTACATCTCCATGAGAACATGGGTGTAGTGTTAAATAGGCAAGAGTTCTCACACCATAGGTTGGATAAGAACAAATATGATAGGAAAACTAATAATCTAATGTTTGGAACGTGGAACATAGGAACTCTCACTGGTAAATCAATGGAGGTAGTAGATATGATGATTAGGAGAAAAATTAATATTTTGTATTTGCAAGAGACAAAATGGACATGCGAGAAGGCAAAGATGATAGAGAACTTGAGTTTTAAGTTATGGTACACTAGAAAGAGTAAAGCAAGAAATGGAGTGAGTATTATTGTAGATAGTTTGTTAAAGGATGAAGTTGTAGGAGTAGTTAGAAAAGGGGATAGAATTATAACCCTTAAAATAATAGTGGCGAAAGAAACTATGAACATAATTAGCGTATATGCACCACAAGTAGGATTAGATGAAGCTACTAAATCAAGGTTTTGGAAGGATTTAGATGAAATATTACAAACTATTCCACCAAATGAAATGATTTTAATAGGAGGTGATCTAAATGGGCATGTCGGAGTGAAAAATGAGGAATATGAGAGAGTACATGGGAGTTATGGGTTTGGAACGAGGAATGAGGAAGGAAAAACTATATTAGATTTTGCGATATCATATGACCTTATATTAGCTAATACATTTTTTAAGAAAAAAGAAGAACACTTAGTCATATTCAAAAGTGGGAATAAGAAATCGCAAATTGACTTTCTTATGGTTAGGAAGAAGGATAGAAAGATTTGTAAAGATTGCAAAGTCATCCCTAGAGAAAGCTTAACTACCCAACATAGGGTAGTAGTGTTGGATATACGCCTCAAACATAGTATCAATAGAAAGAAAATATATACAATTCCTAGAATTAAGTGGTGGAAGTTAAAGGATGAGAAGAAAAATATATTTAAGGAGAAGGTTGAAGTACAAACATTAGGTAAAATATACGATGACTCTAATACAACATGGGATAAGATGGTATCAAAGTTGAAAATAGTAGCTAAGAGTGTACTCGGTGAGTCAAAGGGACATGCATCACTAAGTAAAGAATCTTGGTGGTGGAATGAGAAAGTACAAGAGAAAGTGAAGGAAAAATGAATAGCTTATAAGGAATTATATATTAGTAAGAACGAGGAAAACTTAAAAAAATATACAATAGCCAAGAAAGAAGCTAAGAAAGTAGTGAGTGAAGCAAAAAATGAAACTTTTGAATGATTATATCAAAAATTGGATACAAAAGAAGGGGAAAGAGACATTTATAAAATAGCTAAAGTGAGAGAAAGGAAAACAAGAGATCTTAGTCAAATAAAATGTATTAAAGATGAATGTAATAGGGTATTAGTAAACGATGGAGAAATAAAAGAGCGATGGAAGAGGTATTTTCATCAACTTTTTAATGAAGGTTTAGGTGACCAACTTAACTTAGGTAATTTAATCAGGTCAAATGAGCATAGAAATTTTAATTTTTATTGTAGAATTCAAACTTCAGAAGTAAAACAAACTTTTAATGAGATTCACAATGGAAAAGCCGTTGAACCAGATGATATTCTGATAGAGGTATGGAAGTGCTTAGGGAAACAAGGTATTGAGTGGCTTATAAAATTATTTAACATGATATTTAAAACGGAAAAAATGCCTGATCAATGGAGGATAAGACTCTAGTTCCCTTATATAAGAACAAGGGAGACGTACAAAATTGTGCAAACTATAGGGGTATTAAACTAATGAGTCATACTATGAAACTTTGGAAAAAAGTAATAGAAAAAATATTAAGGAAGGAGACAACAGTTTGGGTTCATGCCTGGAAGGTCGACAATAGAAGCTATACATCTTATTAGATAATTAATTGAAAAATATCGGGAGCAAAAACAAGATCTACACATGGTATTCATTGACTTAGAAAAAGCTTATGATAGAGTCCCAAGAGAAATTATATGGAAAATTTTAGAAAAGAGAGGTGTTAGCGTAACATATATTGAACTAATTAAGGATATGTATGAGGATGTAACGACCAGAGTAAAGACTTCAGGCGGAGTAACTGAAGCATTTCCAATAAAAATGGGGTTACATCAAGGATCAACTCTAAGTTCCTATCTTTTTACACTAATTATGGACGAACTCACTGCACACATCCAAGACACAGTACCGTGGTGCATGTTGTTTGCAGATGATATTATTTTGGTAGATGAGACACGTGAAGGAGTAAATGCTAAATTAGAATCTTGGAGGGAAACACTAGAAGGGAAAGGTTTTCAGCTTAGTAGATTAAAGACATAATATATGGAATTTAAGTTTAGCAATATTAGAAGTAATGAAATAATTATTAAGATAGGAGAGGACGAGTTGCCCAGAACCGAGAGATTTAAATATTTATGGTCATTTTTACAAAATGATGGAGGGATTGAGAGAGATGTTTTACATAGAATACAAGCAGGATGAGTGAAATGGAGGGGAGCGTCGAGTGTTTTATGTGACCGTAAAGTACCTCTTAAACTTAAAGGTAAGTTCTATAAAATCACAACTAGACCTGCTATGTTATATGGAGCTGAATGTTGGGCTATGACTCAAGCACATGAGCAGAAGATGAGAGTTGCAGAGATGATGATGTTAAGGTGGATGTGTGGACATACGAAGATGGACAAAATAAGAAATGAGAACATTAGAGAGAAAGTCGGAGTTGCATCTATTGAGGAAAAACTCCAAGAGACACGTTTAAGATGGTACATACATGTACTTAGACGACCAATAAATGCTCCAGTTAGGCGATGTGAAACTATGATAAACATGCATATCAAACGAGGAAGAGGAAGACCAAAAAAGACTTGATTAGCAATAATAAAATAAGATAAAATTTATTTAAATATAGATGATGATATAATAGGAGATAGAGCTCAATGGCGTAAAAGGATTCATACAGCCGACCCCACCTAGTGGAAAAAGGCTTGGTTGTTGTTGTTGTTATATTGGTTAATCACCTTGATCTGTCAACTAAATCAAAAATTTCTTTTGTATTCAGGATAAAATCTCACTGTTCCAACATTTCACGGATTCATCAACTAAACACCTTTGTCAGTCAAGGAACATAATTTTCTACAAAATAGTGTTAGTAAAAAAAAGTAATATTTATCCTATAAAATAGAGTTAAAACACACACACACACACACACACACACACACACACACACATATATATACTGCGCGACGCTACAGTGCGTGACTGTGCGCGTCGCACAACATATCAACTTTCTCTTTTTTTTTTTAAATTATTATTTTTTTAATATTTTGAATTTAAAAAATTCAACATTTCCTTATATAAAATCTTAATATATAGATATATCCTCCTAAACACATTACAATTCTCCATAAATACTTAAATTTATTTCATTTTTTATTTTTCTTTTAACTAAACACTATAATCCAATTGGGAAGCTTGAACCCTATAGGTAAAATCTTAAAAAATAAAATTAGCTTAAAAATTATAACCCAATTGGGAACTCTAAACCCTAGAAATAAAATCTTAAAAAAATATTTTAATTATTTTTAATTCAAAATTTAAAAAATAAAAAAAACAAATAAATTTTGAATTAAAAAATCAATATTTCCTTATATAAATCCCTAATATATTAATATATCCCCTCAACACATTACAATACTCCGTAAATACTTAAATTTATTTCATTTTTAATTTTTCATTTAACTAAATACTATAATCAAATTGGGAAGCTTGAACCCTAAAGGTAAAAGGTATTTTTTTTTAAAAAAAATTAACTTAAAAATTATAACACAATTGGGAAGCCCGAACCCTACAAATAAAATCATAAAAAATATATTTTAATTAATTTTTTTTAATTCAAAATTTTAAAAAACAAAGAAATCTGATATATTGCGCGACGCGCACAGTCGCACACTGTAGCGTCACGCAGTATATCATAATCGTGTGTGTGTGTGTGTGTGTGTATATATATATATATATATATATATATAACCTCCATCGGTTTTTTTGGTTGGATCATCTTCTAAGGTTTTTCACTACCGAGACATGACCTTACTTCACTCTCTCGAGAAACTTACTTCACTCACCTACCAAACATCAGATCCTCCAGACATGTTTGGACTTTTTTTGTTAAGTGTCTGATCACTCGATCTATTAAGATTTTTCTTGCAATACTAAATTAGAATAATAGCAAATAATAGTAATGAAAAATAGTGTTGGTAAAATTATACTTAGATTTACCAAAATCTGCTGGTCTGGTCAACCATGCATGGTTGACCAAAAACTATTTGGTCACACATGCTTGGAGTTCACTCGTCTAAGACTTTTCATTACCTAGGGTTACCTCCCCTTAGGATTTTCTATTGCATGGCTTCACTCACTAAGATTTTCACCAATTAGCTTCAGTCACTAGGGCCTAGCTTCACTCACCAGAACTTTAACCACCTAGCTTCACTAACTAGGGCCTAGCTTCACTCACTAGGACTTTTATGTAACGACCAGACCCTTTTGGCCTCTTGGGCGACCCTTGTGGCGGCCCAACTGGCGGCCATTATGTCGTCGGCCCATTTGGCGACCTCTCATGTCGTCGACCGATGACCCTTTGGCCGTACCGTTACTCACTAGGACTTTCCACCCTGGCAGTGGATTTTTTGCCTCCTCGCCAATTTGGCGACCTCTCATGTCGTCGACCGATGATCCTTTGGCCGTGTCGTTACTCATAGGACTTAAGCCCTGGTCAGTGGATTTTGCCTTCCCCAGGCCAGGGGTGGAAAGTCCTAGTGAGTAACGACACGGCCAAAGGGTCGTCGGTCGACGACATGAGAGGTCGCCAAATGGGCCGACGACATAAGGGCCGCCAGTTGGGCCGCCACAAGGGCCACCCAAGAGGCAAAAGGGCCGGGTTGTTACATTTTACTTTGAGTCCACTCCTCCAAGACCTACGGTTACCTCCTCCTTGAGTTTTCCTCTTGCCAAGCATCAAGTCACCTGACTTATTTGGATTTGCTAGTCACTCAGTAGACTACTCAACACTTGCAGTCATTCGGTAGACTACTCACCACTTGTAGTCACTCAGTAGACTACTCTCCACTTGTAGTCACTTGGTAGACTACTCACCACTTGTCAATCATCTGGTTAACCTTGATCTGACTAGACTTCTCACTTGAATAGGTTAATCTTGACCAAGCTCCATTAAACATATTGTTAAACATCAAAACCCTGAAGGTCGATTGCACCAACAAGATCAAGAGACATCTCAAGATGACATGAGACCGATAGTCTGGATCTCTGAGGACATGACTCCTTTTTCTACCTACTAACTTGATGTCAAAGGAAACAAAGGGGTAGTGAATACAAAATACTTATTGGGTTAAGACAGATAGTGCATGATATTAAAGTGTAAAGGATCAAAGGGAGCATTTTAAGTAATGTCACTTACTAGTAAAAGTAAGAGTAAAAACACTAACATAGGCATCCACAAACCAGAATAACCAAATATGGCACATACATCCAATCCCTGCATAACATAAACATATAATAGGTATACAATAACTATTGACTGCAATCAAACTGTCAATTAGGGCATGAAAGTCGTCACTGTGTGTGGGAGAAATACTCTATCATTAATGGTCCTATGGGCAGACATGATCTATTAGTGGCCACTATCTATGGAAGAAATGCTTCATCACGGATAGTCCTATGGACATACAGGGTATATGTAACTATCTAACTACAAACTGTGGGGGAAACATACCACCATGGATGGCCCCATGAGTAGTAAGTGTTAGGACCCGGAGTAACCGACTAGAGGGAGATGAATATCCCTATAAAATAAAAACAAAAAACCTTCCTCGAACTTTTACAACTTTATCAAAATTAACACTTGCATAAAAATAATTAAGAAACAAAAAAACTGAGGCACAAAGAAATTACTTGGTTACAACCGGGGAGGTTGTTAATCCAAGAAAGTTGAAAGCACACTAAATAAATTCTTCTTCAGGCGGAGAAGCCTTTTACAATGTTGACGGCTCATAATAACAAGACTGGAATAAAGTAGAATTAATTATAAATGTTCTCAAGTGTTGTTCTTGTTGTTCTTAGGTTTCTGGGACCAGGGCTGTATTTATTGTTGGATCGAGACCGCGCTAGAGGGGGGGTGAATAGCGCTCGTGGCTATTTCGTACGTATCGGGATCGCAAACAGCGTTAGAGTAAATAAAGCAGCGGAATAAAAGCAAGCACACAAGAACACAGGTCGATTTTACTTCGTTCGGAGCCTAAGGCGACTCCTACTCGAAGGCCCGCGATCCTTGATCACTTCCGATGGGCAACAACTATAAGCTCGATTATTACAGACTAAGTATTACAAGAGATGCGATAAAAGAAATCTATACCGACGACGAAAAAGAGGAATCTTGGAGCTCTGGGCCGTCGTAGACTTGTAGCAGCACTTCAGGGAGTCTTTCGGAGCAGCACGTTGAGTAAAGAAGACTTGGAACTTGTTTCTTTGAGCTGCTGGTCGAACCCCCTTTATAAACAGTGTTCAAGGCGCCTTAAACCCTTTCAAGGCGCCTTAAGCCTGAATTTTATCCCGTTCTGCTCGCTGGGATAATCCTTTGACTGTCGCGACCTGAAGGCGCCTTAAACCCATTCAAGGCGCCTCCAAGCATTCAAGGCGCCTTAAACCCCTCCAAGGCGCCTTAAGCCGGCTCCTCGCGCCAGCTCAGGATTTTGAACCCGAGGCGCCTCCAAGCCCCATGGAGGCGCCTCGGGCACTGTTCATCCGAGGCAAATCTTCGTTATTTTGTACCTGCAAGACATGTTAGTCCCAAACAACATCCTGTAACACAAAGTTAGCACAAAATAACAGTATGGATAATAAAGAATGTTTAAGACAGTCTCCAGACTGTCCGGGTCTGACTTCGGATTTCTAACCGGAAACCCTAGGTCGACCCGACGCCTACTATTCCCTCTACGGGGAACGCGTCCTCACCTACTCTACTCAGGAGATTTACCTGTTGCCAGTACGATCCTCCAGATCGACTGGACTTTTGCTCAGCACTCAATACTTCCGGACTTTCTGCTGGACATCCGCTTCCCGGCTAGTCCAGTCTTTCACCTGGCTCGCGACACCAGGACTTTCCACCTAGGGTTACCACCCCCTAGGACTTTTTGCCTGAAGTCATCGACCTACCAAGACTTTCCGCATAGGGTTACCACCCCCTATGACCTAGGGTTACCACCCCCTAGGGTTTTCACCTGCCTAACCGCAGTTAGGACTTTCCTGAAATCCTCAAGTAGACTTGTTAGAAAACAAAACACCTTAACTTTGAATCCTTTGCCATTATCAAAACACAAGTTCGATCGTCGGATGCTTCCCGCACCAACAATCTCCCCCTTTTTGATTATGGCAACTCAAATTCAAAGTTAAGAAAACAAACGAATAGATAAATATTTTTAACACAGGCAAATCTGTTAAGTATAGATGAACAAAGATGACCAAAGCAAATTTGCTAAAGTAACCTATACGCTCCCCCTTAACCTTTGCTCCCCCTTAACTTTTCCTCCCCCTTAACTATTAATTTGAATTTTTAAATTTTAATTTGCTACTCTCCCCCTTTGCCATATATCAAAAATGGGCAATAATAGATACTTGAAAAACATTATAAACCTGTTGGGGAGTGTATCGCTTTGATAGATTTAAAAAGTTAGTGAAAAAATTATTTGTTAGTCTTTGAAAAAAAATTGTACAGGAAATTACTAAGTTCAATAGGTTAGCTAAGTTCAACAGGGTTTGAAAGTTAAGATTGGAACTTAGCTTAAATAATATTTAAGTTTTGGGACAAGGTTATTTATTTAAATTTAGTTGGTCCTTGAGTCCAAGCATGAGTCATGTTCACTAGGTTGATTTACTAGGTATCAGAGCCCTAAAGAGCAAAACATCTTTAACTAAGAAATTGAGTATCCTCTACCAACTGTCTAACCTTTAGTTACTTGCTGATTGCCTATAGGACAATAGCTTTCACTTGGTTAGTCAAGTTAAGTTACTTTGGTCCAGATAGACTTGACTAGAGCTGGAGGACTTAACTTGATTAATGTATATTGCGTATTTAACGCCCAGACTCATATTGATGCACAGATATAAGCATTCTTGAGTCCAGGCTATACCCTATGCATCTCACGCCGTCCTATGTTTTTCAATCACAATCAAGGTATACCTAGGTGTTTGTGAGATGCTCTGGCTTAATTCTAGGGGAACATGATTTCTAGGGGGAAAGCCTAGGCTATTTCAATTTTTTAAACAATCTAGGAAATTGGGAATTTTGCAAATTAATTTTTCTAGAATTTGAAAGAACAAGACAACAAAATGAGACACCTACTCTACCCAACACATTCCTATTTGTCTTCTAAGTGCACTGAACTCAAGTTCAGGTAAGGGTTTTGTAAAGATCTCAGCTAGGTTTGATTTGGACTCAACGTGGTTGAGTGCAATTTCACATTTAGCTACATGATCCCTTACAAAGTGGTGTTTTACCTCTATATGTTTAGTCCTGGAGTGGTGAATAGGATTCTTGGTGAGATTAATTGAGCTGATATTATCAATAAAGATTTGTGTATGTTTATACTCTAGTTGATAGTCTTTTAACGTATGCATCATCCACAGCAGTTGAGATGCACATTCTCCTAGAGCTATGTATTCAGCTTCTGTGGTGGATAGAGCAACACAATGTTGCTTTCTGCTTGACCAACTTATTAGGCACTGACTTAGAATCTGGCAGCTACCACTTGTACTTTTTCTGTCTAACTTGCACCCGGCATAGTCTGAATCAGAATAGCCATAAAGGTCGAAGGTGCAAGTTCTTGGATACAAAAGTCCTACATTTAGAGTTCCTTTAATATACCTAAGTATTCTTTTAACGTATGATAGGTGTGACTCTTTTGCATAGGATTGGTATCTTGCGCACATACCTACTGCAAACAATATGTCGGGTCGACTTGCAGTTAGGTAAAGTAAGCTGCCTATGGCACTCCTATAGTATTTTGGGTCAACTGATTTTCCTTCAGGGTCAGAGTCAATGTTTATGTTGGTTGCCATTGGAGTATTTATAATTTTTGAATTTTCCATACAGAATTTTTTAATTAACTCTTTAGCATATTTAGTTTGATAAATGTAGATTCCATCTTTAGTTTGTTTAATTTGTAAGCCTAAGAAGAAATTGAGTTCTCCAACCATACTCATTTCAAATTCACTTTCCATTAATTTGACAAATTCTTTTAAGAATTTTGAATTAGTTGAGCCAAAGATTATGTCGTCAACATAGATTTAGGCTATAAAGATGTCTTTTTCTATAGTTTTCATGAACAAAGTCGGATCGATTTGTCCTTGGTTAAATTCTTTGGATATTAAGTAATTAGATAATCTTTCATACCATGCTCTAGGGGTTTGTTTTAGTCCATATAGTGCCTTTTTAAATTTAAATACGTAATTAGGGTAGTCTATGTCTTCAAACCCTGGAGGTTGGCTCACGTAGACCTCTTCCTTGATAAAACCATTTAAAAAGGCTGACTTAACGTCCATTTGGTACAATTTGAATCCTTTATTTGCTACATAGGCTAATAACATCCTAATGGACTCGATTCTAGCTACTGGAGCATAGGTTTCATCATAGTCTAAGCCTTCGACTTGACTAAACCCTTTGGCTACTAACCTTGCTTTGTTTCTTATTATATCACCGTGATCATCCAACTTGTTCCTAAATACCCATTTGGTGTCTATTATTGATTTATCTATGGGTTTAGGTACAAGGTCCCAGACTTGGTTTCTCTCAAATTGGGCTAATTCTTCTTGCATTGCAATGATCCAGTCTGGATCAGGCAGGGCTTCTTCTATAGTCTTAGGTTCAATTTTAGAAATAAGGGCAATCTGGCTAATGTTTCTATAGGATGATCTAGTTCTGACTCCTAGGTTTGGGTCACCCAAAATTTGGTCAGGTGGGTGAGAGGTACTTACTCTAGTTGGTCTTATCTGTGAGTCAGAAACTGGTTCTTCTGACTCATTAAGATTAGGTTGGATTTCATCATCGTCTATAGCTCTTGGATTAATGTCAATATTCTCATTTATATAAGGTAAAATGTTTTCTTCATCAAATATTACATTAGTTGTTTCTTCAACTTTTGATGTATTTTGATTATATATTCTAAAGGCCCTACTGGCAGAGGAGTATCCTAAGAATATTCCTTGGTTAGACTTGGGTGTAAATTTTCCTAAGTAATCTTTAGTATTTAAAATGTGAACTTTACACCCAAATACTTTTAGATAGTTTAGATTGAGAATTTTATGATAGTAGAGTTCATATGGTGTTTTATTGTGAAATTTATTAATTAAAATTCTGTTTTGAATATAATTTGCAGTATTTATCGCTTCAGCCCAAAATTGATGATTTAAGTGATATTCGTTTAACATAGTCCTAGCTGCTTCTTGTAATGTTCTATTTTTACGTTCCACTAGTCCATTTTGCTGGGGGGTTCTAGGACATGAAAATTCATGTTGGTATCCATTTATTTTACAAAATTGGGTAAACCTATGATTTTCAAATTCCCCTCCGTGATCACTTCTTATTCTTTTAATTTTAGTATCTTTTTCATTTTCCGTTAAGTTGCAAAAATTACTAAATATTTCATAGGTTTCATCTTTTGTTTTTAGAAATTTTACCCAAGTGTACCTAGAGTAGTCATCGATTATTACTAAGCAATATTGGTTCTTGCTTAGTGATTTGGCTCCATGTGAATCAAATAGATCAAGGTGAAGGAGCTCAAGTATGGTGTTGGATCTTTCTAGGTTGGTTGACTTGTGGGTTGACTTGGTTTGTTTTTCTTTTTGACATGCATCACAGATTGAGTTTTCAATACATTTTAATTTGGGCAAACCTCTAACTAGACCATTTTGACTCATTTTTGAAATGAGTCTAGTGTGAGTGTGACCCAGCCTTCTGTGCCACAGTTGGGTTTCCTCTTGTTGTGTCAGGAGACACTTTATTGAGGATGTTGATAAGTCAATTGTGTAGATGTTATTTTTCCTAAGTCCTTTAAGTTTAATTTCTGGGTTTTCAATATTTTTAACTAGACATCCAGATTTATCAAAATTGACTAGGTATCCGCTGTCACACAATTGACTTATACTTAGTAAATTAAAGTTAAAATTTTCAACCAATAAAATATTTCGAATAATGAAATCGGAACTAAGTTCAATATTACCTTTTCTGATTACTTTAAGTTTACCGTTGTTGCCGAATGCAACTGATCCTAGACTCTTGTACTTGAGTTTGGTAAACTTCAACTTATCTCCAGTCATATGTCTGGAGCATCCACTATCCAACATCCATTGATCTAATTCCTACACATGAAGTAGTTGAATTGGTTTCTTTTTAATGGATTTAAAGATAGTGTGATTGAAGTAGACTACTTAGATTTTCTATTCTATTGTATTCAAGGTAATTTAGCAAACACTTATGTTTATTGAGTTTAAAAATTAAAATAATTTTGAAATTTAAGTTTTCAAAATAATTTTGAAATTTAAGTTTTTTAAAATAATTTTGAAATTTAAGTTTTTTTTTTAAATAATTTTGAAATTTAAGTTTAAAATAATTTTGAAATTTAAGTTTTTGAAATTTAAATTTTTTTTTTAAAATAATTTTGAAATTTAAGTTTTTAAAATAATTTTGAAATTTAAATTTTTAAAATAATTTTGAAATTTAAGTTTTTTTTTTAAAATAATTTTGAAATTTAAGTTTTTTTTAAAATAATTTTGAAATTTAAGTTTAAAATAATTTTTAAATTTAAGTTTAAAATAATTTTGAAATTTAAGTTTTTAAAATAATTTTGAATTTTAAGTTTTAAAATAATTTTGAAATTTAAGTTTAAAATAATTTTGAATTTTAAGTTTTTAAAATAATTTTGAAATTTATGTTTAAAATAATTTTGAAATTTAAGTTTTTAAAATAATTTTGAAATTTAAGTTTTTTAAAATAATTTTGAAATTTAAGTTTAAAATAATTTTGAAATTTAAGTTTTTAAAATAATTTTGAAATTTAAATTTTTTAAAATAATTTTGAAATTTAAGTTTTAAAATAATTTTGAAATTTAAGTTTAAAATAATTTTGAAATTTAAGTTTTTAAAATAATTTTGAAATTTAAGTTTTGTAAAATAATTTTGAAATTTAAGTTTTTTAAAATAATTTTGAAAATTAAGTTTAAAATAATTTTGAAATTTAAGTTTTTAAAATAATTTTTAAATTTAAGTTTATAAAATAATTTTGAAATTTAAGTTTTTTTTTAAAAATAATTTTGAAATTTAAGTTTTTTTTTAAAAATAATTTTGAAATTTAAGTTTTTAAAATAATTTTAAAGTTAAAATAATTTAATTAATTTTAATTTCTTAGTCATCTCACCCGATCTAGATTGTCAATCAGGGAATCCTATAATTGTTGTGAGATGAATTGTTGAATTTAAGGGTCTGGTTTAACTTTGTGTTAGATTCAGGTTTAGCTTTGGGTTCAACAAGTAATCATTCTTTGGATAAACTTCTGAGCTATGGTGAGTCACTCGGAGCTCATTAAAGTAACCATGCCTTCGAGGTTTTCCAAATAGTTTTACCCATTGAACTTAATACTAATCCTTGGTCTAACTAGTTAGGATCCATTTAAGGGTAGCTTCGGTCAGTTCCACTTGGCCAAATGCACCAGGTCGAAGCCATATCTTCCTAGACATGCGATGCCCAAGTTTCCCTAACGTACTATCATCCAAAAACTTCACCGGTACTGTGGTTCAAGTTAAACTCAACTCGTTCTCAAACTAGCCTAAATTACCCTGCCGGGTAATCTATTCTTGTTTTACCCATTTCGGATAAATTAGATTCAGTTACCCTGTCAGGTAGTTCAGTTGGAGGTGCCAGCTAGTTTGGTTCCGCCATCTATTTTTGAATTTTAAGTTTATAATTTAATTTGAATTTTTAATTTGATTTTGAATTTTGAATTTAGAATTTAATTTCAAATTTTTAATTTGATTTTAAATTTTGAATTTTAAATTTATAATTTAATTTCGAATTTTTAATTTGATTTTGAATTTTGAATTTTATAATTTAATTTCTAATTTTTAAATTGATTTTGAATTTTGAATTTTAAATTTATAATTTAATTTCTAATTTTTAAATTGATTTTGAATTTTGAATTTTGAATTTTAAATTTATAATTTAATTTCTAATTTCTAATTTTTAAATTGATTTTGAATTTTCAATTTTAAATTTATAATTTAATTTCAAATTTTTAAATTGATTTTGAATTTTAAATTTATAATTTAATTTCGAATTTTTAAATTGATTTTGAATTTTGAATTTTAAATTTATAATTTAATTTTGAATTTTTAATTTGATTTTGAATTTTGAATTTTGAATTTATAATTTAATTTCAAGTTTTTAAGATCGTTTTCCTTTTAACTTTCCCTGGATCATAGCCTCGATTTGGTCTATCGAGGTAATGTATTTGATCATTCGGAACCCAGTATTGGCCAAGTTCAACTTGATTGATTAATTTAGACTTGGGGACCCATGCTTTGACTAGTTTACTACCTTGTTTGTTTATTAAGGATAAATAAGATCTATATTTCTTTTTACTTTTATATCCCAATCCAGTTTTGTTGTAGACGGCTCTTTGTGTTCCAAGAATTAGGTCCAAATTCTTGGATCCCAGAGAAAACCGTTCTAACATATTTTTTAAATCTTTTACCTGATTTTTCAAGCTAGAGTTTTCTTCCTCAAGTTTTTGAACTTGAGTTGAATTTCCAGTTTAAACTTGATCAGGTAAGGAATTTAGAAGTGAAAAATCAGGTAAAAGATTTAGCTAGTTCCTTTAGAAGTGATTTAAGGACAGCTACTTCCTTTAGAAGTGATTTAATCCTAAGGTTTGATTTAGCTAGTTTGCGAAGTAAGTAATTAACTAAATTGTTAAGCCTTGGAATACTTACATTGGATTCTGGCCCCTCTGAAACGGATGCGGATCCGTGGCTTTGCTCGGACTCGGCTTCTGACTCGCTCTCGATGATCTGGTCCCGGGCCATCAGTGCGAGTAGACTTGTTTGATCAAGTTTATCGTCGTCGTCCTCTGAAGAAGATTCGTCCCAAGTTGCTTTCAAGGCCTTTTTTCTTCTTTGCTTTTTTGCCCCTTTTGGTTGGGACAGTTGGCTTTGATATGCCCCTTCTGGTTGCACCCGTAACAAGTGACTTCGAATTTTACTTTTGAGTTCGGTTGGGCCTCCCTGGATTGAACTGCCTTCTTCAGATCTTTCTTGTTGAAGCCCTTCTTCTTCTTGTAGAGCTTCTTCACAAGGTTCACGAGTTCGCTGGTCAGTTCATCCTCTGAATCTTCTGAGTCGGATTCGTCTTCTGATTCCGATTCAATTTTTCGCCGTACTCTTGATTCCCGTGTTCGACTCGTACCTGCAACCAAAGCAATACCCTTCTCGGATGGCTGTGCATTAGTTTGTTCATGAAGTTCAAATTCAGAAAATAACTCGTCTAACTTTAAAGAAGATAAGTCTTTGGAGACCTTGTAGGCATCTACCATTGATGCCCACAATGTACTCCTTGGAAACGAGTTAAGAGCATACCTTATTATGTCTCTGTTTTCTACCTTCTGCCCGATTCCATGAAGGGAATTCAGAATATCTTGAATTCGAGCGTGTAACGAACTTGCCGTCTCGCCTTCCTGCATTTTTAAATTGTATAGTTTATTAAGTAACAAATCACGCTTACTTACCTTGGTTTCCGAGGTGCCCTCGTGAAGTTCGATCAGTTTTTCCCAGAGTTCCTTCGCGGTTGAAAAGGGGCCGACTCTGTTGAGCTCCTCCTTGGTAAGACCGCACTGAATGGTGCAGGTAGCTTTGGCGTCGGCTTCCACCTTTTTGATGAAGGCTGGCTCCCAGTTCTCACAGGATGTAGGCTTACCGTCCGTATCAGTTGGTAGTTGCAGTCCTGTCTTGACGATCATCCAGGTGTCGAACTGGATCTTCAGATATATCTCCATTCGCCCCTTCCAATATCCGAAGTCTTCTCCGGAAAATAGTGGGGGACGAACAGTGCTATATCCCTCTTGTTGAGTCATTTTAGACCTAAATAAGAAAAAAGACAAAAAGATCTATTCCAAGACTGTGTCTTGGATTAGTAGTGCGGGAGGAAAAAAAATAACGAGCTCAGGTGGTATTAACCAACTTTGAGCAACACTGATTAAAAAAAATTAGAACTTTAGCTAATTAGCTAATTTCTAATTGACTCCGAAACAAAATGCCACGAAAAAAAATGTTTTGAATGGTGGTTGCACCAATTCAAAACAACCCCGCTCTGATACCAATTGTTGGATCGAGACCGCGCTAGAGGGGGGGTGAATAGCGCTCGTGGCTATTTCGTACGTATCGGGATCGCAAACTGCGTTAGAGTAAATAAAGCAGCGGAATAAAAGCAAGAACACAAGAACACAGGTCGATTTTACTTCGTTCGGAGCCTAAGACGAATCCTACTCGAAGGCCCGCGATCCTTGATCGCTTCCGGTGGGCAACAACTATAAGATCGATTATTACAGACTAAGTATTACAAGAGATGTGATAAAAGAAATCTATACCGACGACGAAAAAGAGGAATCTTGGAGCTCTAGGCCGTCGTAGACTTGTAGCAGCACTTCAGGGAGTCTTTCGGAGCAGCACGTTGAGTAAAGAAGACTTGGAACTTGTTGCTTTGAGCTGCTGGTCGAACCCCCTTTATAAACAGTGTTCAAGGCGCCTTAAACCCTTTCAAGGCGCCTTAAGCCTGAATTTTATCCCGTTCTGCTCGCTGGGATAATCCTTTGACTGCCGCGTCCTGAAGGCGCCTTAAACCCATTCAAGGCGCCTCCAAGCATTCAAGGCGCCTTAAACCCCTCCAAGGCGCCTCCAAGCATTCAAGGCGCCTTAAACCCCTCCAAGGCGCCTTAAGCCTGCTCCTCACGCCAGCTCAGGATTTTGAACCCGAGGCGCCTCCAAGCCCCATGGAGGCGCCTCGGACACTGTTCATCCGAGGCAAATCTTCGTTATTTTGTACCTGCAAGACATGTTAGTCCCAAACAACATCCTGCAACACAAAGTTAGCACAAAAATAACAGTATGGATAATAAAGAATGTTTAAGACAGTCTCTGAACTGTCCGGGTCTGACTTCGGATTTCCAACCGGAAACCCTAGGTCGACCCGACGCCTACTGTTCCCTCTACGGGGAACGCGTCCTCACCTACTCCACTCAGGAGATTTACCTGTTGCCAGTACGATCCTCCAGATCGACTGGACTTTTGCTCAGCACTCGATACTTCCGGACTTTCTGCTGGACATCCGCTTCCCGGCTAGTCCAGTCTTTCACCTGGCTCGTGACACTAGGACTTTCCACCTAGGGTTACCACCCCCTAGGACTTTTTGCCTGAAGTCATCGACCTGCCAAGACTTTCCACATAGGGTTACCACCCCCTATGACCTAGGGTTACCACCCCCTAGGGTTTTCACCTGCCTAACCGCAGTTAGGACTTTCCTGAAATCCTCAAGTAGACTTGTTAGAAAACAAAACACCTTAACTTTGAATCCTTTGCCATTATCAAAACACAAGTTCGATCGTCGGATGCTTCCCGCACCAACATTTATAGCCCTGGTCGGGGAACCTGGAAGGGTTACAGGTGCCTAAAGGGGATAAAACTTTATCCCTATTGTAATGGATCGCATTTGATGTGATCTGGATAAATGTCCTAGTTCGGGCACCCAAAAGGGTTCCGAGCGCCCAATCAGGCGTGTCCAGGCGCCCGGACTGGGTCTAGGTGCTTAAACCAAGAAAATCAACATCCTGTTGACTTTTGGTCCCGGTCTTCTACTTCGGTTTCGCTCGTTTGGGTGATTTTGGCTATCCAGAATAGGGCTCACCTGAACCCAACTTCTGACCTTCTCGAGTAAACTTCCACTCCAACTTCTCGTCTCTCAGAATCACCACGTGCTTCCTTCTCGTCCGCCGACGTACTCTTCCGCAACGCCTCGTCGCTCGAACGCACCGAGCCCGTCGGCTCTCTCCCGTGCTATCCTTCTTGCTAGTTGCGTCTTTTGCTAGTCTCCTCGAGCAATCTTCCACTCTGACTTCTTGTCCCTCAAAAACACCGCACGCTCCCTTCTCGTTCACCCGTGTACTCTTCCGTAGCATCTTGTCCCTCGGACGCACTGAGCCCATCGGCTCTTTCCCGTGCTGTCCTTCTCGCTAGCTGCGTCTTTTGTTCGACTTCCTGAGTTCCTAAGTTCCTACACACTTAGACACGGAGTTAAAAATCAACAGAACCTAACCTGACTTGGTTGATCACATCAAAACTACCTTGGAGTACTAACAATCTCCCCCTCTTTGATGTGATCAAACCCAAGTTAAGTTAGGATAAACCATAAACAAATAGCAGTTATAACTTTTGTAAAAAATTACATGTACAAAAATTAAATTTAGAACAAAATTTAAAATTGTACTCCCCTAGACAGATCACATATTTTACACGTGCTTTTGTTAGTTAGAGCCCTAGAGCCAATCATTTGATAATTGTATTATGAACTTATTGTATCATATTCTTATATAAATAAAGACATTTGTTTTGGTTATTCTACTTACTTGTATTGGTGCCAAATAAACTAAGTATAATAGCGTCCTTGAGTAGAAGGTTCTCACCTATATCAATCGGTTAGTTGAACCGATAGTAAGATGATATAGGGAATACTACTCTTAATCATTCCTAGTCGAGTATTAACATTTAGGGACAATGTTAATGCAATAAGACTAGCATGTAGGTCAACTCGATGACTTGATCTCACAAGTCATGGATATAGAGATATCAAGTTGACACATGGGTATGCATTGGAGAATGTATACTGAATGACCCGCCATGAGAAAGTATCATGGATCGTTATATGAGTGTCATATACTTTCTCATGTGACTATTAGTATGACTACTAGTCCTTAGACCTGAAGTCACCATGGTTCCCTACATAAGGAGTTATGTACTTTGGTTTCGTCAAACGTCACCCGTAACTGGGTGGACTATAAAGACGATTACTGGGTATGTAACGAATTATGCAGAGGAATGTGAGTGATGTAGATGGAATCTATCCCTCCTATATGACGGGAGTGACATCAATATTCTTGATAGAGTGAGACCACGAAGTGCATGACCATGCCCAAATGAGTCAATATGAGATATTGAGCTCATTTGATTTAGTGAGTCTACTTGGAGTTCAAGATTTAGATTGGTTAGAGGATGACACGGTCTATGCCTCACATTGATCAATCTAGATGTCTAGGATAGAAGGACACTTGTCATATATTGTGAGGAGTCACAATTAGTAGTCACAAGGTGATGTTGGATCTCAACATTCTTATAACTTGGGTAGTAATGATGTGTTGCTAGATACTGCTTATTACTTATGCTTCTAAAAGGGTTTAGGAGCATTGCCAACGTTATAAGAACCTATAGGGTCACACACAAAGGGCAATTAGATGGAGATTAGGTTCATTTGATGAACCTAAAGGATTAGGTTCATGTGATGAACTAAATTGGATTAAGAGTAATCCAAAGTAGGCTAATTGAGTTGGACTCAATTTGGTTCATGTATTAGATGAGTCTAATTTAGACTTAGACTCATTGAATTAATTTAATTCAATGAATAGAGATTCATTAAATTAAAATTGACTTGAACCAATAGTTAGATTAGATCAACCAAGAGAGAGAAGTGGTCAAGTTTGACTTGACTTGAGAGGAAGATGAAAGGTCAAGTTTGACTTGACCATTTGCCACCTCATTGGTGAGTTGGCATTGAGTGGGCCAATGATGATGCTCCACATCATCATGGTTGCTTAAGTGGGATGTCACCTCATGGGAGTTACCAAGAGTTGTGACTCTTGGCCTTCCATGGAAGTTACAACTCCACCTAAAGTGGCCGGCCACTTTTATTCATCAAGGGAGTTTTATTTTTCTTTGGTAACTCCATCTTCTTCTTCCTCTAGAGTTTTCTTCTTGCTCTCCCTCTTCTCCCTTACTGATCTCTAAGGTTGCTAGCGCATCCTTAGAGGTTTTTCTCCATCTCTTGCTTGTGTGGATACACATAGAGAAGTGTCTACTTTGACACTTTAGAGATCCGGCGAACCGAGGACAAGCGGGATTGCAAAGGGCTTCGCATCAAGGGTATATTCCTTCTCCTTTGTAGATCTACTGTAGATCGAGGTTTAGAAACTCGTACTTGTAAGTTTTTCAAAATTTTTATCTTCGCACGGATCCGGTGGCGGGGGTTTCGGGGTTTCCGCGACGTAAAAAAGCGGTTTTCGTGGCCCGAACAACCCAACATCTTTATCTATGCATTTTCGTACTTCCAGCTTTACTTTTAGCATATTTACTCTTTTTGTTCGGAGATCTGCTTTTGTGCATTTTCTGTACGCAGGAGTCGATTTTAGAGAAGAATTGATGTTCGAGGTAAAATCTACAATTGAATGAAGGAGGAAGGTAACATCCCTGAGTGCCACACGACCCTATCATGGGGAGTTGCTCAGGCCGTGTGGTGATCCTCACCCCTGCAGCACTGGCAGAATGAAGGAGTGTCTAGGCCGTGTGAGTATCACACGGCCGTGCAAGCCTTCCAGAGCCAAAGCAATGCATGGCCGTGTGTGTCACACGACCGTGTAACATTTCCAGAAACTAAGAAAGCCCTGGCCGTGTCCCAGACATGGCTGTGCAGGAGTTCCAGAGCCAGAGGCAGAGCAGGCCGTGTAGATCTACACGGCCGTACAAGGGGGCAGTGGCAGAGTATGCCACGGCCGTGTGAACATCACACGGCCGTGTCACCTGGGCAGTGAAGGGAATGGACTAGGCCATGTGAGCTTCACACGGCCGTGTCTCGGGGCCGTGTGGCGCCCAAACCCCAACTCTATATAAGGGTTTCTTCCTCATTTGAAAGGGGGAGTTCTCCCTTTTGGGAGAAATCAAGATTTGGGTGTTCCTCCACCTTCCTGGAGGGATTTTCCGGCGATCTAAGGGTGGATCTTCAATGAATCGACTTCAAGGAATGATGATTGGATCCGAAGACGATTCTTCATCATAGATAAGTTTTTCTTCCTGTATCTTCTTGGGGTTTGGGATCAAGATGCTTGTAAACTTCTTGTCTTTAGATTTCTTTTCTTATTCTATGGATTAGATCTCTTTGTTCTAGGATGGAGGGAGTATTTGTAATGTGATTTGATGTACACTCTTGTGAATTTTCCAACTTCCTATTTCTATGATATAGTCCTATTTTGTATCTATTTAATCTTGTGTGGATGGATGTGATTGATCTTAATTATCATTCTTGATTGAATGTTTGAGTGTCTGGTGGATATCGTAGAGGTAATTCCTCATTCAATTATCTGAGGGACGCACGTGACAAACATGCCCGTGTAAGGACGATTGAGGGATAATCTTGAGGGTGAAATAAGGTCATTCAAGGGGGTAGGATAGTTGTATATGTTAATCTTTTACATCTTGATTTGGTTGAGATGTAATGAATTTCTATGTTGATTTTCTGAGGGACACACGTGATAGGCAAGCCCCTGTAAGGACATCATAGGAATCATTCCTAATTGATCACATTTAGATATAGATTTTAGTCCTAAGCCGATTATCTATTGCAAGAGAGAATCGACAACCTTCTACAAATGATGGACAGTTAAGGAATAAGACTTGGTAGATCATTTATATTGAATAACATTACAAAGAAACCAAAACTCCTAGAATAACCCTTTTATCGTAGCCCTTATTCCTGTTTTTATATTTTACTTTTCATAGTTGCACTTAGTTGTTATAAATCAATTGATTAGTTGTTTAGCTAATTCGTTTTGAGATATCTTTAGTGGTTATACCAGTCCCTGTGGATACGATATCTTTCTTTATTACTGACAACGTATCCGTACACTTGTGGAACGTTAACAATCCCCCTTCCACATCTAAACCATGTTCAGGCCATGCCAAATGGCACAGCTGTGCCAAACTTCCAGAACCAAATCAGGGCCAGGCTATGCTAAATAGCACGACCATGTCAAAGTTTTAGAGGCAAATCAAGGGTTAGTCATGCCAATTACCATGGCCATGCCTCTCCAGTCGAGGCTATTCAACCTCTAGCCACACCAAAATGCACGACCATGTCGAAGAAAACAAGGGAGTAGTGTCACGTGCAAACAGGGTGGTGCTGAATCTGGGTAGACTAAAGACTGATTTTGAAACAGCCATAAATTTACTCTCGATTGGAGTTATGGGTTGTACTTTATACCTAAATATAGCTAACATCAAGATATAAAACTTTTCTTCAAGGTCCAATAGAGAACAGCATGGTCTAGCCGTGCTAAAAAGCACGGTCATGACTCCTATCCACGATCACATCACATCCTCCGCCTAGACTCCAGATCAAACTTTGAACCACCATAACTTTTGTCTCGATTGGAGCTAGAGCTTGATCAAAATATTAGAATGTAGATAATTTCAAGGGCTACAACTTTAGTTCAGGGTGAAACATGAAAAAACTAGGTTTAATGGGTGGAAAACTTGTTTTAGTGGAAAGATAGCTGACATTTGGATACTTGATTTTATTGTTATAACTTGGTACTTTTGTCATCTCTTGTATTTAAAACTAGGTTTTTATTGCATTTGATGAGTTTGAATATTTGGTAGTCTTCATTTTAATTCCTGTATATTTTATGGATATTTTAGATATTATTTAATTATATTATATTTTGTAGAAATTGAGGGAGAAGATAATTGAGAGGAGGAATACCAATTTGATCAACTCATGGTTTGGGTTCACTTGCCAAAAGTTTGAAGGAGAAGAAGGAACCCAAATCTAAAGCCTCATCCAAAGTTCAATTTCAATAGCCCAAATCCAAAGCTTCAAATGAGAAAAACCCTAAAACCTATTCCTTGGTCCGGTTCAATTTCTAGTTTGGTTCAATTTTGTTAGTTAGAGCTCTAGAGCCAATCATTTGATGATTGTATGGACTCATGTATATCATATTCTTATATTAATAAAGGCAATAGTTTGGTTATTATGCTTATTTGTTTTAGTGCCAAATAAACTAAGTATAGTAATGTCCTTGAGTAGATCGTTCTTACCTATATCAATCGATAGGTTGAATCGATAGTGAGATGATATAGGGAACACTACTCTTAATCATTCCTAGTCGAGTATTAACATTCAGGGACGATGTTAATGCAATAAGACTAGCATGTAGGTCAACTCGATGACTTGATCTCACAAGTCATGGATATGGAGATATCAAGTTGACACATGGTTATATATTAGAGAATGTATACTGAATGACCCGCCATGAGAAAGTATCATGGATCGTTATATGAGTGTCATATACTTTCTCATGTGGCTATTAGTATGAATATTAGTCCTTAGACCTGAAGTTACCATGGATCCCTACATAAGGAGTTATGTACTTTGGTTTCGTCAAACGTCACCCGTAACTGGGTGGACTATAAAGGCGATTACTGGGTATATAATGAATTATGCAGAGGGATGTGAGTGATGTAGATGGGATCTATCCCTCCCATATGACGGGAGCGACATCGCTATTCTTGATAGAGTGAGACCACTAAGTGCATGGCCATGCCCAAATGAGTCAACATTAGATGTTGAGCTCATTTGATCGAGTGCGTCTACTTGGAGTTCAAGATTTAGATTGATTAGAGGATGACACGGTCTATGCCTTACATTGATCAATCTAGATGTCTAGGATAGAAGGACAATGTCACATATTGTGAGGAGTCACAATTAGTAGTCACAAGGTGATGTTGGATCTCAACATTTCTTGTAACTTGGGTAGCAATGATGTATTGCTAGATGCCGCTCATTGCTTATGTTTCTAAAAGAGTTTAGAAACATTGCCAACGTTACAAGAACCTATTGGGTCACACACAAAGAACATGTGGATGGAGATTAGGTTCATATGAATGAGTCTAATTTATATTTGATTCATTGAGTCAATTTATATTGAGATTCATTAAATTAAAATTGACTTGAATCAAAGCTTGGATTTAACTCAACAAGGAAGAGATTGGGTCAAGTTTGACTTGACCAAATTGGAAATTGAAACATCAAGTTTGACTTGATGCATTGCCACATCATGTAGGTTGACTCATCCTACATGGCATGACACATAGTTGCCACATCACCTCCACCTCATGAGGTGTGCCACCTCATTGGAGGTTACACTCTCCTTGCGATTTAATGTGGCCGGCCACATTAATGAGAGGAGTTATGTGGCCGGCCACACTTAATGGTGTGGAGTTTTTTCATTTGTGTGTATTGATGTGGTTTTATTGTATCATCTTCCTTCTTGCTTTGGCTCTCCATGGCTGATGGTTGCCGTGCACTTCATTGGGAGGAGAGGTGTGAGTTAAGTCCAAGACAATAAGAGAGTGTGAAGGTCACAAAAGAGAAGACTACTAGAGGAGTGGTGAGATTCTTCTTGTTTTCTCTTGTTTTCTCTTCTTTCCAATCCCATCCGAGAGCATCTAGAGAGTGCTAGCACACTTGTGGTGCTCTCTCTTCCATCCTTGAGAGTTAGAGAACCCTCCTTGTTCATGTGGATACCGAGAGAGGATTGTCTACGTTGACAATCTTGAGATCCGACGATTTTGGACCTTGCGGGATTGCGAAAGGCACGCTACAAGGGTAAACATTTTTCCTCGTAGATCTAAGTAGTAGATCAGTTCGTGAACTCGTACAAGAAATAGTTTTTCGAATTTTATATACGAATCTTTGCACGGATCTACGGCTTTGGGTCCTTTGGGGTTTCCGCGACGCGAAAAAGCGGTTTTCGTGGCCCGAAGAACCCAACAGTGGTATCAGAGCCACGTGCAAAGACTTGTACGAGTTAGTTTTTGGTTTTTGGAAAACAAAAAGCTTCTATGATTTTCTGTAAAAATTCAATTTTTATGTTTTTATGGGTAATTTTTCCTTATAGGCGAAGCACAAGTGTCTCGGCACTTGTAGGCTTCGGCTATCGGGAAGAATTTTCCCAAACGGCTTCGTTTAGACCCAAAATCTTTTGGGACAGCGGACTCGGGTGCCTTTAGATCGCAACGGAGCAACTCACGATGGTTAGATCGTGGGTAGGGGCGCTGCCCCTAACCCCGCAAGGGTATTTGCTCCGCGATCGCACCCGAAATCGCTAAAAACGAACCCGTCGGGAAGATTTTTCCGAAACGGTAATGTCTCGGCCCAAATCATTTTGGGACAGCGGGTTTGGGCGCTGTTGGATCGCAATGGGAGCCTCGCGATGGTTAGATCGCGGGTAGGGGCTCTGCCCCTGGCCCCGCAAGGGGATCCGTTCCGCGATTGCGCCCGAAACCGCTAACCGGGACCGCCGGGAAATTTTACTTGTAAAATTGTAAAAAAAAATTATTTTTAAAATTACAGAAAATAAGAAAATATATAATTTTGAATTATATATTAATTTTGTGATAGTCATGGCCCAAAACCCAATATGATTGGTTGTGTTGTAATTCATAATACGGCCTGCGTGCCGTGATGTGTTTTCGCGTGTTGTATTTATTTTATTATTCGCGACCTGCGCGTCGTGCCTCGTCTTTTATTCTTGTTGTAAATTAGATTTAGACTCGAATGTAACTCGAGTTTCAAATTGTAATGTACAAATTGGAGCGGTGGAGGGTCCACACGAGACGGAGTTCCGAGGCGGGCACGAGCAACACAAGGTGGTCAAAGGGAGGAGCTTGGAGAAGCTGTTGACCCTAGGTTGACCATTCGATCTTCTCATTGGCTTAAGAAGATCGTAGTAGGTCCATGACTAAATCACAAATAGATTAATTAATTAATTATTATGTATCTGATGCATGTTTAATAGTTAATTAATTAATTAGTGCCTTAACGATTAGATTAGATCTAAGTCGTGCACATGATGCACCCTTGCGATTAGATTAGATCTAAGTCGTGCACAAGATGCATCCTTCTCGATTAGATTAGATCTAGATCGAACCAACTCTAAATGCCTAACCGTGCCGTGATACCTATCACTACCTCGATCACATGTATTGTTGAATCTGCCAAAGCAGAGCAATACATATTATCTTGGTAGGGTACGGAGGGACAATCTTGGTCCCGCCTATCAACGCATGGGTGAATACAAACTCAATTAGATTGAGTATTCCTAGTTACTCGGTTGGATCGAGTCAACTATAGGCATTATTCCAACGGTTGGAAAAGATAGGTCAAAATCACATCTATATTAACTCTCGGGCATATTAGCCGAAGCTAACTCGAGTTTTAATATAAATGCGGATATTGATTCTATAAACAAGAGTTGCATAGAGATGTAATTGGTAATCGTTACCTACCGATCATACTAAGCCTTGGGCGTATTAGCCAAAGCTAACTCAAGGGTTAGTATGATGTGGATCTTGTCCCACAAGAATTATAGAATTCAGTGGGAGCATCATTTAATTAAAGGCCTAATTAAATGATTTTTAAAAGAATATGATATTTATTTCTGCAAATTTTTCTGTTGTAGATAACCATGACGTCAAATACGAACACTTTCTCCCTACGATCTGTCCTTGAGAAGGACAAGCTCAACGGAGCGAATTTCCTGGACTGGTACAGGAACTTGAGAATAGTTCTCACCCAAGAACGTAAACTGTACGTTCTAGAGCAGCCCATTCCGGAGGCCCCTCCTGCCACTACCACGCGAGCAGACCGAGATGCTTACAAGAAGCATCAAGATGATGCATTAGATGTGTCTTGTCTTATGCTCGCAACCATGAACTTTGAGCTTCAGAAGCAACATGAGTTTATGAGTGCTTACGATATGGTTGAACATCTTTGTCACCTATATCAAGGACAAGCAAGGCACTGGAAGAGGAACTCCAAAGAATACCTGGAAGATCTTAAGAAGAAGAGAAATAAGATTTCTACTTCAGGTATAAATGTTATAGAAGTCAACCTCTCTATTTCTTCATCGTGGGTATTAGATACCGGATGTGCTTCGCACATTTGTACTAATGTACAAGCGCTGAGGAATAGCAGAGCATTGACGAAGGGTGAGATAGACCTACGAGTAGGCAATGGAGCACGAGTTACTGCTATTGCTGTAGGAACTTATCATCTATCTCTGCCCTCTAGGCTAGTACTAGAATTAGACGATTGTTGTTATGTGCCTGCCTTGACAAAGAACATAATATCAGTTTCTTGTTTGGACAAGAGAGGATACTCGTTTATAATAAAGAACAAATGTTGTTCCGTCTTTTTAAACGATATGTTCTATTGTAGTGCACCTCTGATAAACGGACTCTACATTCTAGACCTAGAGAGCCCTGTCTATAACATAAATACCAAGAGGATCAAGTCGAATGACTTGAACCAAACTTACCTCTGGCACTGTCGCTTAGGTCATATAAATGACAAGCGCTTATCCCAGCTCCATAAGGATGGTTTGCTGGACTCATTTGATTTTGAATCATATGAGATATGCGAGTCATGCCTACGAGGCAAGATGACCAAGACTCCCTTTAGTGGGCACGGCGAGAGAGCGACTGATTTGTTAGGACTCATACATAGTGATGTATGTGGCCCTTTCAATGTCGCTGCTAGAGGCGGTTATAGATACTTCATCACATTTACTGATGACTTCAGTAGATACGGTTATGTGTACCTGATGACACATAAATCTGAATCCTTTAAAAAGTTCAAAGAATTCAAGAATGAAGTACAGAACCAGCTTGGCAAGAGTATTAAAATACTTCGATCAGATCGAGGTGGTGAATACTTAAGCCATGAGTTTCGTGACTATCTAGTTGAGTGTGGGATCCTATCCCAACTCACTCCTCCTGGAACACCATAGTGGAATGGTGTATCCGAAAGGAGGAATCGTACCCTATTAGATATGGTACGGTCTATGATGAGTCACACAGATCTTCCGACATACCTCTGGGGTTATGCTCTAGACACGGCAGCTTTCATTCTCAACCGAGTTCCATCCAAGGCCGTGATGAAGACACCATATAGGATATGGACTATGAGAGATGCCCAGGTGTCTTTTATGAGGATTTGGGGTTGTGAGGCTTACGTACGACGTCAAGTCTCAGACAAGTTAGGACCCAAATCCGACAAGTGCTATTTCATTGGATATCCCAAGGAAACTAAGGGATATTACTTTAACACAAGGTAGTTGTGGCAAAGACTGGGGTCTTTCTAGAAAGGGACTTTGTTTCTAGAAAGACTAGTGGGAGTACCTTTGATCTTGAAGAAGTTCAAGATGCGAACGATAGCACTGGAGCCTCGATGGAAGTTGAACTGGAACCACAAAGTGTTGTGGATGATATTGTTCCACAAGGAGTTGAGGAACAACAACCAGTTCAAGTAGACATACCTCTTCGCAGGTCTGATAGGGTACGTCTTCAGCCTGAGAGATATTCATTTCTCGTGTCTGACCATGATGACGTTGTGCTCATAGAGGATGAGCCTAACACCTATCAGGAAGCTGTGATGAGACCAGATTCTGAGATATGGCGGATGGATATCAAAAAACCGCGTTTCTGAATGGAAACATACTCGAGGATGTGTACATGACACAACCTGAGGGTTTTTGTAGTTCCACAGCCAGAGGATCTATCATGTATGCCATGTTATGTACTCGACCTGATGTCTCGTATGCTATGAGCATGACGAGCAGATACCAGTCAGATCCAGGTGAAAGTCACTGGATAGCGGTCAAGAATATTCTTATGTACTTGAGAAGGACCAAAGAATATTTCTTGATATATGGAGGCGATGATGAGCTAGCTGTAAAGGGTTACAGTGATGCAAGCTTCCAGACCGACCAGGATGATTAAAAATCGCAGTCGAGGTTCGTGTTTTGCTTGAATGGTAGTGCTATAAGCTGGCAGAGTTCACAGCAGTTCTACAACGTTTCCATCTCATTCGAGAGATTATCGATAGAGGAGATGTGAAGATTTGCAGAGTACCTACAGAGGCTAACATTGCAGATCCCTTGACGAAGGCTTTGGCACAGAGAAAGCATGATGGTCACACTAGGTCTTTAGGCTTTAGAGCCTATACTGATTGACACTAGTGCTAGTGGGAGATTGTTAGTTAGAGCCCTAGAGCCAATCATTTGATGATTGTATGGACTCATGTATATCATATTCTTATATTAATAAAGGCAATAGTTTGGTTATTATGCTTATTTGTTTTAGTGCCAAATAAACTAAGTATAGTAACGTCCTTGAGTAGATCGTTCTTACCTATATCAATCGATTGGTTGAATCGATAGTGAGATGATATAGGGAACACTACTCTTAATTATTCCTAGTCGAGTATTAACATTCAGGGACGATGTTAATGCAATAAGACTAGCATGTAGGTCAACTCGATGACTTGATCTCACAAGTCATGGATATGGAGATATCAAGTTGACACATGGGTTTATATTGGAGAATATATACTGAATGACCCGCCATGAGAAAGTATCATGGATCGTTATATGAGTGTCATATACTTTCTCATGTGGCTATTAGTATGACTATTAGTCCTTAGACCTGAAGTCACCATGGATCCCTACATAAGGAGTTATGTACTTTGGTTTCGTCAAACGTCACCCGTAACTGGGTAGACTATAAAGGCGATTACTGGGTATATAACGAATTATGCAGAGGGATGTGAGTGATGTAGATGGGATCTATCCCTCCCATATGACGGGAGCGACATCGCTATTCTTGATAGAGTGAGACCACTAAGTGCATGTTCATGCCCAAATGAGTCAACATTAGATGTTGAGCTCATTTGATCGAGTGCGTCTACTTGGAGTTCAAGATTTAGATTGATTAGAGGATGACACGGTCTATGCCTCACATTGATCAATCTAGATGTCTAGGATAGAAGGACAATGTCACATATTGTGAGGAGTCACAATTAGTAGTCACAAGGTGATGTTGGATCTCAACATTTCTTGTAACATGGGTAGCAATGATGTATTGCTAGATGCCACTCATTGCTTATGTTTCTAAAAGAGTTTAGAAACATTGCCAACGTTACAAGAACCTATTGGGCCACACACAAAGAACATGTGGATGGAGATTAGGTTCATATGATGAACCAATAGGATTAGGTTCATATGATGAACCAAAGATTGGATTCGAATTAGACTTATTGAGTTAGACTCAATTAGATTCAATTGTTGAATGAGTCTAATTTACATTTGATTCATTGAGTCAATTTATATTAATGAATTGAGAGTCATTAAATTAAAATTGACTTGAATCAAAGCTTGGATTTAACTCAATAAGGAAGAGATTGGGTCAAGTTTGACTTGACCAAATTGGAAGTTGAAACATCAAGTTTGACTTGATGCATTGCCACATCATTAGGTTGACTCATCCTACATGGCATGACACATAGTTGCCACATCACCTCCACCTCATGAGGTGTGCCACCTCATTGGAGGTTACACTCTCCTTGCGATTTAATGTGGTCGGCCACATTAATGAGAGGAGTTATGTGGCCGGCCACACTTAATGGTGTGGAGTTTTTTCATTTGTGTGTATTGATGTGGTTTTATTGTATCATCTTCCTTCTTGCTTTGGCTCTCCATGGCTGATGGTTGCCGTGCACTTCGTTGGGAGGAGAGGTGTGAGTTAAGTCCAAGACAATAAGAGAGTGTGAAGGTCACAAAGGAGAAGACTACTAGAGGAGTGGTGAGATTCTTCTTGTTTTCTCTTCTTTTCTCTTCTTTCCAATCCCATCCGAGAGCATCTAGAGAGTGCTAGCACACTTGTGGTGCTCTCTCTTCCATCCTTGAGAGTTAGAGAACCCTCCTTGTTCGTGTGGATACCGAGAGAGGATTGTCTACGTTGACAATCTTGAGATCCGACGATTTTGGACCTTGCGGGATTGCGAAAGGCACGCTACAAGGGTAAACATTTTTCCTCGTAGATCTAAGTAGTAGATCAGTTCGTGAACTCGTACAAGAAATAGTTTTTCGAATTTTGTATACGAATCTTTGCAAGGATCTACGGCTTTGGGTCCTTCGGGGTTTCCGCGACGCGAAAAAGCGGTTTTCGTGGCCCGAAGAACCCAACAAATTTGGCCTAATTCAGTGGATGACTTAAAAGGTGAATTCGGCTCAAGATTACTTCATCTCGGGACATTTTTTTGTTAATATGAGCATCTCGCATCTTCTTCCCTAGAACCCCCATCTCTTGCAATTTCTCCAAGCGGAGACGAACGACGACGAGTGTCGATTATTGCAAGCGACGGTGACGATACCCTCAGTCAAGCTCAACTCACTGGCGGAGTTCTCCAGCATTTACCTTCTTCCCTCGAACCCTAGTGGCTGGCCAGAGTGGGATGCAAAAGCTAGGTCTTCAAGGTTTGGTGGTGGCAGCAAGCTCCGACCAACTTTACCTCACCGAAATAGTTCTTCGGTGTGTCCTCCACCTTCCGGCATTCTCTGCTTCCATTGGGTTGCAAAGGGTATGGAGGTTCTTCTGAGCGGCGACGGCAAACCATCTCCATCTCTCCAGTGGCAATTCGATCATCCTTACTTTATCAGCAAGCTCTAGGGAATTTTTTGCCTCTAGTGGGTTGCAAGGGCATGGAGGTTTCCAACGAGTTCCAACAGATTTCTTTAGTCACTGGTGAGTTTCTAGTGGTTGCTTTCTTTTTTGGCTTCATCCGATTGTGCTAGGTCAGAGTGGTTTGCAAGGGTAAAGCACCGATCGACGAATATAGGTAGTCATCTTCATTTTTTATCAATTCCATTGGAGGGGTTCTTCGGTGAAAGATTCATTCAATGTCGTAGTCGAAGCAAGCACCATGGTATCTTTACTGCTGTCCACTGATTTTGGGGGTTCTAGATCCGGGACTTTTGTGTGACAGCGAAGGGTAGTCGATTGGAGTTGATTGTGGAAGAGGGTTTGGTTAACTTAGTTAATTTTCTTGTTTGTTTGATTGTGTAATTTCCTTGTTCATGTTTGATTGTTGGTATTGTACTTTGTTTAGTTTTGTTATACATGATAGATTGTTTGTTATTGCACTTTGTTAGTTTCATTTATATATGATTGTTGATCTTATGCCATAGGGTGATAATGTGGTACAAGTTTAACTTTTATGCATAATTAGGTTTTGTTAATTATTGTTAAGTTTGTTTAGTCAATTGCTTCTGTTTGATTGTTGCTCCTCTTATGCATTTTCATGTTAAATGTATTTGTTTTATATCATGCTTATTGATGATGAATCTTGTATCGTAGTGTGACAAAATGGTGCAGGGGTAGTCTTTGATAGTTAGCTAGGTTTGATAGTCAATCTCATTTATGCATGTTTATGGTGTTATCTATAGTGTAGAGTGACACTATACTACAGGTTCATCGTTGCTTGTTAGTTAGAAATTTTTTTATTGCATTAGGTGTAGAGCACAAACCCCACAACAAAACCCCATTGTTTGATTCCATCTAAAAAAAATGTCCTATCACTGGTTTCATGTAAGAGAAGGCCCGGTTCTATACTATACTATCTTAGTGTAGGTTAAGGGGTTCGATAGATTAGAAATTATTAATTTATTGTGAACGAGTGACAGTTGCACACAAATTTTGGCACTGTTGTCAGGGAACTTAGTGTTGTTCATTTGTTTTTAGACTGTACATAGTTTTATTTCTTTATCTTGTCCTTGCTTTTCTACTTTATATTTTATTTTTCTTTCGATATAACTATTAGTATCTCTCTTTTGCCCTGGAGCTTTGTAGGTTGAAGGAAAGGGGTGAAGAGAGAATACTAATAGCTACACCATGAATAAAGACCTATTTTAGTCAAATTCATTATTTAGACCACCGTTTCAGTTTCTCAATATTTTTCATTTCATTATTATTCTCTCTTATTTTTGTTTCCTTGGTGTTTGTAAAAATTCAAAAATGTTGTTAGGATTTAATTATTTCATTACTTATATGCACGTATGTTATCTTGTATATTTTCCTGTGTCTTTTGATTGTATTTACATGAGTGTTTTAGGTAAGACCAAGAAATTCTTGTGTTTTTAGCAGTTTTAGAGTTTTAGTGTGATCAGGACCTCAGATTTGTTAAGCAACATGGAGAACACACACTGAGAAGACTCTTGGAGAGCTTTAGGCACTAGATTTGTCAGATGATTTATTCTGCATTTGATATTCTGATTTAGAGGCAGACTTCAAGTTATGAAAATTTATTCATTAGAGTTTTAGTGTGATTAGGACCTCAGATTTGTTAAGCAACATGAAGAACAACATTGAGAAGACTCTTAGAGAGCTTTGGGTGCTAGATTTGTCAGATGTTTTATTCTGCATTCGATATTTTGATTTAGAGGTAGACTTCAAATTATGGAAATTTATTCATCTGTTATTGAAGTTTCATGGACTTTCTGGTGAGGATCCCATTAGACATCTACAAGAATTGGATATGGTATGCTATACATGGAACCCACATGGCATATCAGGAGGTGATGTTAGACTTAGAGCATTTCCATTCTCACTGGCGTATTTAGCAAAAGATTAGTTGTATTGTCTTCCATCCAACTCTATCACCAGTTGGTTCGAGATGAAGAAATTATTTCTGGCGAGGTTTTTTCCTGCTTCTAGGATCACAGCTATTCGGAGGAGTATTTGCAGAGTTTAGCAATCCACAGGAGAGATGTTTCAAGAATATTGGGAGATATTTAAAGAACTTGTTACTAGTTGCCCTCAGCACTAGATAAGCAATCAACTATTGATTATATACTTCTATGGGGGATTGCTTTCCATGGACAAGAGTATGGTTGATGCAGCTAGTGGAGGGGTTCTAGTAAACAAGACATCTACTCAAGTCAGAGAACTTATTGAGATTATGGCTATAAATTATCAGCAGTTTGGGACTAGACCGGTGATTGCCAAAGATATTCATTCCTTTGCTAGTGTATTCCCGACCAGGATATAGTATCAGCAGCTTGATCCTCACTATTATCAAATTCATCAGCAGGACATGTATGATTCATTTGTAGGATTCAGGTATGGGAACACACAACAAGGGACTTTTGAGTGGCCTCAATATTATCAGCCTTACTTTCAGTACCAGCATCCAGAGTAGAATTTTAGGACGTAGTCGCATCAATTTTTGCAACATCAAGAAACATAGTTCTAGAAAAGAACACATTCATTGACACGGTTATAGTTGTTATCAGATCAACACACTCATCAATTCCCATAGGAGATGAATTGTAGAGTTTGTGATATCCCTGACCTTAATTCTACGACTCTATGTGACTCTTCTTGATTTTTACATCGTGATGCTGTAGTTGTTCCTAAAAATATTTTTATTGATGATATTATTGTTCCCGATAGTCTTGATGTTGTAGGCATTGTTGATAATGATGGAAGTGTAGGGACTTTGTGATGTGCGTAAATTATATATACTTTTATGCATGTTTTGACGCACATATACTTATATTTTATGAGCATAATCTATGTTTATTATATTCTATTTCATTGTAATATCATATTTTTATTTTTTTTATTGAAGATATGCTCTTTGTATATTTTCTTATTGATAGGACGCTATTTGAAGTGAAAATGAAGCAAAAACGCACATGGGAGCAACTCTCGAAGAAATCAAACTCAGGTCGTATAAAGCACACGGTCGTGTGGCCATCCTGAAGTAAAGCAAGCCCTAGCCGTGCCAAATGGCATGTCCATGCCAAATTTCCAGAGGCGAAGCAAGGCGTGGCCATGCTAAATTTCTAGAAGCGAAGTAAGGTGTGGTCGTGCCAAATGGCAGGGCCATGCCATTTCTCCAGAGGCCATGCATGCCACGACCATGTGGTTTTACACGGATGTGCCTCTCTACCCAAGGCCATGCATGCCATTGCCGTGTCAAAAAGACATGGTCATGTGGCAAAGAAGTCGAGGTTGTGTCATGCAAAAATAAAGTCATGCTGAATTTTGGGTAGATTGTAGACCAATCGTAACATAACCATAACTTTGAGCTCGGTTGAAGTTAGGGGCTATTCTTTATACCGAAACATACTAACTTCAAGATTTACAAATTTTCTTCAGGTTCAATAGAGATAAAGTAGAGTTTAGCCGTGCTAAAAGGCATGACCGTGTCTCCCAACAGCGGCTTCATCGGAACCCCTGCCCAGACTACAGACCAAACTTTGAACTATGATAACTTTAGGTTTAGTTGGATGTAGGGCTCTATTCAAATATTAGATTGTATATAATTTTAAGGGCTATAATTTTGGTTTAGGGTGAATTAGGAGAAAACTAGGTTTAATGGGTGAAAAACTCAGTTTATCAGACTCCTATAATCCTAGTTTTCCTGGGCAGGTTAGAGGAGGTATAAAATGGTCAAGAACCCCATTCTTTGAGGGATCTTGGGTTTGGGACTTCATTCCTATCCTTGGGGAAGTTTTCTCCTCTTAGGGGGAAGCCCAAGGGCTTCATCCACCTCCATTCCTTCAAGATCCATCCATCTCCGGAGCAAGGGAACACTTCCAAGGAAGCTACACTTCAAAGATAAGGCATCTCTTCTCTCATCTCCATATATTGAGTTGTAGTTTACTTCTTTCTTCATCTATGGATTTTAATTCTCTTATAATGGAGTAGATTCACTTGATCTAGAATGTAGGTAGTAACTATGATGAGATGTGATGTGATGTATGAACTATGTATTTAGACATTTCCTTATTCAATAAAGTGTTTATGTCATGTTTTATGTATGTTGTGCCTTCTATGTGTTTGATGAAATAAGTGAATGATGTAAATATATAGATGTGGATTGATTGCTCACTCCGTAGGGGGAATTTCCTATATTGTATGATCGAGGGGCCCTAGTGACAAAGGTATCCCATTTCTAGACATTTAGGGCATTGTCTTGAAAGGGAGGATAATTCTCCACAAGGAAGCATCTAATTAGGTTTAATGGGTTATCTCTAATCCTGTATTAATAAGTGTTAGTGTTTTCTTGTGATTTATGACTGAGGGGCCGTAGTGACAAGGGTATTCCATTTCCGGACTTCATAGGAATTGCTTTCACTTAGTGGCATCGGACACCAATAGAGGTAGCACTCCGACATGACCACCGCAAGGTAGTGTCGGTATTTAGTTAGATTTCGTACATGTGTTAGTTAGAGCCCTAGAGCCAATCATTTGATGATTGTATGGACTCATGTATATTATATTCTTGTATATATATTAAGGCATTTGGTTTTTGGTTATTATGCTTATTTGTATTAGTGCCAGATAAAATAAGTATAGTAATGTCCTTGAGTAGAAGGTTCTTACCTATATCAATCGATTGGTTGAATCTATAGTGAGATGATATAGGGAACACTACTCTAATTCATTTCTAGTCGAGTATTAACATTCAGGGACAATGTTAATACAATAAGACTAGCATGTAGGTCAGCTCGATGAATTGATCTCACAAGTCATGGATATAGAGATATCAAGTTGACACATGGGTATGCATTAGAGAATGTATATTGAATGACCCGCCATGAGAAAGTATCATGGATCGTTATATGAGTGTCATATACTTTCTCATGTGGCTATTAGTATGACTATTAGTCCTTAGACCTGAAGTCACCATGGATCCCTACATAAGGAGTTATGTACTTTGGTTTCGTCAAACGTCACCCGTAACTGGGTGGACTATAAAGGCGATTACTGGGTATGTAACGAATTATGCAGAGGGATGTGAGTGATGTAGATGAGATCTATCCCTCCTATATGACGAGAGTGACATCGATATTCTTGATAGAGTAAGACCACGAAGTGTATGGCCATACCCAAATGAGTCAATATGAGATATTGAGCTCATTTGATTGAGTGAGTCTACTTGGAGTTCAAGATTTAGATTGGTCAGAGGATGACACGGTCTATGCCTCACATTGATCAATCTAGATGTCTAAGATAGAAGGACACTTGTCATATATTGTGAGGAGTCACAATTAGTAGTCACAAGGTGATGTTGGATCTCGACATTTCTTGTAACTTGGGTAGCAATGATGTATTGCTAGATGCCGCTCATTGCTTATGTTTCTAAAGGAGTTTAGAAACATTGCCAACGTTACAAGAACCTATTGGGTCACACACAAAGAACAAGTGCATGGAGATTAGGTTCATATGATGAACCAATTGGATTAGGTTCATATGATGCACCAAAGATTGGATTCAAATTAGACTTATTGAGTTAGACTCAATTAGATTCAATTGTTGAATGAGTCTAATTTAAATTTGATTCATTGAGTCAATTTATATTAATTAATTGAGATTCATTAAATTGAAATTGACTTGAATCAAAGGTTGGATTTAACTCAACAAGGAAGACAATTGGTCAAGTTTGACTTGACCAAGTAGAAGTTGAAACATCAAGTTTGACTTGATGTGTTGCCACATCATAAGGATGACTCATCCTTGCCACATCACATGCCACCTCATGGAGGTTACAACACTTCCCATTCCATTTAATGTGGCCGGCCACATTAAATGAGGGAGTTATGTGTGTGGCCGGCCACACTAAAGAGTAAATGGTTTTCATTTAGTGTGTATTGATTTGTGGTAATTTGATTATCTTCTTCCTTGCTTCTTCCTTCTCTTCTCTTGCTGTTTTTCCATGACTTCCATGGTGTGGAGAAGGTGGTTGAGTGAATTCCAAGAGCAAAGGAAGAGTGAAGGTCACAAAGGAAGGATACTACTAGTGAGTGTATAAGATTTCTTTTGTATCTTCTTCTTTTCTTCCTTTCCAATCCCATTCGAGAGCTCTAGAAAGTGCTAGCACACTTGGGGCTCTCTTCTCCATCCTTTGAGTGTGAGAGACACTCCTTGTTCGTGGGGATATCATTAGAGGAGTGTCTACGTTGACACTCTCGAGATCCGGCGTACCGTTGGACGAGCGGGAACGCGAAAGGGCACGCATCAAAGGTATAAAGTGTTTTCTTTTGTAGATCTACTGTAGATCGTAGTTTATAACTCGTACTCGTGTTTTTCAAAAATTTTCTTTGCACGGATCCTACGGCTTTGGGTGATTCGGGGTTTCTGCGACGCGAAAAGCGATTTTCGCGGCCCGAAAAACCCAACAACATGTGCATAAGGATGGAGGTAAGGAGATGAATAATACATAGGGACATTAATTAGCATTATAGTGAAACTGAAATCCTAGAATCTCCTCCCAAACCATTTCTCACATCCTCTTAAGCTCAACCCCTCTCAAGATCAATTCTTCTCTCTCTTTCTCTCAACTTTTTTTCCCTCTCTTCAATTATTCTCATTAGTTCGCAAGCACCAAAGCCAACTTTTGTCCATTTAGATATTTTAGTTTGTAACATCTCTAGTGCTTAATCAACATTCCTCGTGGGATCAATATCTTTTATCACTTGACGACATCCGTGCAATTGTAGGCACACATCACTTGTGTTGTAGAGACAATACCCTAAGAATCACTTCCTTTTGAGCCAGTTAAGTCTACAGTTGCACTAAGTGATGAAGGAAGTGTAGGGGAGACTCAAGAATCACTTTTGTTGACGGTACAACTTCTTGATCTAGAGCAAGATCCTTTACTTGACCAAGATGATGCACATTCATTGTTTTAGACCCTCCAGGTACATTTCAGAATGGTAAGGTCAATATTTCTTTAGAATTTTTAGAGAATTCCATGGAGATAATTCATTCTAATTTTATTGAATGTGACACATCTTGTAATTCATGCTCTATTGATATTGATATTGTTTCTAGTACATCTCACATATCATGCATGCAAGAAATGCATCCTTTTTTTAGTGCACAGAATTTCTTTAGGCATTTCATTTGATGTCAATTATGTAAGGATGCATTCTACCAATTGAAGAAGACCCTAACATTGTATGCAATAATGAAGCTTCTGGAGTGAACACTCTAATTGAACCGTCTTTGGCCATGGGAGAAAATTTTTAAGGAGTTGATGGTGGAGGGAGCAATCCTCACTTCACTTGCAATCATTCTACTTCCAGCATGGCTTAGGGAACTGAATCAACCCGACCACCAGAAATTCAGGGAAGTTTGTTTCATCTCACTTTTTCTTTTCCTTTTTGCTTGTATATATTTCCTTGCTTGGTAGTTCATTTTTATTTTGTTTAGTCAATTTTTATAATAAATTCCCTATGCATTATTTTTATCATTTTAGAAATTGTGAAAGCTAGTTGAATTTGATTGTCAAGTTTGGAGATTTATTGACAGGATTGGATTCTTGGATTGCATGTGATTACAACTTGGTGATGGATTTCATGTTGATATATTGAGATGATAATTTTAATATACCTAGTGAGGATATTTTTAAGCCTATTATGCCTATTGGTGTGTGATGCACTTGTGGTTAATGTTACTCTAGAACTTACTTTAATTATTTCGATATCACATTATCATATGATTACATGATTTTTATGAAGGCTATCTCACTTATTTTTATTCATTCCTTTTGTTATCACATGTTTCTTGAATAAATTCATATCATCCATCATATCATTTGTTTCTCTCTTCCATCTATTTTCCTCTATTCTTCTTTTAGATGTGGATAATTGGGGAAGTTGCATGTGTTGGGTTCTTCGAGCCGCGAAAACCGTTTTTTCGTGTCGCGGAAACCCCGAAGGACCCAAAGCCGTAGATCCGTGCAAAGATTCGTATACAAAATTCGAAAAACTATTTCTTGTACGAGTTCAAAAACTGATCTACTACTTAGATCTACGAGGAAAAAGTGTTTACCCTTGATGCGCACCCTACGCGAATCCCGCTCTTCCAAGGTGTTGCCGGATCTCAAGACCGTCAAGCGCCGGTCCTCTAGAAGTATCCACACGGACAACTTAGATGGAGAAAACCTCACACAAAGGTATGCTAGCACCTTGGTAAGGTTCGGCCAAGTAAGGAGAAGAGGGAGAGGGAGAGCTTGAGAGGAAGGAGGAAGAAGATGCACCACTTGAATGAAAAATCAAATTCACCTTCACACCCAAAGTGGCCGGCCACTCTCCATGGTAAAACCACCAAATTAATTGCATTAATTGCAATTAATATGAAACCATTAAGAGTTGTAACCCCCATGAGGTGGCACTCTAGGATGATGTGGATCAACACCATTGGTCCACATATTGCCACCTCATTAAATGACATGGCAACATGTGTAACCTCCTCATTTAATGTGGGTCGGCCACATTAAATGCTATGGAGGCTTGTAACCTCCATGAGGTGGCACACATTGATGATGTGGAGCAATCCTATTGGTCCACATCTTGCCAACTCACTAGTGATGTGGCAAAAAGTCAAGTCAAACATGACTTTTTCTCTTCCTCTCAAATCAAGTCAAACTTGATCAAATCTCTCTCATGGTTGATCTAATCCAACCATATGATTCAAGCCAACTTAATATAATGAATCTAATTCATTAAATTAAGTTGATTTAAACATGAATCAACTTGAGTCCAACTCAATTAGCCCAATTTGGATTACTCTTAATCCAATATGATTCATCAAATGAATCTAATCATCTTGGTTCATCATATGAACCAAATCTCCATCTAATTGTCCTAAGTGTGTGACCCTATAGGTTCTTGTAACGTTGGCAATGCACTAAACCCATTTAGGAGCATAAGTAATGAGCGGTATCTAGCAATACATCATTACTACCCAAGTTACAAGAATGTTGAGATCCAACATCACCTTGTGACTACTAATTGTGACTCCTCACAATATGTGACAAATATCCTTCTATCCTAGACATCTAAATTGATCAATGTGAGGCATAGACCGTGTCATCCTCTAATCAATCTAAATCTTGAACTCCAAGTAGACGCACTCGATCAAATGAGCTCAACATCTAATGTTGACTCATTTAGGCATGGTCATGCACTTAGTGGTCTCACTCTATCAAGAATAGCGATGTCGCTCCCGTCATATGGGAGGGATAGATCTCATCTACATCACTCACATCCCTCTGCATAATTCGTTACATACCCAGTAATCGCCTTTATAGTCCACCCAGTTACGGGTGACGTTTGACGAAACTAAAGTACATAACTCCTTATATAGGGATCCATGGTGACTTCAGGTCTAAGGACTAATAGTCATACTAATAGCCACATGAGAAAGTATATGACACTCATATAACGATCCATGATACTTTCTCATGGCGGGTCATTCAGTATACATTCTCCAATGCATACCCATGTGTCAACTTGATATCTCCATATCCATGACTTGTGAGATCAAGTCATCGAGCTGACCTACATGCTAGTCTTATTGCATTAACATTGTCCCTGAATGTTAATACTCGACTAGGAATGATTTAGAGTAGTGTTCCCTATATCATCTCACTATCGATTCAACTAATCGATTGATATAGGTATGAACCTTCTACTCAAGGACGATATTATACTTAGTCTATTTGACACTAATACAATTAAGTATAATAACCAAACAAATGCCTTTATTAATATACAAGAATATGATATACATGAGTCCATACAATCATCAAATGATTGGCTCTAGGGCTCTAACTAACAATCTCCCACTAGCACTAGTGCCAATCAGTATAGCCTCTAAAGCCTAAAGACCTAGTGTGACCATCATGCTTTCTCTGTGCCAAAGCCTTGGTCAAGGGATCTGCAATGTTAGCCTCTGTAGGTACTCCGCAAATCTTCACATCTCCTCTATCGATAATCTCTCGAATGAGACGGAAACGTTGTAGAACTGCTGTGAACTCTGCTAGCTCATAGCACTACCATTCAAGCAAAACACGAACCTCGACTGCGATTTTTAATCATCCTGGTCGGTCTGGAAGTTAGCATCACTGTAACTCTTTACAGCTAGCTCATCATCGTCTCCATATATCAAGAAATATTCTTTAGTCCTTCTCAAGTACATAAGAATATTCTTGACCGCTATCTAGTGACTTTCACCTGGATCTGACTGGTATCTGCTCGTCATGCTCATAGCATACGAGACATCAGGTCGAGTACATAACATGGCATACATGATAGATCCTATGGCTGTGGAACTACAAAAACCCTCAGGTTGTGTCATGTACACATCCTCGAGTATGTTTCCATTCAGAAACGCAGTTTTTTTTTATATCCATCCGCCATATCTCGGAATCTGGTCTCATCACAGCTTCCTGATAGGTGTTAGGCTCATCCTCTATGAGCACAACGTCATTATGGTCAGACACGAGAAATGAATATCTCTCAGGCTGACGACGTACCCTATCGGACTGCGAAGAGGTATGTCTACTTGAGGTTGTTGTTCCTCAACTCCTTGTGGAACAACATCATCCACAACACTTTGTGGTTCGGTTCAATTTCCATCGAGGCATTATTGCTATTGTTCGCATCTTGAACTTTTCAAGATCGAACGTCCTACTAGTCTTTCTAGAAACAAAATCCCTTTCTAGAAAGACCCCAGTCTTTGCCACAACTACCTTGTGCTGACTGGGAATGTAGAAGTAATATCCCTTAGTTTCCTTGGGATATCCGATGAAATAGCACTTGTCGGATTTGGGTCCTAATTTTTCTGAGACTTGACGTCGTACGTAAGCCTCACAACCCCAAATCCTCATGAAAGACACCTGGACATCTCTCCCAGTCCATATCCTATATGGTGTCTTTATCACGGCCTTGGATGAAACTCGGTTGAGAATGAAAGCTGCCGTGTCTAGAGCATATATCCCCATAGATATGTTGGAAGATCTGTGTGACTCATCATAGATCGTACCATATCTAATAGGGTACGATTCCTCCTTTCGGATACACCATTCCACTGTGGTGTTCCAGGAGGAGTGAGTTGAGATAGAATCCCACACTCAGCTAAATAGTCACGAAACTCATGGCTTAAGTATTCACCACCTCAATCTGATCGAAGTATTTTAATACTCTTGCCAAGCTGGTTCTGTACTTCATTCTTGAATTCTTTGAACTTTTCAAAGGATTCAGACTTATGTGTCATCAAGTACACATAACCATATTTACTGAAGTCATCAGTAAATATGATGAAGTACCTATAACCGCTTCTAGCAGCAACATTGAAAGGGCCACATACATCACTATGTATGAGTCCTAACAAATCAGTTGCTCTCTCGCTATGCCCACTAAAGGGCGTCTTGGTCATCTTGCCTCGTAGGCATGACTCGCATATCTCATATGATTCTAAATCAAATGAGTCCAGCAAACCATCCTTATGGAGCTGGGATAAGCGCTTGTCATTTATATGACCTAAGCGACAGTGCCAGAGGTAGGTTTGGTTCATGTCATTTGACTTGAACCTCTTGGTACTAATGTTATAGATAGGGCTCTCAAGGTCTAGAATATAGAGTCCGTTTATTAGTGGTGCACTACAATAGAACATATCTTTCAAATAAACAGAACAACATTTGTCTTTTTATTATAAAAGAGTATCCTTTCTTGTCTAAACAAGAAACTGAAACTATGTTCTTAGTAAGAGCAGGCACATAACAACAATCGACTAACTCTAGTACAAGCCCAGAGGGCAGAGATAGAAAGTAAATCCCTACAGCAACAGCAGCTCCATTGCCTTCTCGTAGGTCCACCTCGCCCTTTGTCAATGTCCTGCTATTTCTCAGCGCCTGCACATCAATACAAATGTGAGAAGCACATCCAGTATCTAATACCCAAGATGTAGAAATAGATAGATCGACTTCTATAACATATATACCTGAAGTAGAAGTCTCACTTCGCTTCTTCTTTAGATTCTCCAAGTATACCTTGCAGTTCCTCTTCCAGTGCCCGGTCTGTCCGCAGTGGAAGCAGGTAGCATCCTTGGCGACCCCTCCTTCAGGCTTCAGTGCCTTGCCTTTGCCCTTGGTTTGGGACTTTCCCTTACCTTTGGGCTTGCCCTTGCCCTTGTGCTTCTGAATCATCAGAATGGGCTTAACCTTCTTAAGGTTAATCTCAGCAGTTCGTAACATACTAAGTAGCTCGGGCAGTGGCTTGTCAATCTCGTTCATGTTATAGTTCAGAACGAATTGACTATAGCTATCTGGCAAGGACTGCAAGATCAAGTCAGTGGCCAGCTCTTGGCCAAGTGGGAACCCCAGTCTTTGTAGGTTCTCTATGTACCCAATCATCTTGAGTACATAAGGACCTACAGGAGCCTCATCGACATCTTGCAATAGTGGCCTTGAGATCTCAAATCTCTCATGCATCGCTTGTCCGATATAGTTGGCGAAGATGCTCAACCATATCGTAGCGCCCATCAACTCATGTTGCTTCAGAGCTCTGAGTTCATGGTCGCGAGCATTAGACAGGACATCTAATGCGTCGTCTTGATGCTTCTTATAAGCATCTTTGTCGGCTCGCGTGGCGGTGGCGGAGGGGCCTCGGCTGCTCTAGAACGTACAGTTTATGTTCCTGAGTGAGAGCTATTCTCAAGTTCCTGTACCAGTCTAGGAAATTCGCTCCGTTGAGCTTGTCCTTCTCAAGGACAGATCGCAGGGAGAAGGAATTCGTGTTCGACGTCATGGTTATCTACAACAGAAAATTTGCAGAAATAAATATCATATTCTTTTAAAATCATTTAATTAGGCCTTTAATTAAATGATGCTCCCACTGAATTCTATAATTCTTGTGGGACAAGATCCACATCATACTAACCCTTGAGTTAGCTTTGGCTAATACGCCCAAGGTTTAGTATGATCGGTAGGTAACAATTACCAATTACATCTCTATGCAACTCTTGTATATAGAATCAATATCCGCATTTATATTAAAACTCGAGTTAGCTTTGGCTAATACGCCCGAGAGTTAATATAGATGTGATTTTGACCTATTCTTTTCCAACCGTTGGAATAATGCCTATAGTTGACTCGATCCAACAGAGTAACTAGGAATACTCAATCTAATTAAGTTGTATTCACCCATGCGTTGATAGGCGGGACCAAGATTGTCCCTCCGTACCCTACCAAGATAATATGTATTGCTCTGCTTTGGCAGATTCAACAATACATGTGATCGAGGTAGTGATAGGTATCACGACACGGTTAGGCATTTTAGAGTTGGTTCGATCTAGATCTAATCTAATCGAGAAGGATGCATCTTGTGCATGACTTAGATTTAATCTAATCGCAAGGGTGCATCATGTGCACGACTTAGATCTAATCTAATCGTTAAGGCACTAATTAATTAATTAACTATTAAACATGCATCAGATACATAATAATTAATTAATTAATCTATTTGTGATTTAGTCATGGCCCTACTACGATCTTCTCAAGCCAATGAGAAGATCGAATGGTCAACCTAGGGTCAACAGCTTCTCCAAGCTCCTCCCTTTGACCACCTTGTGTTGCTCGTGCCCGCCTCGGAACTCCGTCTCGTGTGGACCCTCCACCGCTCCAATTTGTACATTACAATTTGAAACTCGAGTTACATTCGAGTCTAAATCTAATTTACAACAAGAATAAAAGACGAGGCACGACGCGCAGGTCGCGAATAATAAAATAAATACAACACGCGAAAACACATCACGCAGGCCGTATTATGAATTACAACACAATCAATCATATTGGGTTTTGGGCCATGACTATCACAAAATTAATATATAATTCAAAATTATATATTTTCTTATTTTCTGTAATTTTAAAATAATTTTTTACAATTTTACAAGTAAAATTTCCCGGCGGTCCCGTTTAGCGGTTTCGGGCGCAATCGCGGAACGGATCCCCATGGGGCGAGAGCCCGGGCAGCTCTCCACCCTGACCATAGCACCCACCCTATTCGCTAAAATATTTGGAGCAAGACAGTACCAAAGCTTCCAAAAGATTTGGCAAGAGATCTTAGGAGGAAAGAATAACGGGTTCCGTATCACGGACAGTGGAATCTTATATCTCAGGGCTCGATTATGTATTCCCAAGGATCCCGAGCTGCGAAGAAAGATTTTAGAAGAAGCTCATTCCACGCCCTGTGCAATGCATCCGGGATCCACCAAAATTACAAGATCTGAAAAAGAAATTTTTGTTTCCATAAAACAAAACTAACTCAGTACAAGTCTTTGCCTGCCTGACTTGTCAGTGTTGGGTTCTTCGAGCCGCGAAAACCGCTTTTTCGCGTCGCAGAAACCCCGAAGGACCCAAAGCCGTAGATCCGTGCAAAGATTCGTATACAAAATTCGAAAAACTATTTCTTGTACGAGTTCAAAAACTGATCTACTACTTAGATCTACGAGGAAAAAGTGTTTACCCTTGATGCGCGCCCTACGCGAATCCCGCTCTTCCAAGGTGTTGCCGGATCTCAAGACCGTCAAGCGCCGGTCCTCTAGAAGTATCCACACGGACAACTTAGGTGGAGAAAACCTCACACAAAGGTGTGCTAGCACCTTGGTAAGGTTCGGCCAAGTAAGGAGGAGAGGGAGAGGGAGAGCTTGAGAGGAAGGAGGAAGAAGATGCACCACTTGAATGAAAAATCAAATTCACCTTCACACCCAAAGTGGCCGGCCACTCTCCATGGTAAAACCACCAAATTAATTGCATTAATTGCAATTAATATGAAGCCATTAAGAGTTGTAACCCCCATGAGGTGGCACTCTAGGATGATGTGGATCAACACCATTGGTCCACATATTGCCACCTCACTAAATGACATGGCAACATGTGTAACCTCCTCATTTAATGTGGGTCGGCCACATTAAATGCTATGGAGGCTTGTAACCTCCATGAGGTGGCACACATTGATGATGTGGAGCAATCCTATTGGTCCACATCTTGCCAACTCACTAGTGATGTGGCAAAAAGTTAAGCCAAACATGACTTTTTCTCTTCCTCTCAAATCAAGTCAAACTTGATCAAATCTTTCTCATGGTTGATCTAATCCAACCATATGATTCAAGCCAACTTAATATAATGAATCTAATTCATTAAATTAAGTTGATTTAAACATGAATCAACTTGAGTCCAACTCAATTAGCCCAATTTGGATTACTCTTAATCCAATATGATTCATTAAATGAATCTAATCCTCTTGGTTCATCATATGAACCAAATCTCCATCTAATTGTCCTAAGTGTGTGACCCTATAGGTTCTTGTAACGTTGGCAATGCCCTAAACCCATTTAGGAGCATAAGTAATGAGCGGTATCTAGCAACACATCATTCCTACCCAAGTTACAAGAATGTTGAGATCCAACATCACCTTGTGACTACTAATTGTGACTCCTCACAATATGTGACAAATGTCCTTCTATCCTAGACATCTAGATTGATCAATGTGAGGCATAGACCGTGTCATCCTCTAATCAATCTAAATCTTGAACTCCAAGTAGACGCACTCGATCAAATGAGCTCAACATCTAATGTTGACTCATTTGGGCATGGTCATGCACTTAGTGGTCTCACTCTATCAAGAATAGCGATGTCGCTCCCGTCATATGGGAGGGATAGATCCTATCTACATCACTCACATCCCTCTGCATAATTCGTTACATACCCAGTAATCGCCTTTATAGTCCACCCAGTTACGGGTGACGTTTGACGAAACTAAAGTACATAACTCCTTATGTAGGGATCCATGGTGACTTCAGGTCTAAGGACTAATAGTCATACTAATAGCCACATGAGAAAGTATATGACACTCATATAACGATCCATGATACTTTCTCATGGCGAGTCATTCAGTATACATTCTCCAATGCATACCCATGTGTCAACTTGATATCTCCATATCCATGACTTGTGAGATCAAGTCATCGAGCTGACCTACATGCTAGTCTTATTGCATTAACATTGTCCCTGAATGTTAATACTCGACTAGGAATGATTTAGAGTAGTGTTCCCTATATCATCTCACTATCGATTCAACTAATCGATTGATATAGGTATGAACCTTCTACTCAAGGACGCTATTATACTTAGTCTATTTGACACTAATACAATTAAGTATAATAACCAAACAAATGCCTTTATTAATATACAAGAATATGATATACATGAGTCCATACAATCATCAAATGATTGGCTCTAGGGCTCTGACTAACAGCATGATGAGTGTTTTATCCGGAATGGATAAAAGTTTAAGTGTGGGGGAGAGGAATAGCTTAGTAGAATTTAGGGGAAGCATACGTAAGCCATGCTTGATCACCATAGGTGAGTCATGCTATGTATCATTTTATTTGAGCTTTTGATGATGTGTAGGAAAGTGCATGACATGTTAAAAAAAAAAAAGTAGAAAATGAAAAAAGAAGAAAAATAGGTGAAAAAAATAGAAACATAAGGAAAAGAAAAAAAACAAAGAAAAAAATAGAAAAAGGAAAAGGAGAAAAAAAATACTTTAACATGTTGTGCTATTTTGTATTCATATGGTAGAATTTTTATGAGTGACAATTTTTTACATTAGCAACATTTAGATTTTATTTTATATCATGAGTGGATATTTATTGAAAAGCTATAGTAGAGGCTTTTTACATATTTATTGAGTTGTGGGAAGCTAGCTTGGAAGTTTGGATGTACTACTTTTTAGGGCAATATTTTTGTACTCATCTATGAAACATTCCATTATGTTCATGTCTTCCACCATTACCTTGCTTTATCTTTTTTATTTTTTCTTATACTATCATTTTCTTGATTCATGTTTCACTTACATAATTAATGCCTTCATTATTTTATTGTTCACTCTTATGTATATAATAGTGGTGGAGATCTAAAGCAAAGTAAGCATATGGTAGTGTATAAATCATGAGTAGCTTGAGTGAGCTCCACTATTGCATGTATATATATGAGAGGAGAGTCACCATCACTTCTCTTATAAGGTTATTTTATTATCATTTTCAGTTTATCTAGTATGGAATGTAATTATCATGTTTGTTAATCAATGCATGAATTAAATCCATGAATGCTTTGGTCATTTGAATGAGACAATCCTAAGTAATTTTCTTTCATGATCTTCTAAGCATGATTGAGAATTGCTAAGGGAATACATTTTAGTTATGTTTTTCTTTTGTTGACTTGCTCGAGATGAGCAAGAATAAGTGTTGGAGATTTGATAGCCGACTTTCGGACACTTGATTTTATTGTTATAACTTGGTGTTTTTGTCATCTCTTGTATTCAAAACTAGGTTTTTATTGTATTTCATGAGTTTGGATATTTGATAGTCTTCATTTCAATTCCTGTATATTTTATGGATATTTTAGATATTATTTAATTATATTATATTTTGTAGGAATTGAGGGAAATAATAATTGAGAGGAGGAACACCAATTTGATCAAGTCATGGTTTGGGTTCACTTGCCAAAGGTTTGGAGGAGAAGAAGGAGCCCAAATCTAAAGCCTCATCCAAAGTTCAATTTCAATAGCCCAAATCCAAAGCTTCAAATGAGAAAAACCCTAAAACCTATTCCTTGGTTAGGTTCAATTTCCAGTTTGGTTCAATTGGGCCCATCTCAGTGGATGGCTTATAAGGTTAATTCGGTTCAAGATTACATCAGCTTGGGACATTTTTGTTAATGTGTGTGTCTCGCATCTTCTCCTCACATCCCCCATCTCTCGCGATTTCTCCAAGTGGCGACGGGTGGCGACGAGTGCCGACGGCTGCAAGCGATGATGACGATACCCTCGGTTAAGCTCAACTCACCAGCGGGGTTCTCCAGCATTTACCTTCTTCCATCGAACCCTAGAGGCTGGCCAAAGTGGGTCGAAAAAGCTAGGTCTTCAAAGTTCGTCGGTGGCAGCGAGCTCCGACCAACTTCACCTCAACGAAAGGGTTCTTCGGTGTGTCCTCCACCTTTTGGTTCATATCTAAGGTTCTCTGGCTCCAGGGGGTTGCAAAGGGCAAGGAGGTTCTTCTAAGTGACGGTGGTAGACCATCTCCATCTCTTCGGTGGCAATCTGATTATCCTTACTTTATCAGCAAGCTCCAGGGAATTCTTTACCTCTAGCGGGTTGCAAGGGCATGGAGGTTTCCAATAAGTTCTAGCGGATTTCTTCAGTCACCGACGAGTTTCTAGTGGCTGCTTTCTTTTCCGGCTTCATCCAATTGTTCTAGGCCAGAGTGGTTTACAAGGGTAGAGCACCGATTGATGGATATAGGTAGCCATCTTCATTTTCAGTCAATTACATAGGAGGGGTTCTTCAGTGATAGATTCATTCATTGTCGAAGTCGAAGCAAGCACCACTGTATCTTGGTTGTTGTCCACCGGCTTTGGGGGTTCCAGATCCGGGCCTTTCGTGTGACAACGAAGGGTAGTCGATTAGAGTTGATTGAGGAAGAGGGTTTGACTAACTTATTTAGTTTTCTAATTTGTTTGCTTGTGTTATTTCCTTATTCATGTTTGATTGTTGCTATTGCACTCTGTTTAGTTTCGTTATGCATGATAGATTGTTTGCTATTGCACTTTGTTAGTTTCATTTATATATGATTGTTGATCTTATGTCATAGGGTGACAATGTGATACAAGTTTAGATTTTATGCATAATTAGGTTTTGTTAATTTCTATTAAGTTTGTTTAGTTAATTGCTTTTGTCTGATTGTTGCTTCCTTTATGCATTTTCATGTTAAATGTGTTTGTTTTATGTTATGCTTATTGATGACAAATCTTATTTCGTAGTGTGACAATACGGTGCAGGAGTAGTCTTCGATAATTAGCTAGGTTTGATAGTCAATCTCATTTATGCATGTTTATGGTGTTATCCGTAGTGTAGAGTGACATTGCACTACGGGTTCATCGTTGCTTGTTATTTAGAAATTTCTTTATTGCATTAGGTGTAGATCACAAACCCCCACAACAAAACTCCATTGTTCGATTTTGTCAAAAATAAATGTCCTTTCACTGGTTTCATATGAGAGATGACCCGATCCTTTACTATAGTACCTTAGTGTAGGTTAAGAGGTTTGGTAGATTAGAAATTATTAATTTGATGTGAATGAGTGATAGTCACACACTTATCACAGAGCCCTGTAATCTTGACAGATTTGAACAGTTTGGAGGTGGTATAAAAGGGTCAAGAAATTTATTCTTTGACTCATATTGGATTTGAGACTTCATAATTCTCCTTGGGGAAGGGCTCTCCTCTTATGGCGAAACCCTAGAGCTTCCATCTCCATCGATCCAAATGAACTGTCCACCTCAGAGCAAGGGAATGTTTCAAAAGATGTCGGGCTTCAAGGATAAGCACTCTATTTTCTCTATTTCTATATATTGAGTTGTAGTTTGTTATTTTATTATCTTTTGGTCGTATTCTCTTGCAATGGAGTAGATCCTCTAATTCTTTAGATGTAGGGAGTATTTGTGATGCAATGTTGTTGTTTGAACTATGTACTTGCTTGTTTTCTTATTCAATGAAATGCTTATGCCATGTTCTATATGTGTTGTGCCCTCTATGTATTTGATGAAATATGTGAATAGTGTAAATATGTAGATGTGTATTGATTGTTTACCCCATAGAGGAGATACTATGGATTGTATGACTGGGGGCTTTAGTGACAAGGATATCTTTTTAACCGGACATCTAGAGTATCACCTAAAAAGGGAGGACAATTCTCCACAAGGAAACATCTAATTAGGCTTAATGAGTTATCTCTAATCCTATGTTAATAAGTGTCTTCTGTAATCTAGTGATTATATAACTAGGGGGCCCTAGTGACAAGTGTATCCCTTTAACCTGACTTGCTAGGTTACCTCTTCTATTTATTGACATCAGATACCAATAGGGGTGACACTCTGACATGACCATCATTGGGTAGTGTCGGTATTTAGTTAGACTTCCTATATGTGCATAAGGATGGTGGTAAAGAGATGAACAATACATAGGGATATTAACTATCATCATAATGAAACTGAACTCTTAGAATAATTACCCAAATCACTCTTTCCCTCTCTCTACTTCTCTTTGTCTCTCTCTTCTCTAAATCTCTCTCTTTCAAGTGCTTGTGATCCAACCTTCGATTGTCTAGATAATTCATAGTGCTAAGTCAACTAATACTTTATTAATAGTCCCTGTGGTATCAAATTTTTACTTGACGACAATCATACACTTGCAGATTGTACACATTAATGGTCTCTCTGATAAGCATTTAGCATGCATATTCACTCTCATCCTGAAGTGAAATCTACCATCTGGTCGATCCTTAGGAGCGGATAACAGTCCTTAGGGCTAACCTTATTGAGGTCACGAAAGTTGATGCAGACCCATCACCTGTTTTTAGATTTGGACACTAGGACAATGTTGGAAAGTCAAGACGGAAATTATTCCTCCTGGACGTGTCCTATTTCAGGAGTTGGTCCACCTTAGCTCGGATGATTTTATTCTAGTAAGTAGAGAAATCTCTTTTTTTTGCTTGATCAGCCTGGCATCGGTAGAAGGTAGAGCTTGTGTTTTGCCACCATAGGGGCTACTCCTGTCAGCTCCTTGGGGGACTAGGCGAAAACATCTCGATTACATACCAAGTAGTCTACTAGGTCCTTCTTAATCTCGAGTGGTAGGTTAGCTACTACTCTTGTAATGCTTTCAGGCTGGTCAAGGTGTAACTGTACTTCCTCCTATTGGATTGGTTCCTTGGTTAGGGACAAAGACTCCTCCTGGATTGCACCTCTCCATCTTAGATCTTTTGAGCCTTCAGTGCTTTAGTCTTCACTATATCAACATAACATCATCGCGCGGTCAGCTGCTCCCCTCTTACTTCATCGACGTGGTCTTCTATTGGGAATTTTATTTTTTGGTGAAAAGTGGAGACAACCACCAAAATTCATGTAGGGTAGGTCTCCCTGGTATGACATTGTAGGTGGAGGGGGAGTCAACAACTATGAAGACCGCCCTCCTGGTCCTCATTAGAGGTACGGTGCCTAAAGAGATGACCAACTTAATTTGGCCAATTGGCTACACCTCCTTCCTTGTGAACCGTACAAGGCAGTGGCAATGGGTTGAAGCTTGTTCCTATCGAGCTACATCATGTCAAAGTCACTTTTGAATAGTATGTTAACAGAGCTTCCAGTATCAACGAAAACTCTTGCCAAGCGGCTGTTGGCAATGATTGTTTTGATGATGGCAGCATCTTCATAAGGAAGCTCCACTCCATGCAAATCTTGGGGCCCAAAGCTAATTTGGAGTCCCACCACCCATTCCTGGGTACAACCGACTGTATGGATCTCCAGTCGGCATCCATGGACCTTTCAAGCCCTGTGGAATCCCCATTAGTAGGGTCAAAAATAGTGCCGACCTCACCTATTACGATATTTCCCTGGTTCTCTTCCTCTTGATTTTCCATAGGCTCCTTTCCTTTACTAGCCAACTGCTCATCCCGACTCTCCCCTCCAGGAAACCGGATGGCCAATCAGCTAGAGGTGACAGGGTTATTGGCTTGCTGCCTCAATAATTAAGGCACGATTTAGGTGGGGGGTAGGCCTAATTCAGCCTCTCGGAGAGCATCTCGTGTGAACTAAATGCAGTTCCCTGAATCGTGGGTGTGAGACTAGCGGTATGTAGTACCGGGTCTCCCATGGGACCGATTTGTTGACCATGGTCTAAACGGATTTGACCTACTATGATGCTCTTACTTCTCGAGTGGGTGGAAAATTCATCCTGGGATTGTTAGGCTAAACAAGAGGTGGTGGTTGCCTCCTTTCTACTCGGTCAATTAGGGTGGGAGTTTTTACTTCTTTCTTTCAGGTGGCCTGAGTTTCTTTCACATTAATATATTTGGCCACTTTTCCCAGAAGATCATCAAAGTCCTTTGCGGGCTTCTGAATGAGGGCTCGAAAGAAATCTCCCTTGAGTAGGCCTTAAGAAAAGGCGTTCATTAATATTTCTGAGGTGGTGAATGGGATGCCCATTGCTACCTGATTGAAATGCTTGATATATGCCCTCAAGGTCTCCATGGCTCATTGCTTGAGAGCAAATAGACTATGCTTAGTCTTCTGGTATCTCCTGCTATTGGCAAAATGATGTAGGAAGGCATTTTTGAATTCTCTAAAATAGGTAATAGAGCTTACTAACAATCTATTGAACCATCTTTGTGCCAAACCTAAAAGAGTGTTCAGAAATACGTGGCACTTTATGGCCTCACTGTATTGGTGCAGTAGGGCGACATTCTCAAATTTCAGGATATGATCCTCTGGGTCATTGCTACCCCCGTATTCTCTGATAGTTGAGGGCTTATAGCCTCTGGGCAATTTCTCATCTAACACTTCTTGAGAGATGGGCACGCTGAGTTGTTTAGGTATTTCATGAATGGCCAGGGCCTTTCTTTTCTTGGGGTCGCTTCAAGGTGGATGGTCGGCTGAGGAAGCTTGTGATTACGTGATCTTGGTGCAATCTTCCCTCGGCGTTGGATAAAGTGCTCGGGAAAAATCGTATGACTGCTTCCTCTTAGACCCTCTCTTCGAAGTGGGGAGACCATCCTTCAAGGATACAAGAGTTCGACATGGGTGAGATTCGCCAGTTCTTCTCTTCGATGCGGCCCGCGCTTTAGCGACCTTAAAGAGTTCATATTCTTCAGGTGTTATGGTGACGTTGATCTTATCGATATCCTCCATCTTCACATTCTAAAACAAGCTGAGAAGAGATTCCCACAGACTACTCCAAATTTGATCCTGTCTGGAAGCTGAGTCAGATAGAGGTGTCAGCAACGAGGAGAGAATATTGATGGCGGGAGGCACTGCACGCACCACAGACCAATCACATGAGAACGTTAGCGCCTAAAACTAGAGAAGAGGTCCCTGGCGAAGGCTTTCTGATGCTCAAGTCAGAACGAGAGCCCCGTAAATAGTAGAAATAAAGTACATGCGTTTGTGTCTGCGTACATGGCCAACAAGGAGGACCTCCTCTTTTATACTGCCTCTCATAACCTCTATAATTATGAGGGATCAGAGAATGTCGGATGTCAGAGTACGTTGGGTGATGGATGAAGTACGACGGATTCTCATTAGGTAGAGGAAAGTTTCATGTTACGCAGGTGGTAGAGCATCAGAATATTCCTTAACGCATAACTGTTATTCTCTAGTGAGTAGTTTTGATTCTCTGACAATAGTGTCTCCAACTCATGGTCAGACTAGCGTTGGGGCCACCTAAGAGTATATGGGGCAACATCTGGGCGAAAGCGAGGATGACCCTCAAAACCTGACCGATTGAGAAATCGACTAGGAGTTAACTGGGGTGATACCTAGGAAAAGGTAAGGGGACTATGCCCAGGGGACCTAATCGGCTGATCAGCTAGCCGGGAGTTGACTAGGATGGTGCCTAAGAGCAGGTGAGGGGATTGAGCCCAGGGGACCTGACCGGCTGAGCAACCGATCGAGAGTTGACTGGGATGGTACCTAAGATCAAGTGAGAGGACTAACTCCGGGGGACCTGACCGATTGAGTAGTCGGTCGGGAGTTGACTGAGATGGTGTCCAAGAGCAGGAAAGGGGACTAAGCCGAGGGGGACTTGACTGGCTAAGAAGTAGGCCAGGAGTTGACTAAGATGGTGCCAAGGAGCAGGTAAGGGGACTAAGCCCAGGGGAAATGACCGGCTGAGCAGCCAGCTAGGAGTTAACTAGGATTATGCCCAGGAGCAGGTAAGGGGATTAAGCCTAAGGGACCTGATCGGCTAGAAGTTGACTAGGAGTTAATTGGGGCGATACCCTAGAGATGGTGAGGGGACTAAGCCTGGAGGACCTGGCCAGTTGAGAAGCCGACAGGGTGTTGACATCGAGAATCGTGTTTATGGAGAGTTGATACTATCCCTGAAGAAATTCCTAGCCTTGGTTGCCACCTGTTCTTGACTTTTGACCATCATGTCCCCTCAACTATTGATCTTTCCACATCATTGGGACCCCTATTACATGCCATATGACTCAATGAGTAAGTCGATTGTATGTGACAATCGATTAAGTCATCATCTATGACCTTAAAATACTTATTTCTTTATTAAGTCTATATATAAGTAAAAGCTCTACCCAAAATCTAAAATATAGGTCACTAAGATGTAGGAGGTTGGTGGCCGGCTAGAAGGGGGTGGATGGATAGCTAGGTCACCCCCAACTTAATTTCTTCTCTACAAAAAATTAGTGCGTAGCAGAAATATGAAAACTAAAACAATGAAAGCAAACAAGAATATAAACGCTAACATGATTCCTTTACGTGGTTCAGAGATTGTTTGCTCCTACTCTACGACAAGTCCTTAAGGTGGATGAACCCTTGATCCTTCGGTGGATCAGGCCTCGATAATCTCCGGCTAGATCTTACTCCTTCTAAGTGGAGTACAACCTCTCACAAAGCTCTCTTCCTCTTACAAGATTGAACTTAGGTTTGGAGAGGAAGAGTGGACTTGGAAGCTTTGGACAAAGGCTTAGGAGATATTCAACAAGCATGAGTAACCTCCTTCATGTCCCAAAGCTTCCTATAAATAAGAGGAGAGAGTTGATCTGTAACAATCCAAAATTCCTTATTACGAGTCCTAATAGTACTTAAAAATATTTAGAAACGCTTTAGAAATATTCTAGAGATTTTTAGAAATTTTTAGAGTATTTTTATGTAATTTTTGGGGTTCGTTTGATATTTTTACCAAAAGAAATCAGTTGCAAAAAATAAAGAAATTAAGCCTAGGTTTGAACCGGAGACCTCCGGTTAAGAAAAGCCTTAAATTGTCTCGGCTGACCAGGAGCCCAAGCAGGCGGTGCTGAATAGAGAAGGAGTGGAAATATTTTAAGTAGTAGTAGTTAATAACAGAAAATAAATAGGAATAAAAGGGATTCGGCCGATATTCGAACCTGCGACCGCCGGCCCGACCCGAACCTTAACCGAATTCGGCTGACCAAGTGCCCAAGCGGGCTGTGCTGTTTAGAAAAGATAGCGAAATAATTTAAAGGATAGTTAGATAACAGAAATATTAGGTATTAAAAGGGAGATAAGAGAGGAAACCTAGGCTTTAATTCCCGTGACCGAAAACCCTTTCTCTCCTCTTCTCTCTCGCTCGCGACAGCGTAGCTCGGGCGGAAAACAAAGCCGCAGCTAGGTCTTGTCTCCGGCGGCCGATCAAGAGTTCAATCCAAGAGCTCTTCGCCTTCCCAAGATCCTCTCGCCGAGGAGAAGCTGTAGGCGCAAGAAGAGGCCGGAAAACTCGAGTTATCCGAACCCTAGAAGTCCTTCTTGTTTAGTTGTGAGTCCAAGAAGAAAGGTAAGCGTTACTCACCTGTAGTAGGAGTAGTTTCTGGACTTAGTTTCTTTTTTGATTTCGTAGCATGTTGTAAAGATGGTTGGTTTTGTGCTGCTGCCGTAAGTCCTAAGGGAAGAAAGGGGAAGAACGGTAGAGGTTAAGTATGTGGAAATATTCCTTTCAAGCTTTAAAATTGGCATTTGTAGCTTTTGATTTGAATTTTTCTGTGTGACAGTGATAAGCATGCTCGAATCAATGTGGAGTTTAAAGTTTTCGAATTTTGTTGCTCTATTAAGACATCAGCAGTGAACAAGTTTACCATAGGTTCTAATTTAAAAAAAAAAAAGGTTCCAGAAAGCCTAACAAGGTTTAGCAGTTCACCTGTGTGGGAAATTTTATACATACTATTTTAGATTCAGTGTTTCTACCGTAGACTTCTGTTAAACCCGAATAAGACAGCCATGAATATCATATCAGTTTAAGATTTTGTTGTTAATTGCTTCAAGTGCTATAATCCGAACCCTTTACTTAGATTTCAATTCCATCAAGTTTTAGTTTGATTAGCACCACAAAAAGAGGCATGAACAGTCCCTTTGGAGCTTACGGTTTTGTTTCGGTTCTTTTGCAATTAATTAGGCATGTACAGCTAAGTATTAAGCATTCCAGATTTGCTTTGCATCAAACATCTAGTTTTCTTGTGTAGTAGTAGGTGTGCACCACAAATGAAGAATTGCAGAATTTTTAATTTGCATTTAGCTCATAGTTTTGGTACTTTTAGCAGTGCAGAATTCTAGTGCAGTTTTCTTTAGTAGTGCAGTTTTCTTATTGCTATTAGATAAGTAGTTTTCCATTTGCTATTGATTTGAGCATGAGCAGTACGGATTTGACTTCTAGTTTCTCGCTATTAGTTGAGCATGAGTAATTTTCCTTGCTATTGAATATGCATGAGCAGATTTATTTCCTTGTTTTGGTTGCTATGAGTTGAGCATGACCAGTTTCCTTTGCCACTAGATATGCACGGGTATACTTTCTAGTTTTCCTTTGCTAATAGATTAACATGAGCAGCTATATATGTTATTTATTTCAAGCATTCAGATTTAAGTTTTCTTGCCACCTCAATATGCATGAACGATTTTATTTATAGCCATTCAGTTTTATTTAGCATCTCATCGCAGTTTTATCAAGCATTTCAGTGTAGATTTATGTTAAGTGTAATAGTGCAGATTTTGTTAAGTATCATAGTGCAGATCTTGTTAAGTATTACAGTATTTTGAGTTTAAGAAAAGTATAAGAAAGATAAAGAAAAGAAAGAAAAAGGCCAAGGCCTTAAGTAGATCTCAAAGTTAAGACTTTAGGGATTTTGGCACACAAGGTGCTTGCTAAAATGCCGAGGCATTATATATTAGAAGTAATAAAAGATAACAAGTATTTTTTTTTAAGAGGCTAGTACCCGACTTTCGAGGTTGTCGTTAAATAAATCCAGGTGACCAATTCTGAGGTCTTGGCCCTAGTAAGACTGAGGTCTTTACCCTCGTAGGACTGGTGGCTCGCTATCCCAGTTCCTATTAGGGAGCGCGCTTTGGTACTACGCCTGGGCCCAAGAAGAGATTGATTATTATTTTAAAGTATTAAAAGTATAAGTTTTTGAACAAGTAAAATAAGTTTCACATAAGTATAAAAGTATAAAAGTATAAATTTTAAACAAGTGGAATAAGCTTCACATAGGTTTAAAATTCAGCAAGTTTAGTTTTCTTATGTGCTGACATGTTGTTTAGACTTGCTTACATGTTTAGTATTTCAGTATGCTATGTTTCTTTTGCTATTAGATGAGCATGAGTAGTATCTTCTTTGAGCATTCAGTTTCTAGATTTTTTCCAGTCACATGCATATTCGAGTTTTGTGAGTTAGATAGTGCTTACTAAGCAATTTTACTTATAGTTGTATTTCCTCTTACTGCAGATAAAGGAAAGGAAAAGCTATAGCAAAGGAAGGCGACAAGGAGGTGCGGATGGATGTGTGATGCCTGGACTATAGAAGCCTTGGGATTTAGCATAAGAATTTATTAAGACTGCATGTATTTAGAATTCCTTCATTTAAATTGTTATGCACATTAGACCTATTATCTGAGTTGTATAATGGTTGCATGTATGTTCATATTAATGCATATATTTCAGCACGATTAGATTGATGTATAGTTTTAGTTGTGTTCATATGCTGGAGTAGACTGTAGAGATAGGTTGTTTATGTTTTCCGCTGCTATCAGTTGCATGTTTAGAGGGTTTATGTATTGATCTTTACATGCGAACAACTCTAATTAAGAAAAATTAGTAGTCGAGTAGCGCCCCATCCTCACAGACTAGTAGTGAGGAGGGTGGGGTGTTACAAGTTGGTATCAGAGCAGTTCCTATTCTCCAGCATCACACATTATCACCAACCTTGCCGTCTTCAAGTAAGAAAGTATTTAAAAATTCTTTTATTTAGTATGCTTTCCTTATTGATTGCAGTATAGAGAAATCCTTAGAAATATTTTCTTGTAGGTGCTTAAGCTAGATAAAAAGTTCTTGTTTGTCTTTCTATGTTTTTACATATATGTTTAGAGGGTATAGAGACAATTTTAGGTTTTCTCTCTCTACATGACTAGATGGCAAGAAGAGGGTGTCCCCATACCGTTCGTACTGAGGACCGAGTATAGGAGAACAAAAAGGACTCAAGCAGGAGGATGTTCGGGTAGTTTGTGAGTACTGAAAGGTATACCCAGAAGAGCTACCTGGACTACCTCCCAACAGAGAAGCGGAGTTTGAAATTGAGTTGGTTCCTGGCACCAGTCCAATTTCAAAAGCTCCATACCGAATGTCTTCAGCAGAGTTAAAAGAGTTACAAGAACAACTTCAGGAGATACTTGACAAGGGTTTCATCCGCCCTAGTCATTCACCTCGGGGAGCTCTAGTGTTGTTCGTTAAGAAGAAAGACAGATCTATGCGGATGTGCATAGATTTTAGAGCGCTGAGAAAAGTAACAGTTAAGGACAAGTACCCTCTTCCCAGAATAGATGATCTATTTGATCAGCTAAAGAGGACAGTAGTGTTCTCTAAAATGGACCTACGCTCTGGGTACCATCAGTTGAAAGTAAAGAAAGTGATATACCCAGAACAGTTTTAAGGACCAGATATGGACACTACGAATCTGTAGTCATGCCATTTGGTGTAACTAATGCACCTGCGGTCGCCAGGGACTTTATAACAAGTCTTCCAAGGACCACTAATGGGTATGATGCGATATAGGTGATAATGGACAGAGAAGTTAAGAGACTAAGGAACAAAGAAGTACCACTAGTAAAAATCATTTGGCATCAGAAACGTGAGGAAACTACGTGGGAGTGTGAGGACAGTATAAGACAGAGATATCCGGGGTTATTCAAAGTTCGAGGACGAACTTTTTATAAAATATAGGGAATTGTAATGACCCAAAATTCCTCATTACGAGTCCTAATAGTACTTAAAAATATTTAGAAACACTTTAGAAATATTCTAGAGATTTTTAGAAATTTTTAGAGTATTTTTATGTAATTTTTGGAGTTCGTTTGGTATTTTTACCAAAAGAAACAAGTTGCAAAAAATAAAGAAATTAAGCCGAGGTTTGAACCGGAGACCTCCGGTTAAGCAAAGCCTTAAGTTGTCTCGGCTAACCAGGAGCCCAAGCAGGCGGTGCTAATTAGAGAAGGAGCGGAAATATTTTAACTAGTAGTAGTTAATAACAGAAAATAAATAGGAATAAAAGGGATTCGGTCGAGATTCGAACCCGCGACCTCCGGCCCGACCCGAACCTTAAGCGAATCCGGCTGACCAAGTGCCCAAGCGGGCTGTGCTATTTAGAAAAGATAGCGAAATAATTTAAAGGATAGTTAGATAACAGAAATATTAGGTATTAAAAGGGAGATAAGAGAGGAAACCTAGGCTTTAATTCCCGTGACCGAAAACCTTTCTCTCCTCTTCTCTCTCGCTCGCGACAGCGGAGCTCGGGCGGAAAACAAAGCCGCGGCTAGGTCTTGTCTCCGGCGTCCGATCAAGAGTCCAATCCGAGAGCTCTTCGCCTTCCCAAGATCCTCTCGCCGAGGAGAAGCTGTAGGTGCAAGAAGAGGCCGGAAAACTCGAGTTATCCGAACCCTAGAAGCCCTTCTTATTTGGTTGTGAGTCCAAGAAGCAAGGTAAGTGTTACTCACCTGCAGTAGGAGTAGTTTCCGGACGTAGTTTCTTTTTGATTTCGTAGCATGTTGTAAAGATGGTTGGTTTTGTGTTGCTGCCGTAAGTCCCAAGGGAAGAAAGGGGAAGAACGATAGAGGTTAAGTATGTGGAAAGATTCCTTTCAAGCTTTGAAATTGGCATTTGTAGCTTTTGATTTGGATTTTTCTGTGTGACCGTGATAAGCATGCTCGGATCAATGTGGAGTTTAAAGTTTTCAAATTTTGTTGCTCTATTAAGACATCAGCGGTGAACAAGTTTACCATAGGTTCTGATTTAAAAAAAAAAAGGTTCCAGAAAGCCTAACAAGGTTTAGCAGTTCACCTGTGTGGGAAATTTTATACATACTATTTTAGATTCAGTGTTTCTACTGTAGACTTCTATTAAACCCGAATAAGACAGCCACGAATATCATATCAATTTAAGATTTTGTTGTTAATTGCTTCAAGTGCTATAATCCGAACCCTTTACTTAGATTTCAATTCCAGCAAGTTTTAGTTTGATTAGCACCACAAAAAGAGGCATGAACAGTCACTTTGGAGCTTACGATTTTGTTTCGGTTCTTTTGCAATTAATTAGGCATGTACAACTAAGTATTAAGCATTCAAGATTTGCTTTGCATTAAACATCTAGTTTTCTTGTGTAGTAGTAGGTGTGCACCACAAATGAAGAATTACATAATTTTTAATTTGCATTTAGCTCCTAATTTTGGTACTTTTAGCAGTGCAGAATTCTAGTGCAGTTTTCTTTAGTAGTGCAGTTTTCTTATTGCTATTAGATAAGTAGTTTTCCATTTGCTATTGATTTGAGCATGAGCAGTACGGATTTGACTTCTAGTTCCTCGCTATTAGTTGAGCATGAGTAATTTTCCTTGCTATTGAATATGCATGAGCAGATTTATTTCCTTGTTTTGGTTGCTATGAGTTGAGCATGGCCAGTTTCCTTTGCCACTAGATATGCACGGGTATACTTTCTAGTTTTCCTTTGCTAATAGATTAACATGAGCAGCTATATATGTTATTTATTTCAAGCATTCAGATTTAAGTTTTCTTGCCACCTCAATATGCATGAACGGTTTTATTTATAGGCATGCAGTTTTATTTAGCATCTCATCGCAGTTTTATCAAGCATTTCAGTGCAGATTTATGTTAAGTGTAATAGTGCAGATTTTGTTAAGTATCATAGTGCAGATCTTGTTAAGTATTACAGTATTTTGTGTAACATCCCAAAATTTCACTATTTGAAGTCCTAAAAGGCCTTATTAAAATCTAGAAATGCTTTAGAAAAATTCTAAAGATTTTTAGAAATTTTTAGAGTATTTTTATGGAATTTTTGGAGTTCGTTTGGTATTTTTACCAAGAGAAAGAAGTTTTAAAAAAAAATGTTAAAGTCGGGATTTGAACCAAAGACCTCGGACCCGAACCAGATCTTAACGAACTCAGCCCAACCATCTGGCCTACGGATGATTTGTTAATTATATATGGAGCGATATATATTTAAGTAGTAGTTAGGAACAGTAAAATAAATTGGAAATAAAAGTGCGCGGCTGAGAAATCGAAGCCGTGACCTGGGATTTGGTTAAAGCCGGGCTGACCAAGTGTGCTAGCGATCGTTTCTTATTTAAAAAGGAGAAATATTCTATTTAAGAAGTAGTTAATGAATAGGAAATAAATAGGAAGGAAAAATGGTTGCAGCCAAGTTTCGAACCCATGCGCTAGGCCTTAAGCAGAACGCAGCCCACCAATAGACCAGCCGAACTTTTCTTAACTAAACCTATAGCGAAATATATTTAAGTAGTACTAGTTAACAGAAACCTTGGGGTATTAAAAGGAAGAACTTAGGGATTAATCACAAAACCTAAATTCTTCCTCCCCTTTCTCTCGGCGACGGCGTTTTCTCTCGGGCGAAAAATGCAGCAAGCTTTAGGGCGTCTCCGGCGGCCGGCGAGCACCCTTCTCCGTGAGTTCTTCATACCTTTGTGATCCTCTCGTCGAGGAGAGCAAGAAGATACCAAGAGATCGTCGAGGAAGCATATATCTGAAGCCCTAGAAGCCTCCTTCTTCTCGGTTGTAAGTCCAAGAACAGCGAGGTGAGTTGCTTCTCACCTGCAGTAGGAGTTGTTTCGAGCTTTGATTCGTTTTCATGGCTTTCGGATTCTTGTTTCCTTTTGGATTTCGAAGCAAGTTTGAGGGGATTTTTGATTGGATTAGATGCTGAACCTTGCTTATTCCTGTTTTCAAATTATTCTGTGAAAGATATGGTGATGGGTTTGCTGCCGTGAACCCTAAAGAAAGAAAGATAATGATAGGTTTGGTTTAAGCATGTGGATCGGTTTTCTTTCAAGCCTTGTAGTTGGTATTTTCTTATTCCAGTTTAAATCCTGTCTGTTTGTTATCTTAATAGACATGTTTGGTTTATACAGAGCATGGTAAGTCTCAGATTTTGTTGCTAGGCAGTGAACCTAGAATGGGTTAGATTAGTTTTGAGCATGTAGTTAGTTTTCTTCCTTACCGTTAGCTTTTGGTTGGGTGTTCTGAAATGAAGATGAACAACTTTTGTTTTTCTTGATGTTGGGAGCATTCGGCCAGATTCTTTGGCAGTGTAATTGGACCTGCAGTTTTGTTTCCTATTGCCCTATCCTTTGTTCAAAGTATGGGTATTAGTTTCCTCGCTATGAAATGGGCACAAACAGTCCCACTTTGAGTTTCTGGTTAGATGTTTTTATTACAGTTTTAAGAAGCATGATCAGCCTTGTTTTTTTAAGCATGGCAAATTTAGTTTCCTTGCATTGATAAGCATGAACAACCGTAGCTATTAGCATGCAGTTAGAGGTGTGTTATTACAAGAACAGTCCATAGATCATGAGCTTAAGCTTTACATAGTTTCTGTACATGTATTATGAGCATGCAGCTTTGCCCCTAGTTAGTATGTATGCAGATTTTAATAAGCAGATTTTGATAAGTATAGCATGCAGATCTTAGATAAGCTTAGTATGCAGATTTTAGATAAGCTTAATATGCAGATTTTAGTTAAGCTTATAATATGCAGAATTTAGTAGTATAGTGCAGAATTTTAGTATAGTTAGATCTCTTTGTATACTTAAGTTGTTTTACTTTCACAGCATGCTTAAGTTGTTCTAGTTTCCTATTTGCTATTGGAATAACATGAGCAGTTCTATTTTTATAGCATGCAGATTTTTTATAAGTAAAGTATGCAGATTTTGATAGGCTTAATATGCAGATTTTTGTTAAGCCTTGCATGCAGATTTATGTTAAGCTTTGTATACAGATTTTCAGTACGTAGGGTGTGTTCTAGTGCACACCAAGTGTTTGATAAAATGCTTAGCTCAATATAATGCTATAGTAGACATTTTAATAGCTCAGTTAATGCAGTAGAAGCATTTAAAATAACTTATTTAGTCTTGCTTCAGCTTATATGGGACTACGGTCCAATGGGTGGACTCCCATAGTCGCCTCTAGGTTCAGATAACCTAGTTCTAGGTTCAGATAACCTAGTTAAAGCAAGGTAAGAAAATTAGCTATGAAATCAGTATTTTATTTTCAGCAGTGGCACTGTACTGGATTAGATATCCATTGGGTTGGGCTCCCACAGTCGTCCCTAGGTTTAGATAACCTAGTAAACCCTACTAGACTCGGAACTTGCAATCCTGGGTTTAGTTAGGGATGCGCGCATAGTTGCCGGGCCCATCAGCAGCATGATTATTATTTTAATCTATTATGTAAATAGTTTTCAAAACTTCACAAATTAGTTATGTGAATACAAGTTAGACTCAGTTTAGCATTAATTAGTTTAGCTTAGGTATCAATTCAGTTTCTTATTGATACACATGATAGTTCTATGATTAGCTTTACATGTTAGCTTTTCAGTTAGTTGATTTCTTTGCTATTTATGAGCATGAGTAGCTTTACATGTTAGCATTCAGTTTTAGCATGTCTTTATTTGTATACATGCATATCGAGTTTTTGTGAGTAGATAGCGTTCACTAAGCTTTATGCTTATAGACTGCATTTCCTCCTACTGCAGATAAAGGAAAAGCTAAAGTATAAGGAAGAAGGCGACAAGGAGATGCTATGACAGTGTGTGATGTGTGGACTATGGAGATCCTTGAGACTTAGCTAAAGAACTCACTTAGTTTAAGATTTGTTATGTTTCCTTTTCTTTTCTCCTTAATGCTATGATGAAGTTGAGATTGTAATTGAGTCTATTCCGCACTTTGTTATGTTTTATTGTTGGAGTATCATCTGTTTACTATTGCTAGAGTAGTTTCATTCTTCTTATTGAGTTATTATACTGCGTGGTTGAGTGATTATATGTTCCAGCCGCCTGTGGCTGAGTATATATTATTTGTATTGTTGATTTGGTCACCGGTACAGGGGAGATTCTGTCGAAATTTTTCGGTAGGGTTTCCATGTGATTTTTAATCATACCGGTTAAGTAGAGTTAGTAGTCAAGTAACGGTCATCCTTAGAGTGTAGTAGTAGTAAGAAGGGTGGTCGTTACAGTTGGTATCAGAGCAGTTCCCATTCTCCAGCATCACACACATCAGCATCAATCTTGTCGTCTTCCAAGTAAGAGTACCTCTTCTCTTATCTATGTTTTATGCTTTCATGTTTATAGATAACTAAAGCATGTTAATATTTGATAGCATTTGACATGATAATAGTAGTTACCTATAACATGATAGTATTAGTTATGCATGTTCTCTACCCATTTAGAAAATGGTACGAGGACGCCCAGCTAGAAGGGCACCAGCTACTGAGCCCCAGCATGAGGCAGGCAGTTCAGTGCCTCCCCCAGACCTTATAGCATTAGTGGGTCAGTTACAGCAGCAACTAGTAGAACAGCAACAAGAGATAGCCACCTTAAAGGCTAATCAGCAGAATACTTCCATCGTCACCCCGGAACCAAACATAGCAACCCCAGTAGTTATAGAGGTTCCACCAGTTCAGCCTACAGCACCAGTAGTACTAGTAGCCCCAGCAGCAGAAACCAGAAGAGAAGCCTATCTGATCCAGTGGCAGAGAATCAAGCCCGAGAACTTCCCAGGCACCAGTGAACCATGGGATGCTCAGGCGTGGTTCAAAACACTGGAGAGGACGATGGAGCTTCTAGACTTGCCAGAACAGGAAAAGATGAAGTATGCCTCCTTCTGTCTGACAGGAGACGCATGCATATGGTGGGAGAGAATCAGAGCGAAGCGCCCAGTGAGCTAGATGACATGGGTAGACTTTGAGGGAGAATTCTTCGAGGAGTTCTTCCATATGCGAGTCACGAATCGCCACTACGACGAGTTCACGGAATTTCGTCAGGGCAACCTATCAGTTGGGGAAGCCGTGAAGAAATTCAACAGGTTGGCTCGTCTATGCCCAGAAACAGCAGGGCCACCGCTCACATGGCTCTAACGGGAAAGGGAACTCCAGCAACAAGCGCAAATCAGGGAGTTACCCAAAAGGGCCAGCTAGCAAACAGCCCAGCTATCCCAAGTGTGCCACTTGTGGGAAATTCCATCCAGGAGTTTGTCGCAAGGGTATACGAGGATGCTTTGAATGCGGACAGGAAGGGCATATGACCAAGCAATGCCCGAACAAGACCAGTTTTCCTGCACCACAGCCGATTCAGTACGGAGGTCAGCCAGCACAGCTCCATCAGATGCAGGCAGCTTTAGATGGTCCACATATCAGCCAGGGCAGACTAGAAGCCCCCTCAGTTACGACCAACGCGAGGATCTACTCACTGACCAGAGAAGATGTAGCGAATGCCTCGACAGTTGTTACAGTTCAGATTAGTATTTTACAGCAAAGTACAACTGTCTTATTCGATACTGGGGCAACCCATTCTTATATAGCCAGGGTGTTCGCCGATAAGTTAGCAATACCTCCAGAGGTACTCAGTAGTCAATTTCTAACAACATTACCTTCGGGAGAAGTTATGGCATCCACGCACTGGTTCAGAACAGTGCCAGTCATGATAGCAGACAGAGAACTCTTTTGTGATCTGATAGTGCTAGACATGACTGACTACGATGTCATATTTGGAATGAACTTCCTGATCAGATACGGTGCCTCCATAGAGTGCCGTAAACAGAAAGTCGTATTCCAACCTGAAGCAGAAGCACAGTTTGAGTACATCGGAGAACCCAAGAGAAAAAGAGCAAGTTAAGTCCTCGATACGTAGGACCCTACCCCGATCACAGAGAGAATTGGGAAGGTAGCTTACAAGCTAGACTTACCTCAAGATATGTCAGCAATACACAATGTGTTTCATGTCTCCATGCTAAGAAGTGTATTCACGACCTTAGCCAAGTGATTCAGCCTCAGACAGTGCAGATCCAAGAGGATCCTAGCTATAAGAGCAGACACAGATAGTGGACAGAGCAGACAAGAGACTAGGAAACAGAGAAGTGTCATTAGTAAAAGTCATCTGGTAGAACCAGAAGCACAAGAAAGTTACTAGGGGAGCGTGGAGACAACATGAGACAGAAATATATCCAGAACTATTCTAAGTTCGAGGACGAACTTTTTATAAGGGAGGGAGAATTGTAACATCCCAAAATTTCACTATTTGAAGTCCTAAAAGGCCTTATTAAAATCTAGAAATGCTTTAGAAAAATTCTAAAGATTTTTAGAAATTTTTAGAGTATTTTTATGGAATTTTTGGAGTTCGTTTGGTATTTTTACCAAGAGAAAGAAGTTTTAAAAAAAAAGTGTTGAAGTCGGGTTTTGAACCAAAGACCTCGGACCCGAACCAGATCTTAACGAACTCAGCCCAACCATCTGGCCTACGGATGATTTGATAATTATATATGGAGCGATATATATTTAAGTAGTAGTTAGGAACAGTAAAATAAATTGGAAATAAAAGTGCGCGGCTGAGGAATCGAAGCCGTGACCTGAGATTTGGTTAAAGCCGGGCTGACCAAGTGTGCTAGCGATCGTTTCTTATTTAAAAAGGAGAAATATTCTATTTAAGAAGTAGTTAATGAATAGGAAATAAATAGGAAGGAAAAATGGTTGCAGCCAAGTTTCGAACCCATGCGCTAGGCCTTAAGCAGAACGCAGCCCACCAACAGACCAGCCGAACTTTTCTTAACTAAACCTATAGCGAAATATATTTAAGTAGTACTAGTTAACAGAAACCTTGGGGTATTAAAAGGAAGAACTTAGGGATTAATCACAAAACCTAAATTCTTCCTCCCCTTTCTCTCGGCGACGGCGTTTTCTCTCGGGCGAAAAACGCAGCGAGCTTTAGGGCGTCTCCGGCGGCCGGCGAGCACCCTTCTCCGTGAGTTCTTCATACCTTTGTGATCCTCTCGTCGAGGAGAGCAAGAAGATACCAAGAGATCGTCGAGGAAGCATATATCTGAAGCCCTAGAAGCCTCCTTCTTCTCGGTTGTAAGTCCAAGAACAGCGAGGTGAGTTGCTTCTCACCTGCAGTAGGAGTTGTTTCGAGCTTTGATTCGTTTTCATGGCTTTCGGATTCTTGTTTCCTTTTGGATTTCGAAGCAAGTTTGAGGGGATTTTTGATTGGATTAGATGCTGAACCTTGCTTATTCCTGTTTTCAAATTATTCTGTGAAAGATATGGTGATGGGTTTGCTGCCGTGAACCCTAAAGAAAGAAAGATAATGATAGGTTTGGTTTAAGCATGTGGATCGGTTTTCTTTCAAGCCTTGTAGTTGGTATTTTCTTATTCCAGTTTAAATCCTGTCTGTTTGTTATCTTAATAGACATGTTTGGTTTATACAGAGCATGGTAAGTCTCAGATTTTGTTGCTAGGCAGTGAACCTAGAATGGGTTAGATTAGTTTTGAGCATGTAGTTAGTTTTCTTCCTTACCGTTAGCTTTTGGTTGGGTGTTCTGAAATGAAGATGGACAACTTTTGTTTTTCTTGATGTTGGGAGCATTCGGCCAGATTCTTTGGCAGTGTAATTGGACCTGCAGTTTTGTTTCCTATTGCCCTATCCTTTGTTCAAAGTATGGGTATTAGTTTCCTCGCTATGAAATGGGCACAAACAGTCCCACTTTGAGTTTCTGGTTAGATGTTTTTATTACAGTTTTAAGAAGCATAATCAGCCTTGTTTTTTTTAAGCATGGCAAATTTAGTTTCCTTGCATTGATAAGCATGAACAACCGTAGCTATTAGCATGCAGTTAGAGGTGTGTTATTACAAGAACAGTCCATAGATCATGAGCTTAAGCTTTACATAGTTTCTGTACATGTATTATGAGCATGCAGCTTTGCCCCAAGTTAGTATGTATGCAGATTTTGATAAGCAGATTTTGATAAGTATAGCATGCAGATCTTAGATAAGCTTAGTATGCAGATTTTAGATAAGCTTAATATGCAGATTTTAGTTAAGCTTATAATATGCAGAATTTAGTAGTATAGTGCAGAATTTTAGTATAGTTAGATCTCTTTGTATACTTAAGTTGTTTTACTTTCACAGCATGCTTAAGTTGTTCTAGTTTCCTATTTGCTATTGGAATAACATGAGCAGTTCTATTTTTATAGCATGCAGATTTTTTATAAGTAAAGTATGCAGATTTTGATAGGCTTAATATGCAGATTTTTGTTAAGCCTTGCATGCAGATTTATGTTAAGCTTTGTATACAGATTTTCAGTACGTAGGGTGTGTTCTAGTGCACACCAAGTGTTTGATAAAATGCTTAGCTCAATATAATGCTATAGTAGACATTTTAATAGCTCAGTTAATGCAGTAGAAGCATTTAAAATAACTTATTTAGTCTTGCTTCAGCTTATATGGGACTACGGTCCAATGGGTGGACTCCCATAGTCGCCTCTAGGTTCAGATAACCTAGTTCTAGGTTCAGATAACCTAGTTAAAGCAAGGTAAGAAAATTAGCTATGAAATCAGTATTTTATTTTCAGCAGTGGCACTGTACTGGATTAGATATCCATTGGGTTGGGCTCCCACAGTCGTCCCTAGGTTTAGATAACCTAGTAAACCCTACTAGACTCGGAACTTGCAATCCCGGGTTTAGTTAGGGATGCGCGCACAGCAAGTACAGTTGTCGGGCCCGTCAACAGCATGATTATTATTTTAATCTATTATGTAAATAGTTTTCAAAACTTCACAAATTAGTTATGTGAATACAAGTTAGACTCAGTTTAGCATTAATTAGTTTAGCTTAGGTATCAATTCAGTTTCTTATTGATACACATGATAGTTCTATGATTAGCTTTACATGTTAGCTTTTCAGTTAGTTGATTTCTTTGCTATTTATGAGCATGAGTAGCTTTACATGTTAGCATTCAGTTTTAGCATGTCTTTATTTGTATACATGCATATCGAGTTTTTGTGAGTAGATAGCGTTCACTAAGCTTTATGCTTATAGATGCATTTCCTCCTACTGCAGATAAAGGAAAAGCTAAAGTATAAGGAAGAAGGCGACAAGGAGATGCTATGACAGTGTGTGATGTGTGGACTATGGAGATCCTTGAGACTTAGCTAAAGAACTCACTTAGTTTAAGATTTGTTATGTTTCCTTTTCTTTTCTCCTTAATGCTATGATGAAGTTGAGATTGTAATTGAGTCTATTCCGCACTTTGTTATGTTTTATTGTTGGAGTATCATCTGTTTACTATTGCTAGAGTAGTTTCATTCTTCTTATTGAGTTATTATACTGCGTGGTTGAGTGATTATATGTTCCAGCCGCCTGTGGCTGAGTATATATTATTTGTATTGTTGATTTGGTCACCGGTACAGGGGAGATTCTGTCGAAATTTTTCGGTAGGGTTTCCATGTGATTTTTAATCATACCGTTTAAGTAGAGTTAGTAGTCAAGTAACGGTCATCCTTAGAGTGTAGTAGTAGTAAGAAGGGTGGTCGTTACATTTTGAGTTTAAGAAAAGTATAAGAAAGATAAAGAAAAGAAAGAAAAAGGCCAAGGCCTTAAGTAGATCCCAAAGTCAAGACTTTAGGGATTTTGGCACACAAGGTGCTTGCTAAAATACCGAGGCATTATATATTAGAAGTAATAAAAGATAACAAGTATTTTGATTTTTTTAAGAGGCTAGTACCCAACTTCCGAGGTTGTCGTTAAATAAATCCAGGTGACCAATTCCGAGGTCTTGGCCCTGGTCAGACCGAGGTCTTGGCCCTGGTAAGACCGAGGTCTTTACCCTCGTAGGACTGGTGGCTCGCTACCCCAGTTCCTATTAGGGAGCGCCCTTTGGTACTACGCCTGGGCCCAAGAAGAGATTGATTATTATTTTGAAGTATTAACAGTATAATTTTTTGAACAAGTAAAATAAGTTTCACATAAGTATAAAAGTATAAATTTTAAACAAGTGGAATAAGCTTCACATAGGTTTAAAATTCAACAAGTTTAGTTTTCTTATGTGCTGACATGTTGTTTAGACTTGCTTACATGTTTAGTATTTCAGTATGCTATGTTTCTTTTGCTATTAGATGAGCATGAGTAGTATCTTCTTTGAGCATTCAGTTTCTAGATTTTTTCCAGTCACATGCATATTCGAGTTTTGTGAGTTAGATAGTGCTTACTAAGCAATTTTACTTATAGTTGCATTTCCTCTTACTGCAGATAAAGGAAAGGAAAAGTTATAGTAAAGGAAGGCGATAAGGAGGTGCGGATGGATGTGTGATGCTTGGACTATAGAAGCCTTGGGATTTAGCATAAGAATTTATTAAGACTGCCACGTATTTAGAATTCTTTCATTTAAATTGTTATGCACATTAGACCTATTATCTGAGTTGTATAATGGTTGCATATATGTTCAGATTAATGCATATATTTCAGCATGATTAGATTGATGTATAGTTTTAGTTGTGTTCATATGCTGGAGTAGAATGTAGAGATAGGTTGTTTATGTTTTCCGCTGCTATCAGTTGCATGTTTAGAGGGTTTATGTATTGATCTTTACATGCGAACAACTCTAATTAAGAAAAATAGTAGTCTAGTAGCGCACCATCCTCACAGACTAGTAGTGAGGAGGGTGGGGTGTTACATGATTATCATATCAACTCATCTCGGCACCAATCGACTGACACTTCCATCAGTCGATTGGTGCTATCATTGGAGGTAGCCAACGGCTACTTCGCAGTACCAATGGTTTACGAACGGCTACTTACCAGTTGACTGGTAAAAGTACCAGTCGATTGATCGCTGCTAGCTGAGCGAACAGAATGCTTCTGTTCACTCCCAATCGACTGTATAGTCGACTGGTCCCGGTTACACACTCACACTCATCCTCTCCAGGTTCATCCTTGAAGCCCTCTTCCTCGGCCTTCGTCCCTCAGATGCACCTGAGCCTGCGGCTCCTCGATCTCCATGCCATCCTTCATGTTGCCTTGAAGTCCGCTTCCTTCGGCTTCACTCCGTTGCTCCTTGTCCGTGGTTCCTCGGATGCACCATCCTTCACCGATCTCATAGACACGAGCCATAGGATGAGCTTTCCAAGCTTAGCTGCACCAAGCTCCTCATATGTGTTTCACCAAGTCCTGCAAGACTTAAACATAAATTAAAATAATATGAAAGCCTAACTTAAAATCTTTGACACACACATTAAAATCATGGTCGTACCGATCAAACTTAGGTCGATTGCATCAACAATCTCTCCCTTTTTGATGTGTGGCAATATGTTTAAGTTAGGCATAAAAACAACTTGAAAATTACCAGCATAAATGTAAGCATGAAGCATAAATTCAAGCCCCCCCCTTAACATATACTATTTCACTTAATTTTCAAGTTTTACACAAATAGAGAAATAAAAGTTTCTAACTTAAACCTTCCCATTTCTCGCCTTTTGACACCATCAAAAAAAAATTATGCCAAACAATCATATACTATATGACATCAAATGTAGACTAAATGAACCACAATCAGCTTCTGAAAATCCTAGAAAGCATCTATCAGTCGACTGATCTATTGCAGTCGTTTGGCACATTGCCAATCCGAATTTCAACCTTCTGAAGCCAACTTCAGAAATACACAGAAAATTTAAAAAATCATGAAATTTTGAACACATATTTCTTATAATGGTCTTTAACAAGGAAAATATGTTTCCATGAAAATTCGTCATATTTTTGAAGTTTTGATAAAAACTGAAACACCTTGAAAATCACTCAAGTTTGTATCAATTTGAAAACTTATTTTGAATTCTTATGTTTTAAAATAAATATACCACAGTAAGTAAAACATAAAATTATTTTCAAAAAATTTAAAATATCCAACTATGATCTATGAGTAAGATATCCATTAATTAAATATTTGCTTTCCCCATAGTTGGCCTATGATCACTAAAAATTGATACTTTTTATAACTCATCAAAATGTCATAAGCATAAGTGTATTAATTGTATCATCCTATCATCTCACATCTATTTTTAGAAAATAATGCAAGTCATTGTGAGATGAAATAAAGGTAACCTCTACTTAGCCCTCTTTATCATGAATTTCTATTAAGGCTAAGTGCTCCCCCTTAAGGTCTCAAATCAACCATATAGGAAAAATTAGAATTATGATTTCCATGGTTGACTTGACCCTAAATTCTCTAACCCTTGAGCATTGATTTTGGTAACCAATAGAAGTTTTTCCTAATTGGATTTACCAAATACTCCTTGGGAATCTATTTTCTATCTATGATCTTAGTTTTTGATTGCCCCTAGCAAGTAGAAAATAATAAGTCTTTTCATTACTGGGTTCATTGTATCCTACCCTATTTTTCTTAAAACTTGCCATTTGACTCCCAATGATCATATTTAAGGTTTTGGATCCAATTTCAAATTTTCTAAGGGCATTGGTAAGGTATTCTACCTTTTCCCTCAATTTCCTATTTTCTTCTTCTAAGAATGAATCATTCGAATTAGTAGAAGAAACATGCATATCATTATCCTTAATAGTCATGGATTCTAATTCTTCCTCAAGCATGCAAATATCATTTTTCAAAGATTTGTTCTTTCTTTTTGCCTTAAACAAATCATCATTTGTACTTGCAATAATTTTAATTAAAATATGGGGAGGAAGATTATGTACCTCACCGAGAAGTCCGAATCCGAAGTTTGACCTCCCCCTTCACTTGAGCTCCTTTCTTCATCTTCACTTGAGCTCCTTCCTTCTTCTCTGTCGGATGAGGTGGAGGCAATGCCATCAATTCTCATTAGTGCAAAATGGGATACATGGTGCTCTTCTTCCTCCAATGATGATGGATCATCCCATGTTGCCTTAAGGTTTTTGACCTTCTTCCCTTTTTCTTTTGACTTCTTCTTCTCTTCCTTCTTCCTTTATTCTTTCTTCTTCAAGAGAGGGCATTCATCCCTCATGTGTCCTTCTCCTTGGCAATTATAGCAAATGACCTTCCTAGTTCTATTCTTGCCTCTTGAATTTTTCATGGCATGAGATTTGTTAGTAGACAAAGATTTAAATGCTTTTCTCATGTTCCTTACCATATATGCCTCTTAATCGCTATCCATTAAGGCACTTGATTCCTCAGAATCAGAAGATGGTGGAGATGGAGATTTCTTCTTCTTCCCCTTTCCCTTGTTCACCACAAGGGCTACTCTTGATCTATAAGTTTCTCCATCTAGCCCTTCAACTCGTGTCTCATGAAGCTCCATAGTTGAAAAGAATTCATCTAGAGAGCTCTTCTCTAGATCCTTTGAAATGTAGAATGAGTCTGCAATGGAGATCCAAATTGTGGTTCTTGGGAAAGCATTGATGGCTTTCATTAAGATATCTCGGTTGGAAAGTTTCTCACCTACACTTGTTAGTCCATTCAAAATTTCTTTAATTCTAGAATGTAAAATTGATACCTTTTCTCCTTTTTCGAGTTTGATATTGTTGAGTTGAGTTTGAAGAAGATCCCTTCTTGCTAGTTTTGCTTCCGATGTCCCTTCATGAAGTTCTACAATGGTATTGTTCTACTCAAAATTTCTTTAATTCTAGAATGTAAAATCGATACCTTTTCTCCATTTTTGAGTTTGATATTGTTGAGTTGAGTTCGGAGAAGATCTCTTCTTGCTAGTTTTACTTCCGATGTCCCTTCATGAAGTTCTACTAGTTTTTCCCATAACTCTTTGGCGTTTGAGTATTTACCAACCCTTGTTACTTTTTGTTGGGGAAGGACATTTAGTAGATGATGTAAGGCCTTTGAGTTTGCTAGATGCTCTTCCCTTTGCTTCTTGTTCCATCTTATTTTCTCTAATATCTCATTGTTTTGATCCCTAGGCATTTCAAAACCATTTTCCATGATTAACATAATATCAAAATCAGTTTCGAAAAATACCTCAATTCTCTTCTTCCATCAAGAGAATTCTCCTTCGAATTTGGGTGGATGGATGCTTGAATCGGCCATTTTGATGAAGTGCTCTTGTCGACGATTAGTCCGTTGAGGGCGTCCTCACTCTGATACCACTTGTAGAAGATCGGTGGCCGACTAGAAGGGGGGATGGATAGCTAGGTCACCCCCAACTTAGTTTCTTCTCTACAAAAGATTAGTGTGTAGTAGAAATACGAAAACTTAAACAATGAAAGAAAACAAGAATATAAACGCTAACACAATTCCTTTACGTGGTTCAGAGATTGTTTGCTCCTACTCTACGGCATGTCCATGAGGTAGATGAACCCTTGATCCTTCGATGGATCAGTCCCTGGTAATCTCCGGCTAGATCTTACTCCTTCTCGGTGGAGTACAACCTCTCACAAAGCTCTCTTCCTCTTACAAGATGGAACTTAGGTTTGGAGAGGAAGAGTGGATTTGGAAGCTTTGGGCAAAGGCTTAGGAGATATTCAACAAGCATGAGTAACCTCTTTCATGCCCCAAAGCTTCCTATAAATAAGAGGAGAGAGTTGATCATCATATCAACTCATCTCGACACCAGTCGACTGTCACTTCCATCAGTCAACTGGTGGTACCGTTGGAGGTGGCCAGCGGTTATTTCGCAGTGCCAATGGTTTGGCAACGGCTACTTACTAGTTGACTGGTAAAAGTACTAGTCGACTGGTCGCTACTAGCTGAGAGAACAAAATGCTTCTGTTCGCTCCCAGTCGACTGTATAGTCGACTAGACCAGTCGACTGCCAATTCTAGCAGTTGAATGGTCCCGGTTACACACTCACACTCATCCTTTCCGGAGTCACCCTTGAAGCCCTCTTTCTCAGCCTTCATCCCTCAGATGCACCCGAGCTCGCGACTCCTCTCCGTGCCATCCTTCACGTTGCCTTGAAGTCCGTTTCCTTCAACTTCACTCCGTTGCTCCTTGTCTGTGGTCCCTCGGATGCACTATCCTTCACCGATCTCATAGACCCGAGCCATAGGATGAGCTTTCCAAGGTTAGCCGCACCAAGCTCCTCATGTGTTTTCACCAAGTCCTATAAGACTTAAACACATATCAAAATAATATGAAAGTCTAACTTAAACTCTTTGACACACATATCAAAACCATGATCGTACCGATCAAACTTAGCTCGACTGCACCAACATAAGAGACTCTCACAATTCACATCCCTGGAGAGTTTAACTTAGGACTTCTTGTGTGTCAGATATCAATCAATCTTGATTTATCGAGGCTTCTTGTCTACCAACACCTAACGAAATTTCACCAAGAGTTCAAACTTTACTTGAATTTCCTTCATTTGGTAATACCTATTAACCTTTCTTCTTTTTCCCATCCTCTCTAAACTTCTCGTCTACTAAGTATTCAATTCTTGGCTTACTTGAACCTTGTTGATCGTTAAATGTCTTGTCAATCTCAATCTATTTGAACTTTATCCCTTACACCTATAATATCAATGTTCTCTAACTTGCACCTATACACTTCACACCTATGCACTTCACACATCGCATCAATAAATGCAATATTTAACCTAACATAAACTCTTTTCAAATGCAATAATCCATTTAGTTGAACCTCACTACTTGAGGTATGATTACTCAACAAATAAAGTCTTCTAAAATATTAAGTAGTTATGAAGTCTTAGTAAAGACTAATCTTTATACATCCTTTTATCGAACCCAATAGATAAGTTTCTAAAATACCCAAGTCACATATGATAGTTTCAAAATTACCAAATCATGTACCCACATCCCCTTTCACCCTCGTCCTCAAATCAATTAAACTGGAAAAAAATCAGTGGGACTGATTTTTTTCTAATCGAATTAATTTCTTTCTATGTGTTTGAAAAAATTCATCAGTTGATTTCAGTCAAAATTGGCTGATGGACCTAGAGACTTTAAAATGACATAAAATCAGTTCCTATGTGTTCGTCAAATATTAATTTGATCTAATATATTGAAAGCAGAAATTTGTAAACAAGAATATGTCTAAAAAATTAATTTATATTTAAAAAATCACTACTCTCAATATATTAGGTCAAATTAATATTTGATAACATTTTTATAAACAGAAGACCTAGACAAAGACATAGAAATTGATTTCATATCATTTCGAGGTCTCTAGGTCCATCAGTCGATTTCGGCCGAAACCGACTAATGGATCTAGACACCTCAAAATGATATAAAATTAGTTCCTATTTGTTTGTCTAGTTTTCCTAATTGTAAAATGTCATCAAATATCAATTTGACCAAATATATTAAGAGTGGTAATTTTTTAAACATTAATGTATCAAAAAATTAATTCATGTTCAAAAAATCATTGTTCTCAATATATTAAATTAAATTAATATGTGAGGGCATGAATATGACCATAAGAACTATAAAAACTCATAGGATCTGATTTCACTTCATTCTGAGTTCTCTAGATCCATCAACCGATTTTGGCCGATTGAACCTACATTGATTTTATTTACATTCATTCATCCATAGTTTCAAAAAAAATCTCTGCTCTTAATATATTAAGTCAAATTGATATTTGATAATATTTTTACAATCAAGAGAACTAGATGAACAAATAAAAACTAGTTTCATATCATTCTGAGGTCTCTAAGTCCATTAGCCAATTTCAACTAAAATCGGCTGATGGACCTAGAGACCTTGGAATGATAAAAACCAATTCCTATGTATTTGTTTAGTTCTCTTGATTATTAAAATACTATCAAATATTAATTTGACCTAATATATTTAGAGCAGTAATTTTTTGAACATGAATGTGTCTGAAAAATTAATTCATGTTCAGAAAATCACTACTCTAAATATATTAGGTTAAATTAATGTTTGATAGTATTTTTACAATCAGGAGAACTAGACGAATATATAGGAACTAGTTTCATATCATTTTCAGGTCTTTAGGTCTATCAACCGGTTTTAACTGAAACCAGTTGCTGAATTTTTTCAAACAGAATGAAATCGATTTGACTGGAAAAAAATTAGTTGACTAATTTATTTTTTCATTCGAATTGATTTGAGGATGAGGGTAAAACAGGAAGTGGGTACGCAATTTATAATTTTGAAACTATGATATATAATTTAGATATTTTAAAAATTTATGTACCGGTTCGATAAAAAATTAATTTTTATATGCATACCTAAATCTATAAAGAGGATTCTTCATATAGCATTAAAGTGTTGAATCATTTAGGTATACAACTATTTTTTTTAGAGTGTAACAAGTCACATGCATGAGGTTTGTTTCCTTAGCATGTCGAAGGTTGAAGAAGAGAGTTGAAATTAAATGAAGGTGACTTCTATTTATTAAAAATATAAAGTGATTTAAGTGAAATAAATTAAGTGTTAATTTATTTTAATTCAATTTATGGGAACACAATTGATATTTAATTATGAATTAATTAAAATTTTAATAGAATTTTTAGTTGTACAAATTAATTTTAAAAATTGTATTTTATGAAATGTTTTTCAAAAAAAACTTCAAAGGTTTACATTGAAAAATAATTTTATAATTTTAATATATATATATATATATATATATATATATATATATAAAATTTTCATGACATTATATGTTTTTATAAAAATGTGAAAATCTTAATATCCCTCTTAAAAATTCTCACTTGGAGCTAATGAACATCTTGAAACCCGGGGCGGAGCCACCCTTGGGCTAGGGTGGGCTCCATCCCCATCTATTTTTAAAAACTTACTAATAAAATTTTATTTCAGCCTCATTCTCATTTTATTTTAGTCCATATAATCTATAGTAATTTCATTTCAGTCCTTATAATCCTATTAAATTATCAAAATTTTAATTAAACCTAAATTTTCTATTATTTGTTGCTTCACCTCCTTATATATACTGCTTTATCTATCGCACAAGCAGCCAGTGCCACTGCCTTCCTTATCCCTCCTCGCATGCGTCTAGCCGTGACTTGACTAGCACCACCGCGACAAACCTTCTCCTTATTAGCGCGTTATATCTGTGGGGCATTGCCGCAACCGTAGTTGTGCCCCTGTCGTCACTACCTTTCTCCTTGACTATCACGGCACCACATTCATTGGTATATCGATTGATAGTTTTGTCATCGCTGCTCTCTTTGCCACAAGCGACGTCGACTCCTTCTTGTCGTCATGACTTGGCCACAACCATTGTCGCTAGAACACCAACGTCAACGATCAACCCCGGGTAATTTTAAATCTTGGTTACGCCCCTGTTGAAACCACTAGCTCTACCATCTCCTTTGTTTAAATTAGGTGTTCCGGAGTTATGGTACAGCGGTAGAGCATCCAAGTTATCATCCAGATATTCATAGTTCAAGCCCCAGTTATGATGAATTTGTAGAAATTTTTCCTCCAAATGAGACATGCAACTAAAGGATGCTGGACTCCTGGGTTGCTCGTTGCGAGCGCTTCCCAATTTAGCCTGGTGGTCGGTAGAAAACTTCCATGGGATCAGACCGATCACCCCAGACTCACATTACCTAGCCTGATTAATTATTTTTTCCCTTTATTTAAATTAGGACATGTTATAAATGTGTCAAGCTGTGTCCAGTTTTATTGTATTTAAATTTATTTGATAAGTTAATTGAGCCAAGTCAAATCTAAAACGAACTAACTTATTGAAATGATTATTTGAATTTAACTTAATTTTTTTTATGAGTTTGATATAAAAGTATTTGGGAAAAAACATTTAAAAGAGCATTGTTCATAAAAATCTTTTTTTTTTTTTTATATATATATATATATATATATATAGTAATCATGAAAAGAGAGCCCACTCCATTTTTAGTACACGAATTATGCCTCTTTACTCAGTCAGTCTGAATGCACGAAAACCCAACAACTTATGCATATTATAATAAATACTATTTGTATAGCCCTAGGCTATGGTGCATAGAAAGATGCTCAGTTATCAATGAGACGTGTAATTAAGTGATATTAGACTTTTGGATTATCAATCATGAGCGTTTTCTAATTTATTTTGACGATTAATAAAAAAAATTTTGGAATCGAGTCGGTCATCTCAAAATCGACGTTATCTATTCTAATTAATTATTTTTTTATAATGTTGAAGTAGCTACCCCTAGGGTATATCGTAGATGATGGTCGCATGTCATCTCTAGTGTAATGTTCAAGAATCAATTTTCATGAACTGACGACTTAAGATTTATCCTACCATATATTTAATATCTATATATTTATATTTACTTTCTTCTATATCCATGAAAGGACTGTTAATATAACAGATTTTTTTTTTAAGCAGCTATGATGTATAGTTGCTGCAACATATTATTTACTAGTATTGATTTGAGTTAAACAAGATCTCACCTGGAAATATGTTGAATCAACTATGAATCAAGATGGAATTGATCAGTATTGAGTTACATTGCATAGCCTGTGCATATATTGTAGTAGTTATGTATAATCGTTGCTATAATATTGTTGAACCATATCAACTTAGAGGGTGTTTGGCTGAGCTTATAAGCTCTCTAAAATAGTTTATAAGATGTTTTGGAGCTTATAAGCTCTTCAAATTTGTTTGGTAATTTTTTTTTCAAACAGCTTATAAGCTGTCAAAATAAGTTGTTTTGGAGCTTATAAGCTGTTTTTAAAAAAGTATGGAAGACCCTACTTTTTTAAAAAAGATCTTATTTTAATAATTTATTTCTCTAAAATATCCTTATATAATTTCATAAATCCCCATCTTATCCTCCATAAATTTTTATAAGCCTAATATTTTTTTATCTCCGTCGACTTTTCTTCCAACATTGTGTCATCTTCTCCGCCAACGCCTCTTTCTAATTTTCTCTCCCCCGGTGCAGAAATTCACCCAAAATCCTCTATTAATAAAAATCTCAAAACCCTCTATTAATAGTATTATACCCTTTTTGGTAATTTTATTAATAAAAAAATCTTATAATACCAAACACATCAATATCTTTAAGTTGATTGTAATAAGTTCACCCAAACACTTTAACAACTTATTTTTAAAATAAGACCTAACAACTTATAAGCTCCTAAAACAACTTATAAGTTGTACGAACTTATAAGCTGTTTTTAATAAGTTTAGCCAAACACCCTCTTAGTTGAATCAGATCTCACTTATTCACAAGTTGCAATAGTCATGAATTATAACTACTAAATGTTACATCAACTATAAGATGCACTTATGAATAAGTTGTTTCTATAGGGTGTCCAGTTGACTGAAAATAGTAATTTGATTTACTTGACGGTCAATTATAAATTGACCTCATAATTTACCTTTTCTTCAATATAATCTATGAATGAATTATGAGGAACACATGACATAAACATAATCATTATTTATTATAACTATACAATTTTGAACAGGATAAGATAAGGAGGGGGTAATTTGAGTAATAAAAATTGGGTGGATATTGTTTCGAAGATTAATGAAAAAGGAAGATACTTTTACTATTCCAATAAAAAGGCACATTTTTGCCCAAAGTATCTTTAGAGCACAAACTGAATTATAAAATAACTTATAAACTAACATATTTACCCCACTAATTAGCTTTTAACAAAGTTCGGTTCAATGTTTCAAATATCCAAGCCACCTAAAATAGGTCATTTGCCTTTGATTTGTAAATCACTTTACAATGTCAACAATATCATTTGGTGGGGTGCAAACAATTTACTAGTCAAACTTGTGTTTGAACATTACATACTTACATTATATCATATTTTGCATTTTACCAAAAGACACATTTCTTTTCTAAAATGTCTTTCTACCCATTAGAGCCCAAATCAAGGTAAAAAAAAACTAATTTTTCTTATTAGAACTAAACCAAATCGAAAAATAAAAATTTAATTATTTCATGAAAGACTTTCAATCAAATGAACGACCCCTTCAATCTATTTATATTTTTTTTCAAACAAATAAAAAAAATAAAATGGAATAAAGAAATAAAAATAATGCGGTTGAACTTTAATAAAAAAAAAAGGACCTTTTTTATTTTTTAAATTTTTAATAGTTAATTATAAGAGAAAAAATAAAAGGAAATAAAAGGAAAAACAGAAAATGAAGAAATAGTTAATTACAAGAGAAAAAAATAAAAGGAAAGGAAAAATAGAAAAGGAAAGGAAAATATGAATCTTAGTTTTTTTAGTAATTAGTTATTAAAAATAGAAAAATTTTAAAATTAGATTTTTTATTTTTTTTATTAAAGTTCAACAATATTTGTTTATTTTTTTTGTTTGAAAAAATATAAATAACTTTAGAAGGTTATTAATTTGAATGAAACTATTTAATGAAATAATTAACTTTTTATTTTATTTTTATCTTGATTTGGTTTGGTTCAAACATGGAAAAAATATATTTTTATTCAATTTCCCAAACTGCGTAGCTCATTATGTGTTTTATCCAAGTCACATAGGTGTTTTAGGATTGTCCAAATCACGTAGCCTCACATGGATTTATTTTCCATTTTACCCTTCGTAAAAATTGACAATCTCACATGTGTATGAAATAAAAACCACTCAAAACCATGCTCACGTCTTCTCAGAGAAAGCGACCTTCGTCCGAACCAAAAATGATGGTTGGCAAATGGTGTAACTTATGTTCGACGAATGATGATCTTCTACTGCGTGAAAAGATGAACGAAGAGAAGCTGACAAATGTTGGGCTAGTGTTGAATATTTTTTGACGAATGATGTAACTTCTTGTGAGAGAAAATGGGGAATGAAGCATAGGTAAAAAATGTCAATTCGATGGAGTTTAGTATCTGGCAAACTTTTCAGCTTATTGTATACAGAAAAGGTGATCAGAGAAAACCTAACAAACATAGCTTTGGTGCAGCTTCTTCTTTGATGAACAATGCAGTTTGTCCCCGATATCTTCATGAGGTAGTTGCTTTTGACCACATGCCTCCCTCCTGATGATGAAGTAAAAACTGATAGAATTAATATGATCTATAGATTAGCATTATATGAAACCTTGGCAACATGGTTTAGTAAAATACATACCAATTATCTTATGTTGTTAATGTTATGTATGACTTTATTGTCTACCTTTTCTATCTTAAAATTTTCATTGACAATGCCATTAATCAATCAATAAATTATGTGGTTATGAGCTTAAAGTTGCTTATTTGTGAAATGTTAAATTTTGTAATGTGTGACTATAAATTTAGTAACATGTGATGATTTATTGATTTCCTTCACTTGGCTAATGTGTTATAGAAAAATATTCACATATTTAATAGAAGTGATTATTATGCATTAATGTAGGGATTCATTTTTTGATGAAATGCTTTCACGTAAGATGGAATCGATTGATTCACAAAAACAAAACTGACTCGATCACGATACATCAAACATAAATACCAATGGTAGTAAGAAGTCATCTTCAACTTTTGCTAGTGTTGTGGTAAGTATTAAGAGAGTACAAATTATAGATATAATTTGAAAGAAGAAGTTGTTAGTATTAAAGATGTCATAGGCCAAAGTTTGGAATAATTTTTTAGAGATACGTGGACTTAACTAGAATATTATGATATTATAATGCTAGCATAAATTGAAAGCGATGTCTCTACTAATGAATTTATAACGAATGATATAGAATATTTAATAGATCTACAGTGATATTGAATGAGTATAGTGATCTTGAAGATGCATTTCCATTAGCTAAAGATGTCTATATAATGAATTCAACACTTCTTGCATTGCAAAGGCAAGAACCAAATGAGAGTGATGATTTTTTTTTATTGGTAAGGTAATGCAAAATTTAAGTTGTAATTACTAATATTTTTAAAATAGTAGAGGAATGATTATTTTTACGTTTCATAATATAATCTACACTAAATTGAAGTAGTGATGTAATGTATTTTTCTTTAACTTTCATATTCTTCACTCTACTCAATAGTAGTAGTAGTAATTTAAAAAACTCTTGATTCTTGTGTAGGTATTCCTAACCCAAAAATATTTTAAAGATGCAGTTGTTGAGTATGCTATGAAGAGGTGGGTTATATCATTTACAAAATAAAGAACTCAAGGAAAACTATAGTTAAAGCAATTTATGTTGCTGCATATGGGCAATAATTGCAAGAGGAGAAATAGAGTTGATTGTTACAAAATATTTACATGAACACCAGTGCCGTCTTTGCTTAGGAATGACTAATCATCCTGCACGCATAGCTTCTTTTATAGCTTCTCAGATTGAAAGTCATTTTGTATCTACGTGTGAATATATAAACCTAGAATGATTCAGCAAGATATGAGATGATGAATTATAGTAGAGATATTATATCGAAAGACATATAATACACGTCAAAAAACTCTAATAAAGGTGATAGGTGATTTCGAAAAGTATTATTGTGACCACCCTATGATTTTTTAGGAGGTAAAATGTAGAGACCCAGAAACATATGTTACATTGAAAATAAGGGTTGATAAAAAAACAACATTGTTTCTGGGCCTTTGGTGCATGTGGCAAAGTTTTTTGAACATACTTTCATAAACAAATCGGAATTGAGCAATGCATTTGAGTGGAAAATATCCAAGTGTTTTATTAATGGACATAACAGTAGATGGTAATGCAAAACTTATGTTAATTGTCATTGCAATTGTCGAGGCTGGGTGTGGCTCATCTTGGGAGTGATTTCTAAATCACCTAAAAACATTTCTTGCAGTTGATGTATCGACTATGATAATAATACTTGACAGATATCATGGAAAATTTTTTGCAAGCGTCGTTCATGAGACTTCTGAGCCTGGGCAGAATCTCCATCTGTGGGTCCTCCTGAGATCATGCATATCTCATGAATGGCCGGATTTCCCCGTTTCTCCTCTTCCCTAGCTTCTCAGGCTCCTGGTTGCGGCCAGGCTGTTGATTCACTTGTCCAGGATTGTTGGGCTGAGGTATGCCAGGTTGACATGCGGGGGTAAGCCTCTGCTGAGTCCGAGGCACGATCTCAGGCGGGGGTAAGCCTAGCTCAGCTACACGCCGCGAGTCTCGGGCGAACTGGAAGCAATCACTTGTGGCATGGGTATGGGACCGATGGTAAGTACAGTAACGTGGTCCCCATGGTCCAGGACTCGGGGCTTGGATAACTGCCACACGTGGAGCCGGTCAAGGATCCTGACCAGGACCGAAGGGTGGTCTGGCATCCCGGGCACGCGGAAGAGGTTGAGCGGGCTGTTAAGGCGGCCTTTTCTCTGGCTTGTTGGCAGGAGTAGGCGCTTTGTCTGCTTTGCGCCGAGCGGCCTGAGCCTCTTCCACATTAATAAAGCTAGCAGCCTTCCCAAGCATCTTGTCGAAGTTCTTCACTGGATCCCGAATGAGATCTCGGAAGAACTCCCCCTCTACTAGCCCATGAGAGAAAGCACTCATCAGTATTTCAGAGGTGGTCGATAGAGCATCCTGAGCCACCTGGTTGAAGCACTTGATATAACTTCGCAAGGGTTCGGCTGGCCCCTGCTTGAGAGCGAAGAGACAATGGTCCATTTTCTAGTGCTTCCTACTGCTGGCGAAGTGGCGTAGAAAGACAGTTTTAAAATCATAGAAGCAAGTGATGGACCCATGCGATAATCCATCAAACCATTTCTGTGTCGAGCCCGAAAGAGTGTTCAGAAACACTCAACACTTAATAGCGTCGCTATGCTAGTGTAATAACACCGCATTTCGGAACTTGCGGAGATGATCTTCCGGATCCTTACTGTCATCGTACTCTCCAATGGTTGGGGGATTGTATCCCTTCGGTAGTCTCTTTTCTAGTACCCTTAAAGAGAATGACACTTGCTCATCAGATTCTACTCGAGGCTCTTCCCGGAGAACTATAGCCTTCCCCTTCTTTGAATCTCTAGGCGGGGAGCCCTCCGCCATAGAGGCCTGCGGTTGCTCTTTTTTATTATAACAGTCTGGACCCTTATGGTAGTAGTTCGGGACTGGTTCCCAGTTGAAAGCTGGGGGGAATTTCTCGGGTTACTTCCTCTTAGACCCTCTATCTGAAACATGGGTCGGGTCCTTGGAAACAGCGGGCAGTTTGTATGGTTGCGAGGCAGTGGTCTGTTTTTCAAAAGCCACTCTTCGCTTCCTTGAACAACTCGTACTCCCCTGCGGTCATGGTCACGTTAATTGATCCAGTATCCTCCATCTTCACGTTCTGGAATAAGTGAATAGTTTTCCACAGATGGCTGTTAGGATGTATACTAAAAGCCTAGCTTTTGGTATAAACATTTATCTAGAAATAAGAATCACATTGGTCAAATGTCTACATTTATGATAAATGTAATTGTTCAATTAATTTATATTGTAGATAACATGGTGTGTTGTGTCACACACAGAAGATCATGTTATCGGTTCCTTATAAATTATAAACAGTAGCTCACGACCAAGATGGGAAGGAACAAACCATTGGAAGGTCGTAGTGTAATTAGGTATTAGTTTATCTTAACTATATAATTACACCAGTACACTTAGAGTGTATTGAGTAGGACCATTTGATGTCGTTTCTTTTATACTGACTTTATAAAGGAACAAAGACTTCAGTTATTATGAAAGTGTGTGCTCTTAATCCTAATATAATAACAAACACATATATTTGATATTTATTTCTTTAATTTATAACAATGGGTGAGATTTAGTTCGATAAATCAATAAGCCTGATAAGTTGGGAAATGATATCACTTATAGTGTGTGTTGTTGATTATAGAAGGAAACTGTGTCCTAGTGATCTAGGTTGAGAATGTCCCCAAGAGGAGCTCATAAGGATTGTCATGTTAAACCCTACAGGTGGACTTAGTCCGACATGACAATGAAGTTGAGTGGTACTACTCTTGGAGCTAGATATTAATTAAGTGAGTTGTCAGTAACTTACTTAATTAGTGGACATTCAACATCTTAAACACAGGGAGACTAACACACTCATAATATGAAGGGGCCCAAAATGTAATTTGGGATTGGTGCGGTAGTTCAATAATAGTTCTCTAGTGGAATGAATTATTATTGATAAAATTAAGTTGTGTGTTCGAGGCGAACACGGGATGCTTAATTTTATCGGGAGACCAAAACCAATTCCTCCTCTCGGTCCCTATCGTAGCCTCTTAATTATAGAGTAATATACCCACCTATACCCACCTTCTTACCCATCCCATAGGGGCCGGCCAAGCTAGCTTGGAGACCAAGCTAGGGCCGGCCAAAGTATGGTTCATGGGTGCTTCAAGGTGGTCGGCCCTAGCTTGGGTTCAAGCTTGGTGTGGCCGGCTCAAATTAAAATAAAAGGATTTTTATTTTAAAAATTTTCTTATGTGGATAATGTGATTTAAAAGAGAGTTTAAAAATTTAAATCTTTCCTTTTATAAGATTCTACAAAAGATTAAGAGAAGAGCTAAATCTCTTTCCTTATTTGTAGATTAAAAGGTTGATTTTAATTTTGGTAAAAACTTTCTTTTTTAATCATGTTCATGATTTAAAAGAAAGTTTAAAAATTAAAAAATTCTCTTTTATTAGTTTCTACAAAAGATTAAGAAAAGATTTGATATCTTTCCTTATTTGTAGATTGAAAAGAGATTTTAATTTTTAGAGATAACTTTCCTTTTTGGAAATTATCCACATGTTTAAAAGAAAGATTTTAATTTATAAAATTTCCTTTTTATTAGCCAATCATGAAGGGATAAAAATTACTGGAAAAATTTTATAAATTTCCGGAAGCAAATAAGGAAGTTTTAATTTGTGTTTAAAATTTTATTTGCTTGGAGATTTGTATATGACCGACCATTGTAAATTGAGAAGAGAAAAATTATTTTTAATTAAATAAATTTTCCTTTTCATGGAAAAAGAATTAAGGAAGTTTTTATTTAAATTTCCTTATTTGCCAAGACCAAGGATTATAAAAGAGGGGGTAGAGGTGCCTTCATGGGTGAACGACTCTATTATATTTGTCCCTCTTTTCTTCCTTGGTGTGGCCGGCCCTTCCCCTTCTCTTCTCTCCATCCTTGTGGTCGAACCTCTCTTCCTCCTTGGAGATCAAGTGGTGGCCGGATTTTAGCTTGGAGAAGAAGGAGAGAAAGCTTACATCCCTTGGAGCTTGGTTGGTGGAAAAAGATCTTCATCTTTTGGAAGCATTGTGCTTGGCCGAAACTTGAAGAAAGGGGAAGAAGGTGCTTTGGTGGTTTCTCATCTCGAAAGATCGTTGCCCACACAACGTCCGAGGTTAGAAGAGGAATACGGTAGAAGATCAAGAGGTCTTTCTAAAAGGTATAACTAGTATTTTTCCTTTCCGCATCATACTAGTTATTTTAGAAAATAATACTAAATACAAGAGGCATACGATTCTAGTATTTTGAATTTGTTTTCGATGTTGTGTTTTTTTTTGTTTTTTCTTTTCCTTGTGATTTGATTGTTCTTTTCGTTTGACCTAAAGTTAGTTAAGGAAATTAAATATTAACTTTCCTTAAAAGGCTTTGTCTAGTCGATGGTGGTTGTTCCCATATCTAAGAAGGTCATGTGCCTCCCACGTCAGTACTAGGAGCCAATTTTGGAAACTAATATTTTATGAAATTAATAACCTAGGTGATTTGGATCAAATGTGTTAAGTTCCGCAGGAGATCAAAGTCAAAACCTAAAAGAACAAATAGATTAAAATTTGGATCAAACGTGTTAAGTTCCGCAGGCGATCCAAGTTTAATTTAAAAGAACACATGGTAGCTAGGAAAAGGTTCAGATCTTTGTACAAAATTTTTGTACAGTGGAACCATTAGGTTTTCCGAGTAGCAACCAACAATTGGTATCCGAGCTAGGGTTTTGCCTCTGTGTATTTTGTATTAGTTTAATTATGCACATATCATACATAATTTAGGTAGGATAATAGTAGGATGTGCTAACTTTGTGGATGCAGGATCAAGCTATTATGGCTTATAGTTATTATGTGTGTGGTTGGACCCTTGGACATGTCAAGGGCATTTATTGTGTGTGCATGATTGTATTATAAAATATAGTAGGAGCTGTATTTAGTTTTATTAGGATTTTATTTTTGATCTAGTTACATGTACATTCCTTTTATGGAATGTAGGATCGATGGATGTAAATTTTATTTTATGTTCGATCTAGTTTACATGTACATTCCTTCGAGGAATATAGGATCGAAAATGTAAAATTCTATTTATGTCGCGGATCGAATCTTGCAAGGCGTGGAACCTTTTGAGGACCAGAGGCGCAACGGAACAAGGCACAAGATGGATGCGACAACTAGACCCGGTGGCGGTAGCCAAAGATGACAGCAGCTAGGGTTGGCGACACACGGAGGACAGCAATAGATAAAAGTCATAATAGTTGAAAATTAGTTTTTCTGTTTATTGCTTTTTATGCTGAGACTGTGTGTGCTTGTTAGTATGTATGTTAAGTAGACTAGCATAGTCAAAATTCCTCACTTTAAATAACTAAGTGGGAGAAAGATTTATTTTTAAATAAATTCCACGGTCTCCATTACTGGTTTATAAGTGATGCAACAAGCTTGCGCGTTGGCTCTGAGTGCCTTCCTCCATATCGGATGAGCTTGTTTGCGGATCACTAGATTAAACTTCCATTTTGGATGACTATAGGAAGTTAATTAAGAGCGTGTGATCTTCCCCATCGGAAGGGGCACAATCTTATTAATGGACTTAGTGTCAAGTAATGGTATACACTTAGGCACGTCTAATAGTATCCTCCCCATCGAAGTCACTGCTATTATTTGTGTGACCGAAGAAAATCAACTATTAATTTGTCAAATAAATAGGTTGACAAGATAATAAAATTTAAAACTCCTCTTACAAATGTTTGATTTTGTATACGTCCATACTATCGTGGCATACAAAATTCAACGGTGTTTGAGGTAATTTTATTTTGTCATAAAGATTTATTGACAAGATAATTAATGGGTAAAACCCTCCTCTTACAAATGTTTAAATTTTGTATACGTCCACACTATCGTGGCATGCAAAATTCACGGTGTTTGAGGTGTTGGTGAATTTAAATAATATTGTTTGAGGAATCAATGTTATTTTAAATTCAAAAAGTTTTGACCAAATATTTGATCAAAGACAGATCAACTATTAATTTTATTCGTCATAAAGTAAAGTTGACGAGATAATAAAATTAATGGATAAAATCTCCTCTTTGATTTTGTATACGTCCACACTATCGTGGCATACAAAATTCATGGGGATTTTAAAAAATTGATCTTGACCAAATATTTTTGTAATTCTTAGGATTTAAAATGTTTGTCAATCCCCTAGTTGTTATACTATAGAAAAGACTTAGTAGTCCCAATTGTAATGATTGGAAATAGGACTTGGACATTAAGGTTGACTGTCTTCTTAAAACTAAGAACAATATAGGTGTATTTAATTCATTAGTTGAAACATGTTTAGTGGTATTATCTACCAGAACCTGGAGTGTAGATACAGATGTCATTAATCATGTCCGCAATTCATTGCAGGGTTCCAGGAAACCCGACAACTAAATGGAAATAAAAACACCGTCCACATGGGCACTGCTGTAAAAGTGGCAGCTGTTGCAGTGGGAGATGTTTATCCTTTGATAAGAATAAAACATGGATTTTGAGTAATTGTCTTTACGTACCAAGTTTAGAAAGAACTAGTTTTCAGTTTCTAAACTATTCAAAGAACTTGATATTCTGCCTCTTTTAATAACAAAGTTGTTATTAAGATAAAGAGGGAAGTTATCTGTTCTGGTACGATGGTTGGCAATTTATAAATCCAATAACTCCCACGATGCAACAAATGGAAATTAGTAACACATATTCTAACTTTAAGAGAAAGCAACCTTCGGGAATGAACCAATTATATCTTTGGCATCTAAAGCTAGGTTATATTAACTTAAGTAGGATTCATTGGTAGCTGATGAACTTTTGGGTTCATTAGTAGTGGAAATCTTTCCAACCTACGAGTCTTACTTGGAAGGAAAAATAACCAAGAAGCTTTTAAGTCTAAGGGGTATGGAGCCAAAGATATGTTGGAATTGGTTCATTCTGATTTGTGTGATCCTATGACTATCCAGGAAAGAGGTAGTATCGAATATTTCATCTATTTTATAGATAACTATTCAAGATACAAATACATTTACTTAATGTGCATAAGACTAAGTACTTTGATTAGTTCAAAGAGTACAAGGCTGATGCGGAGAAACGTCAAAGTAAAAGTATCAAGACAATACGGTGAGATCGTAGTGGCAAGTACCTCTTGGGAGAATTTAGGAGACACTTATCAAAAGTAGGGATTCAATCCAAACTAACTGCACCTGGTACACCCCTACAGAATGGTGTAGAAAAAGGAAGGTATAGGACTCTTATGGAAATAAGTAGATTAATGATGAGTTATTTGGAAAATTACCAAATTCATTTTAAGGATATACTCTGGAAATAGAAGTGAACATAGTACCTTCCAAAGTCAGAACTCTCTACTCATATAGAATTGCTAAATAGGCATAAGCCTATTTTGAAGCATATTCGGATTCGGGTAGTCCAGCACATATGCTGAAGAGAGACAATGATAAGTTGGACAGGAATTCACTTGTTTGTAAGTTATCCTAGAGAAATGAAAGTAGGTTTATAGTCTTAAAAATCAGAAGGTCATTGTTAACATCAATGATCGATTTTTAAAAAAGGACTATGTAATAAACCACAAGCCCATAAGTAATTTGTTCTTAAAGAAATTATAAAGGACATGTCTAATCTAGTACCAACTGTACAAGATGAAATATCACAAGAAACTGCAACACGTATCACAATTGATACACAATTATAGACAGTACATCATCATAGTGGGAGGGTTGTCAAACAACCAAAAGGATTCATGTTTTGGGAAAGTTTTTGGACTTGATCCCAAATGAACATGAGTCTGATCCCGGAAATATTATGAAGCACTCCAAAATAAAGATGCAGCATCTTGGCAAAGAGCAATGAATACAGAATTAGAATATAAGTATTCTAATCAAATCTGGAAGCTTGTAGAACCACCAGATGGTGTAAAAGCCATTGGGTGAAAATATGTCTACAATAGGAAAAGATGGATAGACAGGAAGGTGGAAACTTTCAAAGCAAGGCTTGATGAAAAAGGAAACTTTTCACTGGTAGCTATGCTTAAGTCTATTCGGATTCTTTTATCTATTTGGCAAGTGGATATCAAGACAGCATTCCTTTATGGAAGTCTTGAAGAAAACATCCATATAAAGCAACCAGAAGGGTTCATTGCAAAGGCAAAGAGCATCTTGTGTGCAAGCTAAATCAGTCTATGGACTGAAGCAAAGCTTCAAGGTCTTGGAACATCCGGTTTATCAAAGTAATCCAGACCTTTGGATTTATTTAGTAACCGGATAAGTCTTGTGTATACAAAAAGTGTGATGGAGATGTGGTGGTATTTCTTGTACTATACGTAGATAACATTTTTGGTAGTTGGAAACAATATCAAAGTGTTGTCAGAAGTAAGAGTATGGTTGTCCAAACAATTTGATATGAAGGACTTGGGAGAATGTATATATTCTTTGGATCAAAGTAATAAGGGATCGCAAGAAAAGAATATTTTACTTATCCCAAGCTTCATATATCGAAAAAATCCTTGCTCGTTTTAAGCATGTAGAACTCCAAGAAAGGTTTCTTACCTTTTGGGCTTGGAGTAGTTTTATCTAAAGAGATGTCTCAGAAGACATCAAAGGAGATAGAGGAAATGAAGGCAGTTCTTTATGCTTCGGCTGTCGGAAGCCTAATGTATGCTATGCACGAGATCAGAAATCTGTTTTGCCAAGGGCATAGTTAGCAGATATCAAAGTAACCCTAGACAAGGACATTGGACTGCAGTAAAGCATATATTGAAGTACCTTAGAGGCACTAGAGATTATATGCTAGCTTGCAAGACAGTTAATTTGGTCCCTGTGGGTTGCACGGATTTTGACTTCTAATCGGATAGGGACAATATTAAGTCAACCTCGGGGTTTTGTGTTTACTTTAGGAGGTAAAGTCATAACTATGGAAGAGTGATAAGCATAGGTATTTTTCTGGACTCTACCATAGAGGTTTAGTATATGGAAAGCCTCTGAGGCAGCCATAAAAGCTGAAAGACTCAATAACCTCAAGATAGACTTAGATATGATTTCTGGTTTGTCCAAAGATTATTACAATTTATTGTAATGATATTGGTGCAGTAACAAACTCGAAGAAACCATAAGTCTATAAGGCAGGTAAACACAATAGAGCGCAAGTACCACCCAATATGAGAAATCGTATAAACGAGGAGAAGTTGTTGCTGCCTAGATTACATTATATGATGACCTATAGATCTTTTCACTAAGGCCTTTAAGGCAAGAGCTTTTGATGAGCATGTTGAAGAGTTGGGAATCAGATGTATGGCAGCAGATATAGCAGCTTAGTCTTTTAGTATAAGTGGGAGATTGTTAGGATGTATACTAAAAGCCTAGCTTTTGGTATAAACATTTATCTAGAAATAAGAATCACATTGGTCAAATGTCTACATTTATGATAAATGTAATTGTTCAATTAATTTATATTATAGATAACATGGTGTGTGGTGTCACACACAGAAGATCATGTTATCGGTTCCTTATAAATTATAAACAGTAGCTCATGACCAAGATGGAAAGGAACAAACCATTGGAAGGTCGTAGTGTAATTAGGTATTAGTTTATCTTAACTATATAATTACACTAGTACACTTAGAGTGTATTGAGTAGGACCATTTGAGGTCGTTTCTTTTATACTGACTTCATAAAGGAACAAAGACCTCAATTATTATGGAAGTGTGTGCTCTTAATCCTAATATAATAACAAGCACATATATTTGATATTTATTTCTTTAATTTATCAATGGGTGAGATTTAGTTCGATAAATCAATAAGCCTGATAAGTTGGGAAATGATATCACTTATAGTGTGTGTTGTTGATTATAGAAGGAAACTGTGTCCTAGTGATCTAGGTTGAGAATGTCCCCAAGAGGAGCTCATAAGGATTGTCATGTTAAACCCTGCAGGTGGACTTGGTCCGACATGACGATGAAGTTGAGTGGTACTACTCTTGGAGCTAGATATTAATTAAGTGAGTTGTCAGTAACTTACTTAATTAGTGGACATTCAACATCTTAAACACAGAGAGACTAACACACTCATAATAAGAAGGAGCCCAAAATGTAATTTGGGATTGGTGCGGTAGTTCAATAATAGTTCTCTAGTAGAATGAATTATTATTGATAAAATTAAGTTGTGTGTTCGGGGCGAACACGGGATGCTTAATTTTATCGGGAGATCAAAACCAATTCCTCCTCTCGGTCCCTATCGTAGCCTCTTAATTATAGAGTACTATACCCACCTATATCCACCTTCTTACCCATCCCATAGGGACCGGCCAAGCTAGCTTGGAGACCAAGCTAGGGCCGGCCAAAGTATGGTTCATGGGTGCTTCAAGGTGGCCGGCCCTAGCTTGGGTTCAAGCTTGGTGTGGCCGGCTCAAATTAAAATAAAAGGATTTTTATTTTAAAAATTTTCTTATGTGGATAATGTGATTTAAAAGAGAGTTTAAAAATTTAAATCTTTCCTTTTATAAGATTCTACAAAAGATTAAGAGAAGAGCTAAATCTCTTTCCTTATTTGTAGATTAAAAGGTTGATTTTAATTTTGGTAAAAACTTTCTTTTTTAATCATGTTCATGATTTAAAAGAAAGTTTAAAAATTAAAAAATTCTCTTTTATTAGTTTCTATAAAAGATTAAGAAAAGATTTGATATCTCTCCTTATTTGTAGATTGAAAAGAGATTTTAATTTTTAGAGATAACTTTCCTTTTTGGAAATTATCCACATGTTTAAAAGAAAGATTTTAATTTATAAAATTTCCTTTTTATTAGCCAATCATGAAGCGATAAAAATTACTGGAAAAATTTTATAAATTTCCGGAAGCAAATAAGGAAGTTTTAATTTGTGTTTAAAATTTTATTTGCTTGGAGATTTGTATATGACCGGCCATTGTAAATTGAGAAGAGAAAAATTATTTTTAATTAAATAAATTTTCCTTTTCATGGCAAAAGAATTAAGGAAGTTTTTATTTAAATTTCCTTATTTGCCAAGACCAAGGATTATAAAAGAGGGGGTAGAGGTGCCTTCATGGGTGAACGACTCTAATATTTTTCTCCCTCTTTTCTTCCTTGTTGTGGCTGGCCCTTCCCCTTCTCTTCTCTCCATCCTTGTGGCCGAACCTCTCTTCCTCCTTGGAGATCAAGTGGTGGCCGGATTTTAGCTTGGAGAAGAAGGAGAGAAAGCTTACATCCCTTGGAGCTTGGTTGGTGGAAAAAGATCTTCATCTTTTGGAAGCATTGTGCTTGGCCGAAACTCGAAGAAAGGAGAAGAAGGTGCTTTGGTGGTTTCTCATCTCGGAAGATCGTTGCCCACACAACGTCCGAGGTTAGAAGAGGAATACGGTAGAAGATCAAGAGGTCTTTCTAAAAGGTATAACTAGTATTTTTCCTTTCCGCATCATACTAGTTATTTTAGAAAATAATACTAAATACAAGAGGCATACGATTCTAGTATTTCGAATTTATTTTCGATGTTGTGTTTTTTTTTGTTTTTTCTTTTCCTTGTGATTTGATTGTTCTTTTCGGTTGACCTAAAGTTATTTAAGGAAATTAAATATTAACTTTCCTTAAAAGACTTTGTTTAGTCGGTGGTGGTTGTTCCCATATCTAAGAAGGTCATGTGTCTCGCCACGTCAGTACTGGGAGCCAATTTTGGAAACTAATATTTAATGAAATTAATAACTTAGGTGATTTGGATCAAACGTGTTAAGTTCCGTAGGAGATCCAAGTCAAAACCTAAAAGAACAAATAGATTAAACTTTGGATCAAACGTGTTAAGTTCTGCAGGCGATCGAAGTTTAATTTAAAAGAATACATGGTAGCTAGGAAAAGGTTCAGATCTTTGTACAAAATTTTTGTACAGTGGAACCATTAGGTTTTCCGAGTAGCAGCCAACATTGGCGTCAAATTGATCCTGTCCGAAATCTAAGTCAGATGAGGGATGGGTGAGCTGGTGTCGACGCTAACAGAGTGGTGACTGAGATGTGTTTCTCGTACGTGCCTCCAAAAGTGGACTCCCACGAGGTGCTGACAGACGATGATGATTGCGCCGATGGTATCTGAGCTCTGCGCATACTCAGACAGGCACACGGGCGTTAGAGGCCAGAAACCAGGGAAAAAATCCCCGTAGCAGGCCCTCCGACGCTCAAGTCAGGTATTTTTTTCCCAGAAGAACAGTGTACGAAGAAGAAGAAAAGTATAAGACAAGTGCGAATGTGCGAGAGAGCGTACCTGCGTGAGGGAGAGGACCTCCCTTTTTATATGACAACGCGTACGTTCTGGAGCCTGATTGTAAAGACCCAATTTTCCCTATTTCGAGTTCTAAATGTCTTCAAAAATATCTGGAAATGCTTTTAAAATGTTCTAGAGATTTTTAGAAATTTTTAGAGTATTTTTACACAATTTTTGGAGGTCGTTTGGTATTTTTACAAAACGAAGAAGTTTAGACAAAAATTGTGTACGCCAAGATTCGACCCTTAGACCTCGGACAAGTCATAAGCCTTAAGCAAAGCGAGGCAACCAAGTGAGCCGCGGGTCTTTTGGCGTCAAATTGATCCTGTCCGAAATCTAAGTCAGACGAGGGATGAGTGAGCTGGTGTCGACGCTAACAGAGGGGTGACTGAGATGTGTTTCTCGTACGTGCCTCCAAAAGTGGACTCCCACGAGGTGCTGACAGACGATGATGATTGCGCCGATGGTATCTGAGCTCTGCGCATATTCAGACAGGCACACGGGTGTTAGAGGCCAGAAACCAGGGAAAAAATCCCCGTAGCAGGCCCTCTGACACTCAAGTCAGGTATTTTTTTCCCAGAAGAACAGTGTACGAAGAAGAAGAAAAGTATAAGACAAGTGCGAATATGCGAGAGAGCGTACCTACGTGAGGGAGAGGACCTCCCTTTTTATATGACAACGCGTACGTTCTGGAGCCTGATTGTAAAGACCCAATTTTCCCTATTTCGAGTTCTAAATGTCTTCAAAAATATCTGGAAATGCTTTTAAAATGTTCTAGAGATTTTTAGAAATTTTTAGAGTATTTTTACACAATTTTTAGAGGTCGTTTGGTATTTTTACAAAACGAAGAAGTTTAGACAAAAATTATGTAAACCAAGATTCGACCCTTAGACCTCGAACAAGTCATAAGTCTTAAGCAAAGCGAGGCAACCAAGTGAGCCGCAGGTCTTTTGTGAACATAAATGTAACGGAATGTATATATATGCAGTAGTTGGAACATTTAAAATAAATCGAAATAAAAAGGGGCGTGGCTGAGGGATTGAAGCCGAGACCGTGGACTCGGTTAAAACCCAGCCAACCAACTGTGCTAGAGGGCGTTTCTTATTAAAAAAGGAGAAATATTCTAGTTAAGCAGTAGTTAATGATTAGGGAATAAATAGGAAGAAAAATGGTTGCAGCCGAGACTTGAACCCGTGAGCTGCGCCTTAAGCAAAACGCAGCCAACCAACTGTGCCAGCAGCTGTTGTTAATTAAGGAAAGAATATAAAGGGAGTTATAAAGGGAGTTTTATTTTCTCCCGTGACCTAACTTTCTTCTCTTCTCTTCTCACGCGACAGCGCCGACTCCTGCTCGGGCGAAAACGCAGCACCTCCTAGGGCTCTCTCTCCGGCGCCGGCGAAGGGCTTTTCCGGCGGGTCCTCAACCGTGTGCGACCACCATTGTCGAGGAGGATCTGTGGGCGCAAGAAGAAGCTGAAAACTCAAGTTATCCGAACCCTAGATTTCTCCTTTTCGGTTGTAAGTCCAAGAACAGCGAGGTGAGTTGCTACTCACCTGCAGTAAGAGTTGTTCCGCGGTTTCGCTTTTCTTCTCTATTTTCTCGCTGAGCAGGAACAGCCCTAGATTCGTTGGTTGTTTTTTTTAGCATTTCGAGTTTTAATCCCTCTGCTATTCAGAGAATGTAAACAACCTTGATTTCAATGCGGATTTGAATTCTTTTGTGGTTTAACAAGCATGCACAGCCTTGTAGTTAGAAATTCTGTTATGAGTTTTTTTTGTAGCTTAACAGGCATGAGCAGCCGGCCCTTTTAGCATCCCAGTATCTAATTCTTCCCTGATTTACCAACCATGAACAGCCTCTTATAACTTGCATCTTTGATTGTATTTCCTTGTTTAATGGGCATGAACGGATTTATCTATAGTGGCATGCAGATTAGTTTTCCTTTCCTTACTACCATATTTAGCATGAACAGAACATATATATATATGTGGTGCATTTTCCTTACTTGAACAAGCATGAACGACCTTCATTTTAGCACCTTTGTGTAGATTCCAGCCTTAGCTTATTTGCAGGTTCCTTCAGAAATTCAGTTTTAGAATTCATTTGCTATGCACGGGCAAGAACAACCTTCTAATCTATTTGCCGGATTTAGTTTTTTTTATGTCGAACATGCATTTCTTTGTAAATCAAGCATACAGTGTTCTTTAGTCTCTTATTGCCTTATGAGCAGTTTTATTTATGAGCCTGGAACGCTAGTATGTTTGGGTAGATCTTTTGTTGCTGTTTTAGGTGCAAGAACAATCTTTATTTAGTTAGAATAAGTTTAGCATTACAGCTTTCTTGTCTTTGCACTTAAGGAGCAAGAACAGTCCTTAACATCAGTGTTTTAGTTTTGGGTACCTTGCATTTTAACAAGCATGAACAATTTGTGTCGAGTTTCGGATTTCTTTTGAAGTATAAAGTTATTCCAGTAAGCATGAGATTTCCTATTTGTTATTCCAGCAAGAATGAAGTTTTCATTGCTAGTTATTAAGCATGAACAGCCTCTAATTTCCAGAAAGCAATTTGTTTCTGTTTAATTACAGTTAGTATATCTTGAGCATGCAATTATTAGTTTCTTTGCTATTTCATAAGCATGAGTTTCTATCTTTGAGAAACTATAAGCAAGAAAGACCAATGTCTAGGCTTGATCTCAATTCCAGAAGTTGAATATCAAAAGCGCACACAAAGTGTTTGCGTAAATGCCAAGTAAGGGCAAGTATAAGGAAGTTATAGTTAAAAAGAAAGTATTTTACTTTTAATGGCATGTATCGGACACAGGGTCCAGGACACAAGGTCCATTGGATGGGCTCCTAGATCGCCCCTAGGCACAAGATCGCCTAGCAGTACCTTAGTAGTTTCGGGATTAGCTACCTCGACTCTTATTACGGATGCACGTAAATTGGTACAATGCCGGGCCCAAAAGAAGTTTATTATTATTTTTAAGTATTAAAGTATAAGTTTTGAAACAAATGAAACAAGCTTCAAATATGTTTAGAATTAGAAAGTTTAGTTTCTTGTTATTTGAAGCATGCAGTAGTAGTTTTATTTATTTCTTGCTATTAGATTATTCAGCATGTTTAGCTTTATTTGCTTTCAGCATGCAGTTATAGTTTTATTCTTGTGAGCGTGAGTAGCTTTACATGTTTAGTAGCTTTACATGTTTAGTATTTCAGTTAGTATGATTCTTTTATTATTTTATGAGCATGATTAGGTATTTCAGATAGTATGATTCCTTCATTGGTTTATGAGCATGATTAGCTATACATGTTTAGTATTTTAGTTAGTATGATTCCTTTGCTATTTATGAGCATGAGTAGTTTTATATGTTAGCATTCAGTTTTAGCATGTTTTTATTTATATACATGCATATCGAGTTTTTGTGAGTTAGATAGCGCTCACTAAGCTTTATGCTTATAGACTGCATTTCCTCCTACTGCAGATAAAGGAAAAGCTAAAGTATGAAAGGAAGGCGACAAGGTGGTGGTGATGAAGGTGTGTGATGGCTGGACTATGGAGAGATCAAGAGTTTGCTAAGGAGTTGTTAAAACTTACCTGTTTAGAGTTTCCTTTTCTTTTCTCCTTAATGTTATGATGAAGTTGAGATTGTAATTGAGTCTATTCCGCACTTGTAGCTTGTTATGTTTTATCGTTGGAGTATTATCTGTTTACTATTGCTAGAGTAGTTTCCTTCTTCTTATTGAGTTATTATACTGCGTGGTTGTGTGATTATATGTTCCAGCCGCCTGTGGCTGAGTATACACTGTTTGTATTGTTGATTTGGTCATCGGTACAGGGGAAATTTTGTCGAAATTTTTCAGTAGGGATTTCTCGTAGATAAGTAGCGTACCGGTTAAGTAGAGTTAGTAGTTAGGTAACGGTCACTCTTAGAGAGTAGTAGTAGTGGTAAGAAGGGTGGTCGTTACACTGATTGATGTCAGAGAATGTAGGGTGTCAGTCCTTGTCGGGCAAATCAACTCAAATCTCATCAGATCTTCCGGATCCTTACTGTCATCGTACTCTCCAATGGCTGGGGGATTGTATCCATTCGGTAGTCTCTTTTCTAGTACCCTTAAAGAGAAGGGCACTTGCTCATCAGATTCTACTCGAGACTCTTCCCGGAGAACTATAGCCTTCCCCTTCTTTGAATCTCTAGGCGGGGAGCTCTCCGCCATAGAGGCCTGCGGTTGCTCTTTTTTATTATAACAGTCTGGACCCTTATGGTAGTAGTTCGGGACTGGTTCCCGGTAGAAAGCTGGGGGGAATTTCTCGGGTTACTTCCTCTTAGACCCTCTATCTGAAACATGGGTCGGGTCCTTGGAAACAGCGGGCAGTTTGTATGGTTGCGAGGCAGTGGTCTGTTTTTCAAAAGCCACTCTTCTCTTCACTTCCTTGAACAACTCGTACTCCCCTGCCATCATGGTCACATTAATTGATCCAGTATCCTCCATCTTCACGTTCTGGAATAAGTGAATAGTTTTGCACAGATGGCGTCACATTGATCTTGTCCGAAATCTAAGTCAGACGAGGGATGGGTGCGCTGGTGTCGACGCTAACAGAGGGGTGACTGAGATGTCTTTCTCGTACGTGCCTCCAAAAGTGGACTCCCACGAGGTGCTGGCAGACGATGATGATTGCGCCGATGGTATCTGAGCTCTGCGCACACTCAGACAGGCACACGGGCGTTAGAGGCCAGAAACCAGGGAAAAAATCTCCGGAGCAGGCCCTCCGACGCTCAAGTCAGGTATTTTTTTTTCCCAGAAGAACAGTGTACGAAGAAGAAGAAAAGTATAAGACAAGTGCGAATGTGCGAGAGAGCGTACCTGCGTGAGGGAGAGGACCTCTCTTTTTATATGACAACGCGTACGTTCTGGAGCCTGATTGATGTCAGAGAATGTTGGGTGTTAGTCCTTGTCGGGTGATGGAGGACACGTGGCATCCTCCTATAGTCAGACTATTGGAATATTTCCTGGCACTTGGCAGTTATTCTCTAACAAGCGGTTACGATTCTTTGACTTCGTTGTCCTTAGCGCCCTTCGTCCCGACCGGGAAGGAGTAAGACAACCTGGGATGATTAGTCGGGTATAACGCCTGGTCTAGACCTTGGAAGGCCGAGGTTGTCGAAAGATAGTCCCGGTGCTGGCCAGGAGTTAGCTGACCGAGAGCTTTAGCTTACTGGGAGCATCGAGTTTACGTACCGCCAGAGCATGAGGACCCAACCCATCAAATCCTGGTCAGGTGTCATCCGACTTGTCTGCCCAGGTGTTTCATGAAACATCCTGTACCCTATTTTATTTATTTTTTTTTTACACCATTCACGAAGCGCAAACTAGCATACACTTATAACGTGATACCAATCCCAAAAGAATATTATTTCATCAAATGTAAAAGTCATCATTCCTCACAAAGTTTAGCAAAGAGACTCAACACTCTTGACATCACCAAGGCAAAACCCTTCCCATGGGGAACATAAGCTCAACACTCCTAATATCCAGACAATGTCATGCGTCCATCTCGCCTTCTCGCCTACTCCGTCTGTAGACCCTCCATTGTGCCCGGAGACACATCCTCACCTGAAATGTAGGCATCATGAGTCTACAACCCAGCAAGTAATATCTCATGTGATAAAGCATGACATCCATAATGTAGTAAAGATAGGAGGCTAAACAATAGAAACATACCTAAAATATTGCATGTCAGTGAAGGAAAAATGTGGTAAATAAAGTTCCTACATAGCTAAATAAGATGAATATGTCACATATCCGGTAACCACAATTAGAGTCAGTCAACAGTCCCATGAACCTAGAGGTACCTCGTAGAGAACATGCATCCAGTCATATAGCCGAAGCTAACCATATCAGTCAAGTTTGGATGGGCCCTCCCCGGAGCTCATCCCGGGTCACCCATCCCGTACTGCTACCACATATGCTCATATACATCCAGTTAGCCACATAAGATTTATAACCTATTCTCTCTATTCTTATATCAATAACACATTCTTTTCATCCAATAAACATGTCAATTCCTATAAACCTTTCCTTATCCATCCAATATCCTTATTTAGTAGAGACAGTCAACACATATCATAATTTGCAATCACACATGAACTATATATATATAAACGGAAACGGAAATCTTTACTAAAAGAACTGAACAGTTACCTAACTCATATGTAACTAGGTAACAGAATACATTAGTAACAACTAAAAGTTTGCAACACATATCTGAGTACTAAGGCAAAGTATTCAGCCCTATGGTAGTTATCAAAACTAGAAGAATCCACTTCAAAAACGGACCAACATTCCAAATTCCGATAAGAAGAAAAGGTAGAACATCAAAGTTTCGGTCAAAATCCCAAAATCGTAAACAATAGAAGAACATTTGAACTAAAATATCAATCTTCAAATTTGTTTTGGAAAGCCTGATCTCCACGTTCACAGAACAATTTCCTACCATCCCAAGTTCAACAAAGCTAACCAATTAAACGACAACAGTCTAAATCCAGAACTTGATCAGTCCCAAAGTAACCAAAATAATCCCCTTCCACTCTCCCGGGTACACACATTCAACTACAAAGGTCAGTAAGAAACAACTAGGAATTCCACCAATTCACACATGTTGAACACGGAAAAACCCTACAGCTCTCACTGTCAAAATTCGCATTCAAAAAATCTCAAGACCAAAACATCACCGAGATATAAATCTGACCACCTCAGGAAGAAACAATTCCAAATCCAAAGCACCATGAAAACCGGAAAGAAACCCAATCATTCCACCATTGACATCCCAATCTGGCATTTAATCAAACACCTACCCTACAAGAAGCTCACAACATCAACAACCTGAAGAAAGAAATTGATGCTCAAATCATTCACAGTCAAGTAACACGGCATAAATCATGCACAGAACAATCCCCTGGCAATCAAGTACCTCAAATAGCAAATTGCTCCGGCGAAGAATACCAAAAGACATGTGAACCCACGGTAGGGAAAGAAAAACAAACGGACGCAACAACAAGAGAAACAAATCGCGGCATCTCCGAAGAAAACCAATCAGAACATCCGTAGAAAGAATTAACCAGTCAAAATCTATACCATTGCTCACCTTCCTTAGGTTTCCCTCTTCTCACTACCTTACAGATCTCAAATTATCACCCTAAAATGTACTTGCCTGCTCTTACGCTTCCCCGTTCTCCCCGAGACCCCCGCGACTTCCACTGCGCGTCCTCGTTTCCCCTGTCCGATCTGCTCCTCACGGTGGCGGTCGGCTTCCAAATCCAGCGCCGCCCCCAGCTTCCACCACCGAAGCAGTAGCTCCGCCGAGGTTGACAGCGCGTGAGGAGACGGTGATTGCACTGTAGGGTACCGGTTGATGTGAAGATTAGGACTCTTTATACCTAGGGTTATTAAGTTGGCAATAGCTTAGGTTATTAACTTAGGTGAGAGTGGCCAATATACCCTTATTTGTTTCCCTAATGAGTGTCAATTTAGGTAAGTATAACCATTTAATTTCTACATTTGTTTCCCCTAGTTGATGTTAACGTAGACAAGTTGAGTTATTTAACCCCTATTTAATTCCTCTTAATCTTATCATTTTGATCCTTCTAACCCTATTGTATCAATTCATCTTCTATCCTCGCCTCTATCCCTTTTTTTTCACGAAAATTCATTAATTTAAACCTCCCGTTTATGCCCATGAAACCTCATTCGGTTACTTTATTTAATAGCCTCCCCAACTGGGCTTAGGGAGCCTTACATTTCAGGTCTGGAATCCCAGTCTGTTGGAACCCGACCAGGAATCAGGTTGTTGACATCGTTCCCGACCTGTTGACTGCCATGTATCCTTAACTTATGACTGTCACATACCCCTGACTTCTGACCGCCACGTCTCCTTGACTTCTGACTGTCATATCTTCTTGACTTCTGACTATCACGTCTTCTTGATTTTTGACTGTCACATCTTTATTAGATCCCATTATCATACATCGTATCATGGTTCTAACACATAACGACCTACACAGTTTGAGAAATTGCCATTGATTTATTATTCAGCATCGTATTTTTTTGTAAAATACAAAGTATATATCGTCGGTGTGATTTTTTAAAACTTAAGTTCACTTTTGATAAAATTACCCTATAGGTAAAACACATAATGACCTACACAGTTTGAGAAATCGCCATTAATTTTTTATTCAGTCGTGTCTTTTTGTAAAATACAAAGGATCGTCGGTGTGATTTTTTAAAACTTAAATTCACTTTTGATAAATTACCCTATATTTCTATAATAAGTTAATTTTGGCACAAATTGTTAAAAAAGTCACAAAGGGCCCTACCAGACATTAAAAGTCATGGGGTAAATTATCTTTCTTCTGGCACCTTCCTCTCCATCCTTTCCTTTGTCAAACCATGAAAGCAACTCCTGCGGACTTTTTTGGCAGAAAGGCAAATCAACTCAAACCTCATCAGATTTATCTCCAGAATCTTCTCCCACACTCGAATCATAAAAATAGCAATTCAGGAAGATGATCATTAAATCGATTATAATTGTCTATGAAAATTTACCATATCTATCATAATATTTTCTATATATTATAATATTCTCTATCTCCTTTTGTTTTTGTCTCCTTGATGGTTCTCAGGCCCTCCTCCACATATTTCCTTCTCCAATTCCGATCTGTTCAGAATTATTCTTGATGTTGTTCCTGCTTTTCGACCTCGTCTTTCTGGTGCTGGTGCTGAGGATCCTCTTCCTTCTCTTCCACATGAAGCTCGTCTACCTGCTGCTGCTCTACTTGCTCATCGCGCTCTTCGCTATGAATCACAATTTCTAAGCTACAATACAATCTTTATTTGTCGCACACTTTTGTGCAAGCTTATAAGCCTTCTATTCGTTTATGTTTAATGAGTGTAAAGTATAAGGAGCATACATAATTGTTGAGGGAACATAATTGCCTGCCTGTGCTTTGTTTTGCTAAGAGTTGTTCTAAGTGTTTCAGCATCCATATTTTAGTTCAATGATTGCATAGTTCTTCTTCTAATTGAAACCGATAAACCCTCTAGTAGTTCTGAAATTAGAACCTACAGTACTGTAAAAAAATTAATAAGTTTATAAGAAAATCCTAAATGTTTTTTGTTAAAAGATTAAAAACACTTAAATTTTATTTGATATCTCATCAAACCCCCAATCAAGTTTCGCATTGCTCCTGCCGACAATGGATTGCTCTGAATAACTGATAATAGGAAAAAATTAAAAGACGCTCTTTTTAATACATATTGTTAAAAAGATGTGCTTTTTTTAAAAAAATAAAAATATAATATCATCCTATTTATAATTTTTTAACGTAAAATACCTTTTTATTTCTACTTGATTTTTTTTTTTGAAGTATTTTATTTTTTTTTAATTTGCTAATTTGAATAAAAAAGGAAAAAAAATAAAAAAGGAAAGATAGAATAAAATAAAATAAAATAAAAAGGAAAGAAAAAAATAAAATCTAAAATCTAAATAAAGAAAGAACTTAATTATTTATTTTCTATTTGTAATAGCTAATTAGAAAATAAAGGAAAAAGAAAAAAAAAAGAAAGTAAATAGAAATAGAAAGCTTTAATAGTGGCGCTTTTTATACCTATGATTAAAAAGATATTATTTTTTCAAAAATAATTAAAACATAGCTTCGCCCATAATTTTCTATCTAAAATGCTTTTTATTTTCAAAAACCTTAGAGCCAAAGCTACTCCACCTTATTTTTATTTTTTTAATATGTTAATTAGAATACAAAAAAGAGCGCGCGCATATATATATATATATATATATATATATATATATATATATATATATATATATATATATATATATATATATATTTATATATAATTAAAAAAATAAAATATCATGTCCATAATTTTTTTTTATCTAAAATACTTTTTTTTAAAGTCATATTAGAGTTGTTTTAACCAAATCAGTTCCATCTTTTTTTATTTCTTTTTTATTTTTGTTAATACGCCTATTAGATTAATGGAAAAAAATGAGAAAAATAGAAAAGATAATTAAAATAAGGAAAGAAAAAAAAGAGACAAAAGAAAATGATAGAAAAGAAAGAAAATATATATCTAAATAAATAAAGAACTTAATTTTTTTTATTTATTAATACCTAATTAGAAAAGAAGAAAAAGGAAAAAAAAGGAAAAGAAATAAAAAGAAAAAAGAAATTAAAAATTAAAAACTTTAAAAGAGAAATATAAAATTAAAAATAAAATAAAATAAATGTGCTTTTCATATATATCATTAAAAGTATATTTTTTTTAAAAATAATTAAAACATCTCCCCATCTACCATTTCTATTAAAATACTCTCTGTTTTTCATCACCTTGGACATGCGAAATTAAAAATTAAAAACTTTAAAGAAAAATAGAAAATTAAAAAGAAAATCAAAAGATGTGCTTTTCATATATATCATTAAAAGTATATTTTTTAAAAAAATAATTAAAATATCTTCCCATCTACCATTTGCTATTAAAATACTCTCTGTTTTTCATCACCTTGGGCATGCGATGTCAAAGTAGCTCCACCTTATTTTTAAAAAAAAAACGTTTTAAAAATATGCTAATTAGTAATTAGAATAGGAAAAGACGGAAAAGAAGGATTTTTTTACGAAAGAGAGAGAAAATAAAAAGGAAAAAATAACAAAAGTAGAAAAAGGAAAAAATAAAATCAAAAATCAAAATATAAAAGAAAAATCAAAAGTTTTAATTAGTATTAGATATCTAACGTATCCTGCTGATGAATGATGGTATTACCGTCCGATTTATAAAAATTTTCTATCAACTAACTAAGTAAATTTGATATGACTCATCATGAACGGTTCATTATTCAATATTTTTAGATTAATCATTTATTTTTTAAAAAATTATCTATTAATTTATTAAAATTAAAACTCAATCTGCAGAAGAACAATTCCGCCGTCGTTATATCGTTACTTTCGTTAAAGTAATTTTAAGATGATGCTATTTTGTCAAAACAGTGCCAACTTTAAGGTGTTGGTTTGCTTTGAGTAAAGCAGTTCTAGTGGTATTATTTTGATCAAAATAATTTTAAGGTGGTGCAAGTTTGATTGAAGCAACTCCATTTTTTTTATATTCACTAATTAGAAAAGGAAAATAAAAAAGAACAAACAAATTGAAAAAAAATTAATGAAGATTTAAAAAATGCGTTTTCAGTGAAAAATAAAAAGGAAAGACAGGAAGGAAAGAAACACATAATAATAGAAGATAATAAAATTTAATAAAACCCCAGATTGGGACTATTTTGTACAAAACTGGTCCAAGATAACCGAAAATAAAAAATATTTTGAATAAAAATTTATGAATAAGGTGCTATTTGGATAATTAAAAAAATTGACAATATGAATAAAAAAGGATGTTCTTTTAATTTTTTCCTGCCAACAAAATATGACTTTTTGTATACTTATTGATTTATAGTTTGTAATAAAGAAATTATTGCATATTATTATTGACTTTCTTATTATATACGGTAATTTATCAAAAGACGTACGTGGTATAATGTATTTATCAAAAGGCGTATCATCGTTTTGTATATACTAAAAGACGCAGATAAGTGATGTGTAATATCCAATATAACCCTCCCGTCAATCTTCTCTGTTCAGTAGTCAAGTTCCCAAGCATCTGAACCACTTTTTGAATAACTTTGATTTTAAAAAAAATAACTTCGATCATTTATCTACCTCCCTCCTTCGTAACATGCGAGTGCAGATCCAATTCTATGGAGAAATCTTCCCTCTTGTGAAACCCTAGTTTAGTGACCTTAAGTGTTTCTCAAGCGGCATCAAGCATTTCAGTGCTAAAAGTCAGGACTGTTCGCGAGGCGCCAGTGAAGGGTTCTAGGGTTTATGTCAATCATCTCGTCTCATAATGGCCCAAAGAAGTCGATCGGAGGTATCATCATCCTCTCCACATCAATTAACTGTAAAGATATCATTTTACAAACTCTGCGATTTTGAGAAGCTCAACTAGTATGATTAAACTTTTTAAATTTTTATAAAATGTAGGGTTCAGTTGATGTTGGACAGAAACTGCATTGGAACAGTATCCTAGGTCACTTTAAAAGTTTTTTTCAAGCATCCACGAAGAAAGGAACGCATCAAGGGTCTGTTATTTTACATGACCGACACATAGCGCTGATCAAACAGTTACCCTTTAGTATTGTTTTTGGACATACAAGATATACAGCACATCCGTGGGATTTTGGCCAATATATTTCAAAATTGGGATTCAAGTTGTCAAACCTTTAGATTCTCAGGTACAATATATAATTTCGTATTTTAATCACAAAATAGTTGTATGGTAAAATTAAATCTCTGGCTAAACGTGGGCATGATACGATATCACATCAGGGCCATTGTGAGCCTGATATGATGCCATATCAGGTCCAACGTGGGTCTGATACGTTACAATAGCAACTAACCAAGTAAACACTGTTATCTTCTAATAGTTAGTTAGTACTAATAGTTAAATTGTAAAATATGGTACCCAAACTAATAATTAAATAATACGGTTTAATAGACGAATTACCTTAACGGAATTTTTAGAAATTTTCTAGAAATTTTTCGGAGCTCGTATGACGAGTTTAAGAGGATGCATATATAAACTTGGGAAAAGCCTATTTGTAATACCAAAAACTGGGAGTTGATTGAGGAATAAACTTAGGTTTTGATTGCCTAAATCGAAGTTCAATTTATAAAAACCTATTACTGTCGTGCCCTAGCCGAACTCCTTTTCTTCCCCTCTCTTCATCTCGCATCTCTCCGCCGAACCGAGCCCTTCGTCTCCCCCAACCTGGTGGCGCCGCCACGCGACGCCTCCTCTCCCGCGCGTACAAAACCATCGGCCAAGTTTCTTCTCCTCCTTTGCATCGTCTCGCCACTCTCCCTTCTTCCCTCTGCATCGCTGCCCGATTCGCCGGACAACACCGACACTGTGAGCCACCGAACCTCTCCCTCATGCTGCGCCACCCCTACTGGATCGCTACCGCCCGATCGCGTTGGTAGCCACCACCGATCCGTGCCCTAACCACCATCTCATCTCATTAACACCGGCTGCCCAAGCCTTGATCCGGTTGTCGTCCGTTCGTTCCTGGCCGCAATCACTCGCCGGAAGCCAAGCACACGAGCTTCCTTGTTCGGCTATGCCTATCTTTCAGCCTGATTCCCCCTTCACCAGAGCAGGCCACGACCAATGCCAGGGCGACCGCGATCTGCCACTAATCTGATTAGTCGGATGCTACGAGATGTTGTCGATCCTCTTTCTTGACCACCATGGTAATCTATAGGTCGAGGTGTGTGCTTTTGCTATCAACAACCGCTTTCTATAGGGTCTCCGGCAGAGAGAAAGTTGTCAGCACAAGCTTAGGGTAAGATATGTTAGTTATTTGATGGTGGAGATCTTGATTCAATTTTAGATAGGATTGTATGTGCTAATTGTTTCACGGGTCACAATGGCTCCGTCCATGGTTTTTCCGGCAGCAACTTCTCCTAGGACGAACCACTTTGTTCTAGCAGCAAGTTGTCTCCGGATGTGGATCACCGGCTGAGGCTTCAGAATTGGGTAAGTTTTAGTGTTGATTCTTGATGATTATTTCATAGTTGATCGATGGATTGGATTAGTGAGGTTAATCGATAGTTAGGGTTAATGTTTATATTGATTAGGGTTTTCCCTAACTAGTTTTGGGGATTTTATTTAACTAGTTCATTCATAAAAACTTAGCTAAATAAAAATACATGGATGCAAGAGTCTATTGAGACGACATCACGACGGGAGATCTATCTGATACGATCTCCATTTTTTAGGCGGGTACCTTTGACTTATCTTTTTGATATTGTCATTCTGATATGCTTAGTGAGTTATAACTAGTAGTAATAATTATGCTTATATCTGCTTGGTATGTCACTACTTGATACCCGTAGTATAACTATTTTGTTATCTGTTGTGCATTTATGTGTATGCCCTTTTCGATTCTTGCCATGTGTACTTATGTAGTGACATACAATATGTTACCGGATACATGTCTAACTACTAGATATACTTGGCTTATGTACCCAGTTTTATTACTTGGCATGTGTACCTAGGTTTATTACTTGGCATGTGTACCTGGGTTTATTACTTGGCATGTGTACCTAGGTTTATTATCTGGCATGTGTATCTAGACCATTGTTATGGACTTGGTTTTCCTTTTTGATACACATTATGAGGAGGCTAGTATTTTCAGGATTTACATGCTTAGTGTCATGCACCATTTAGCATAATTGCAGGTTATACGATTGTAGGCTCTATTGTTGTTGAGCACATCGCAAGTTACAAACCTGCACACACACAACCACTCATGGGTTAGTGGTATTTCAGACAGGGTGTGTGTGAGTTTGCTCTGTCAGGGCTCCGCTGGTTCGCTCATGGATAGCGATGACTGCAGCGTGGTAGCGGACAGGGATCTCTCCTCTTGACTATGACATAGGGAGATGAGAGCTTTGGCTCCCCCACTATGTTTGGGGTAGGAGGATAAGTGTACTCCGACAGCATCCTACCCACTCGGTCACTTAGGAGTAGTGATGGCAGAGTGCACAGTTAGCATAGCCCTACCCACTCGATCTCACCATCGTGTGTGAGGTGGTTGACTGGCGTCAGGGGTGACCATGTCATTTGCATCATATACATGGATTATATTTATTGTTTATGATTACTGCATATTGGATGTTGCATTTTTGTGGTTGCATATGATTGACATGCATATAGGAGATATGAGGTATTTGATCTGACGACCCTTATATCCGGATAGGAGGTTCTGGTGAGTGCAGCTTCTTTGTTTGTTCAATTTTTGCATTTTCTATTATTGATCAGGAGACTATACTCCATGATTATTACTGATAGTTATATCTTATTATGTATATTAGCTTGATACCCGCTGAGTTCTTGAACTCACCCCGTTGCTTATTTCCTAATTCAGGTTGAAGCCGTCAGGAGGTTCCAGTCGCTAGTTCCCACACCGTGTTGTGACGATTTTCTATTTTCAGTCTTTATTTTCTTGTTATGTATATACATACTGGTGATGCGTGTGTCTTGCACTCGTGTATTTCATATCATGATTCGGGTATGATGCCCATGTTTTCCGTTGCGGTAGTTTTTACGTTGTGGGTTGTGTTTTCCTCGTTGTAGTGGAGTAGGTTTTTATTAAACTACGCGGTTGTGATTGTCAACCAGAGGTTGTACTATATAAACTGCGTGGATTGTTTATTTAATTATTGTATATGTTCTGGCCGTGTTGGCCGAGGATTGAGAGGCCCTGAAGGCTTGTAGACAAGTTTTAAATTGTCATTCGTACAGGGGAGATGCTGCCGAAATTTCACCGGAAAGGACTCCCCCAGGGCGTGACATAAACAGTTAAGAATAATTTATAGTTGATTAGATTAATTTGAAATAATATCAAATTCAGAGAGATGATATTTAAAAACGACTTTCAAATCTTTGCTTTGAATAGATATTTCTCAAAAATGTGTTTTTTTAAATATTTCTAAAATATGTTTTTCGAAACCACACCTATAGTTTTCTATTTTGAAAATCCTTCTTGACACATTTTGAAATATCCAATGTTTTGCAAAATTCTAACGGTTTTGAAAACTGACTACTTTAATTTTTGTAAACGACTTTTAAACAAACTTGAAAAGTATTCCTTGAATTTTTTTTTTAAAAAATCATTCTCACAAAACCTATTTTAAATTTTCCTTAAAAAATTTTCATGATTAAAGCATTTTCAAAATATTTTTTAAAAACTTTCCTATCCAAAGTATTTTGAAAAGCTAGTACGCGTTGAAAATTATTTCTTAATAGCTATTTATGTAAAAGGTTAAAATTATTTAAAACTCCCCCGATAACTCTGAAATTTTTATTATTGCTAAAATGTCACTACTTTTTCAATCAAGTTGAACAAGTTTTTTTTGTATTGTCTTATTTACTCTTGTTTTTTTTATGAATGTCAAAGGAGAAGAGTTAGGGAGATTAAATTAGCAAACCAAAGAAAAATCAGAACAACTTAAATCCCACAACAAAAGCTAATTTACTCATATTTTTTAAGCTTACTTTGCTTACTTTGTATATTTTTTTCTAACTTAACTCAAGTTGTCATTGCATCAAAAAGGAGGAGATTGTTGGTGCAATTTGCACTAACGATCTAACTCAGGTTTTGATGAATGACAAGTTAAGTTAGGTTCTGTTGTGATCTAACCACATGATTAAATATGCAGTACGAAGTCCAGATAGGTCCTAGCAGGAAATCCAGCTACGTCAACGGTCCTACCAGATAGCTAATACGAAGTCTTGATAGGTCGACGGACTGATCGGATATCTGGTGAGAAGTCCAGCTAGGTCAACGGACATACCGAATAGTTGGCATGAAGTTCAGACAGGTCGACGAGCTGACCGGATGTCTGGCAAGTTGGTAAGTTAAGGTAAGTCACTGGAGGAGAGTGACCTTGTGAGGGTGTGTCCCTGTTAAGGAGACAGTAGGCGTCGGTCCATGTTAGATCCATTTCGGATCCCTAATCTGAGACCTTGACTAGTTTCTGGTCCTGGGAGGACAGAAACTAATTATACTGCTCATTATTATTGTGCTAATATTTTGTCTTACAGGTTATCATTTTTTGTTATTTGGACTAACATTGTTTTGCAGGATAAAGGAAAAAATTTATCTTCGGATGAACAGTGTCTGAAGGTGCCTTCAAGTAGTGAAGGCGTCTTCGTACTATTCATAGAAGGCACCTTCCATGATTATGGAAGGCGCCTTCTCCAGGATAAAATTTAACTTGTTTGGCAATAAGCTTCAACGAAGTTCGAGAAAGATTTTGGCTCATTGAAGGCACCTTCTACACCTATGGAAGCCGCCTTCCACAACCTATATAAGGCAGGCTCGACAAAGCAACCTTCAACAATACTTATACAAGCTAATACACGTCCATTTGAAATTCCGACTACTCCAGGCTCCTGCTACGACCCTGTTGAGAAGCTGCTGCACCCTACGACTGTTCCGAGGACTTCTAATCATGATCGGTAGACCGACATCGATACACGAACAAGTCACTTTGATCCTAAGTGTCGATAACATTTTAATTGTACTTAAATTCTGCAAACGGGAAGTGCAGTCTATTGCACTTCACCTATCTTCTTTGTACTCAATTCCCTCTTCCGGATATACCGGAAGAGGTTTTTAGTAGACTACCTATCAATAGGTTCACGAGACCTGGATCTTGGAGTAAGAGTCACCGAAGGCTCCGAACCAAGTAAAACCTCCTATGTTTTCTTGTTTTCCGCTACGTACTTAATTTTAGGAAAGTTTTAAGACACGTGATTCACCCCCCCCCCCCCCCCCGGTCTCAAGTGCATCTCGATCCAACAAAAATAATTTCCAAGACTTTGTCTTGGGATAAGTTGTGTGGGAGATAAAGAAATGAGGATATTTTTACCGATTTCAAAAAAAGTAATAAAATAATTAAAAAATAATAATAATAAATATTATAATAAATTTTAGCAAATGAGATATTTTATTTGTTCTTATCAACGGTGAAAATTTGAAAGAAAAAAAAAATGAGAATTTTTTTGAAGGAAAAAATGAAAGGCGTAAGAATAATTTCTAATAAAAAATGATAAATAATTTATTCTTTTAAAAAAGAACCCTCTTTGCCTAATTGGTGGTTGCACCAATTCAGAGTGGTACCCGCTCTGATACCACTTGTAGGATCGGAAAGACGCTAGAAGGGGTTGAATAATGATCATTGAAAATCGAGAGCAAATTGAATCGAAGTACGTAATGGAAGAAAATAAAATAATACTAGCAAACTAAGTTTTACTTGGTTCGGAGCCTTTGACGACTCCTATTCTAAGGCTCGCACTTGTCAAGTGCTTTCGTTGGGGAATCCACTAATAGTTCTTAAAAAGTGTTACAAGAGTTAAATACAAGAACTAGAAATAAAAGTTACTAACAACAAAAAATAGGAAAGTCTTGGTCGATGGTTGTCGGAGGAGCTTCACAACGTCGTAGGAACATAGCACCGAGGAAGAATGAAAGTCATAGCAGTTATTGGTTGAAGCTCCTGGTCGAAGGCCTTTAAATAGGTCCATTCTAGGCGCCTGGAACCCCTCTGAGGGCTTGGACCATATGGCTTGGTCAATCGACTCACTCCACATCAGCTTATGGATTATTTTTCGGGTTCGGGCGCCCACACCAACTCCAAGCGCCCGGATCCCCTTTTCTTCAACAGCTTTCTCCTGTAAGAAAAAATTTAGTCCAAGTGATAGAACACGTCCAGGAGCTCGGGAGTCTGAGACTAGCTAGGTCTATAAGCCGGGGGCTATAATCTCTGGACTTCTTTGAGCCGCAAGAGCATGCTCGCTTATAACTAGGCCGGTGACTTGGGAGTCTGGGACTGGTCCGGTCTATAAGCCGGGGGCTATAATCTCTGGACTTCTCTGAACCGCAAGAGCATGCTCGCTTATATCCCTACCGGTGGCTCGAGAGTCTGGGACTGACCCAGTCTATAAGCTAGGGTTTATAATCTCTGGACTTCTCTGAGCCGCGAGAACATGCTCGCTTATAACCCGACCAGTGGCTCGAGAGTCTAGGACTAGCCCGGTCTATAAGCTGGAGGCTGTAATTTCTGGACTTCTCTTAGCCGCGAAAGCATGTTCGCTTATAATTCGATCGGTGGCTCGAGAGTCTAGGACTGGCTCGGTTTATAAGCCAGAGGCTATAATTTATAATTTGTAAGAATCTTCAGATAAATTCACTTACATTCTTATTAAGTATAAAAGTTGTTACATAATACACGAGTAAATTACAGACGCACTTTTTAAGCCACATAAGGTTGTAGATGATTCACGCTCTAGGGCTGGTTCAATCTTTTGCCTTATGCATCTTCGAGATAATAGGAGCTCGAGGCAAGCTTTTGTACCACCTTAAATGGTCCTCCCCACTGTGGCTCCAGCTTGTTGACGTCCCCGACCGATTTGATCCGCTTCCATATCAGGTTACCCACTTGAAAAAAATCGAAGAATAACCCTTCTATTATAGTTCTGCCTCATCCTTTGATCGTAAGTCATTAGTTGAGCTGTCGCCTTGCCTCTGATTTCTTCTATCAAGTCGAGGTCCATAAGGCGCCGACCCACTTTATCTTCATCATACAATAGTATCCGATTGGACTCCACACCAACCTTGACCGGGACCACTATTTCGTTTCCATAAACTAGGTGAAAGGGAGTTATACTTGTTGTTTCTCAAGGGGTCATATGGTATGCCCACAGTACACTAGGTAGTACACTAGGTAGTTCATCTACCCAACTTCCTCCGACATGATCCAATTTAGTTTCGAGCCTTTTGATAATTTATCGGTTCATTACTTCCACCTGACCGTTACTTTGGGGATATGCCACGAATGTGAAGGTCTGAGTGATACCATAAGTAGAGCACCACTCTCGGATATTCCTGCCTTGGAATTGTCTTCCATTATCTAAAACCAATTTTTAGGGAATTCTGAACATGCAAATAATATGTTATCATAAGAATTTGATAACCATGCGCTTGGTCATCTAAGCTAATGGCTCAGTCTCCACATATTTAGAAAAGTAGTCCACTACTACTAGTAAAAATCTTTTCAAAGTAGGTACCAAAGGAAAAGGACCAACTATATCCATACCTCATTGATCGAACAGGCAAAAAACTATGAAAGTTTTCAACAACTTCGTAGCGTGATCAGGAATGTTCTGGTGCTTTTGTCAGGACAAACAGATTCTTACTAGCTGGGTGGCGACGACCTGCAAAGTGGGCCAAAAATACATAACCAGCAACACTTTCCGAACGAGAGACCGCCCGTCCACATGACTTCCACAGGAGCCTTGATGCATTTCTTGTAAAATGTATTGTATGTCATCCGACCCGATGCACTTGAGCAAAGAACATGAGAAAGCCTACTTATAAAATTGATCACCAATCAAAGTGAACCAACCAACTCTCTTCTTAATCATACGCGTCTACTCTCCCTCGGCCGGCAAATTGCCCGGTTATAAAAATAATATTATCGGTGTTCTCCAATCACTCTATAATTCAAGGTCAATCTGTTATTCAATACAGGCTACTTGTAGTGTTTGCTCCACTGGTCTGTCTATAGCCCAAGGAATTATGGCGGAAGCCAACTTGGCTAGATCATCTGCTATTTGATTTTCTGATCGAGAAACTTTCTGAATAATTACCTCCTGGAACTCGACCCTAAGTTTCTCAAAGGCTTCTGTATAGAGCTTAAATCGTTCATTATTGATCTCAAAGTTCCCTGATAATTGCTATGTAGCCAACTAGAAATCTGAGTAAATCAAAACCCAAGAAGCCCCTACATGCATGGCATCCTACAAATCGGCTATCAATGCTTCATATTGTGCTTCATTATTAGTATCTCGATAACTCAGCCGAACAAATAACTACATCTTATCTTCCCTAGGCGATATCATAAGAATGCTTATACCACTGCCCTGTCCAATGGAGGACCCATTCACATATATTTTCCAAGTCCCCTCAAACTCTGGATTTTGTACTTCTACTATGAAATCAGCTAAGTCTTGAGCTTTGATGGTCACCTGGGGTTGATACTGAATATCGTACTCACTGAGATCGGTGGTTCACTTGATCAACCTTCTGAAAGTTTCTGGGTTGACAAGTACCCGACTTAAAGTTGTATTAGTGAGAACTATGATCGGGTGAGAAAGGAAATAAGGATTAATCTTACTCCTTTAGCTCCTCAAAAGCTTTATCGCAGTCGACATCCCATTAAAATTTGGTCGCTCGGCGGAGTATCTTGTAAAAAGGCAGACTTGGATCGGTCGACCGGGAGATGAAGCAAGAAAGGGTGGTAATCTGGCCTGTCAGCCTATGTGCCTCCTTCAGATTGCGTGGAGGAGTCATATCTTGAAGCACTCGCACCTTGCTCAAATTGGCTTCTATCCTTTGTTCAGTTATAATGTATCCTAGGAATTTCCCGCTCTTGGCTTCGAATAGACACTTATTGGAATTAAGCTTCAATCCGTACTGCCTTAAAGCATGACAAGTTTCCTCCACGTCAGTGCATAAATCAGTCCCTCGGAGGGACATGATAAGCATGTCATCCGCGTACACTTCCATATTACGCCTGATCTGCTTCTTGAACACTTTGTTCATGAGTCGTTAATAGGTAGCTCATACATTCTTTAGTCCAAATGGCATAACATTATAACAATAAATGCTCTTAGCTGTTGTGAAACTGACCTTCTCTTGATCCTCTTTGGCTAGCGGAACTTGATGATATCCTTGAGATGCGTCCGACATACAAATAAATTCACACTCAGAGGTGGAGTCCACCACTTGGTCGATGCGAGGCAGTTGATAATAATCTTTTGGACAGACCTTGTTAAGATCTCTAAAGTTGATGTATACCCTCCATTTATTTCCTAGCTTAGACACCAAGACAACATTACCCAACCAACTTGAGAATTGGACTTCCTGAATGTATCCTACTCCCAGTAATTTATTCACCTCTTCTTTGATGATCTTATTCTGATCGGCCCTGAAGTCTCTCTTTCTTTGCTTGACGGGCCGATCGTCGAGGTAGACATAAAGCACAAGCTCCATGATCGTAGATGACACCCCGGTCACTTCCTCCTACGTCCAGGCAAAAACATCGTTGTTGCATGTAAGACACGCAACAAGCTCTCTTTTGAGTTCTTGAGGGAGGTCGGCCGCCACTTGTGTAACAGCTTCTGGCCGACCAGGTCGAATCTGGACTTCCTCCTTTTCTTCATAGATAGGGTCGGTGGTGCCTCACGGATGGTATTGACCTCCATCCACTGTATCTTTCGTGCAGAGTTGGCCTTAATTTTTATTATATCAACATAGTACTTGCGTACAACTAGTTGATCTCCTCTGGCTTCCCCAACTTGATCATCCATGGGGAACTTCATCTTCTGGCAGAAGGTAGAGACTAGTGCCCGAAACTTATTCAAGGCCAAGCAGCCGAAGGCTGCGTTAACTACAATGAAGTTCGAACGGTGCGTCCTTACTAGGGGCTCCTCCCCTAAAGATATAACCAATTTTATTTGGCCAAACGGTTGAACCTCAATACCTGTGAATCCATACAAAGGAGTTACCATAGGCAGAAGCTCGCTCAGGTCTAAGTGTAACTGCCTGAACGCTTTTTTGAAAATAATATTGACGGAACTACCTGTGTCAACAAAAGTGTGGGAAAATTATAATTGGTTATAACAGCCTGAATTATTAATGCATCATTATGAGGTATTTCCACCCCCTCCAAAATTTTCGGCTCAAAGCTAATCTCGGGCCCGACCACTTGCTCCTTACTGCAGCTGGCCGCATGAATCTCTGAACGTCGGGCATGTGACTTCATCATTCAGTTGGAGTCTCCATCGATCAGACCACCAACTATCATGTTGATGTTGCCCTAGGCGGCATTATTGTGGTGCTCCTCCTACCGGATAGGGAGCTTCAGTTGGTTTCGAACGGGAGTGGATGTCCGGTCCATTGGTAGCGGTGGTGTCCTCTAATGTCATTCAGTCTCGTGCTGATTTCTTCTGGGCGAAACATTTGGTCGTCGATAGGGTTAGCAGTTGGGCGATAGAGTGCACCGGTGAAATCTTCGATTGCCACCTTGGCGATTAGCCAAAGTATAGCAATCCTGCGTGCCATGGGTAGTTGACATGTGGAGATTCCACCACCGTCTTGGAGCTTCTCGAGGGGGCTCAGGATATCTTTCTTGTTCGACCCCCACATGTTGCACGGCCTGTGGTCATGGTTCTTGATGATAAGGTTAAGGAGTTGCCCGAGGTCCTCTAGGTGGAGTGGGTAATGCTCGACGCTCGGGCATCGGTGCAGTGGTGTCTTTCCTCCGGGAAGTCTGTGCCTCTTCAATATCGATGAATTCGGTCGCCTGTCCAACAAACGATCAAAATTTTTCAACGGTCTTCTAACCAAGGAGATGAAGAAGTCATTATTACTGAGCCCTTGAAAAAAGGCACTTATCAGAATCTCGATAGTGGCTGAAGGGGCGTCCATAGCCACTTGATTGAATTTTTTAATATAAACCCTCAGTGATTCCTTAGGCCCTTGTTTGAGTAAGAAAAGACTCAGGGGAGTCTTCTGGTAGCGTGGGCAACTGACAAAGTGAGGAAGGAACACCTTGCAAAAATCCTTGAAATAGCAAATGGATTCAGCAAGTAGTCGTTTAAACCACCTTTCTGCTGAACCGTCGAATGTAGTGAGGAACACCAAGCATTTGACCTCATCGATAAATTAATAGAGAAGGATAGTATTGTAGGATCGTAGACGTGCTAGAGGGGGGTGAATAGCACGCGTTGCTTTTTCACTCGTTTCGGAGAACACACAGAATACGCAGCGGAATAAAAAAATGAAAAGATAAGCAATGCTAACAAACTTTCTTTTACTTGGTTCAGAGCCTGTGGCGACTCCTACTACAAGACCCGCGATCGTTAATCGCTTTCATTTAGAAATCACTATAGATTCGGAAATTGAGTACAAGTACAAATATACAGCTTACAAGTATTGCTCAAAATTAAACTTGTTACTAACGACTTGGAGAAATAGAACTTCTAGCTTGATCATTTTCGGAGCAACGTTTAGACTTTTTCGGAGTGCGCGCAAGAGCTCAAGATATCCTTCAAGAATTATTGTCAAAGCACCTGGTCGAGCCCTCCTTTTATAGCCGAGCTTGATCTGATCTAAATCCCTCGATCCGGGATCAAGTTTGACTCGTCGTCGATCGGTTAATCAATCCTCCTGATCGATCGACCGATCCTACCTGAATTGGTCCGCCTTCCAATTCTTCTGCTCGGATATACTTTCTTTGTTTGATCTACCGATCTCGCCGTTCGATTGACCGATCCCCATCACATCTAGTCCGATCAACTCTGCTCGGCCACGTCACCGCTTATCCCCGGTTCAGTCGATCGATCCCGAGATTAGGTCGACCGATTCCTCGGTCGAACCCGAGCCACTCGCTAGAACTCTGCTATGTTTGCTTGGAGGTTCGATCGGCCAATTCCTAGGTTCAGCCAACCGATCCAAACCGAACATCAACCTGCATAATCATTAGCCTTCCTGTAAAACAGAGTTAGCACATAGTAGATAATATATAAATCATTTAACTTGACAGTTTTCGAACTGTCCGGTTCTGACTTTGGATTTCCTCTGAAAATCATAGGTCAAACCGACGCCTATTGTTTCCTCACAGGAGAACGCGTCCTCACCTACTCCTCTCATGATAGATTACCTATTGTCAGACCGGTCTTCCAGAACAACTGGACTTTCCGCCCACGGTTACTACCCCCTAGGACCTAGGGTTACCACCCCCTAGGGTTTTCCATAACCTAGGATTACCACCCCCTAGGATTTAGGGTTACTTCCCCTAAGGTTTTCCATAACCTAGGGTTACCACCCCCCAGGACCTAGGGTTACCACTCCCTAGGGTTTTCCACCTACCTAACCGCAGCTAGGACTTTTCCTCACCTTGGGTTACCACCCACTAGGACCTAGGATTACCACCCCCTAGGGTTTTCCACTTGTCTAGAATCCACTAGGACTTTTACCTAAGAATACTTAGGACTTTTCCTGCAAACTCATTCAACCTTGTTAGATAACAAGACAACTTAATTTTGGACCCTTTGACATAATCAAAACCCAGGTTCGATCGTCGAATGCTTCCCGCACTAACAAGCATGCTCAAATTTAAGGAGATGATCCTCAGGGTCAGTTGAGCCTGAGTATTCTCCTATCGCCAAAATCTGATAGTGCTTTGACAGTTTATCTTCTAGCACCTTCTAAGCGAACGGGGTACTAATTTCTTCGAGGGAGCTATATCGTGCGGAAGCTTTCCCCTTCGCCCATCCCGAACAAGTACATCTCTAGAAGACTCCTAGTGTGGTCCTTCTCGACCCATATGCTCAGGTGGCGTGCAAAAGAGAGCTCAGTGGCAGGGAGTCGATGAGTGAGACTCACGCGCCAAATGAGCCACACCTTCTTCCCTAGCTGCTCTCTCCCTCTGATGAGCTGTTATTGATGTAACGAGATTAGGTAGTAGCAGAGTACCACCGGTGGCTCCTTGTTGTTGTTGTTGCTACTGCAGCAATCTCTGGGCTCGAGCATTAATGAGTAGATCTAAGTCTTCTTGCATTAAGATCACAGTAGTGAGTCTTCCAGCTTCCTCCATCTCTAATTCTCAGATCCAAGCGAAAGTTCCCGCAGACGCCGCCAAATTTGATCATGTCTGAAAACTACAGAGATAATGCGTTGGTCATGGTGGATCGGTGATTGACGAGCAGAAGACTCTTTCCTCTGAGAAGAAGTTTCCCTCTGGTCCTGCGCACACATAAATGATCCAACAAAACATTAATTCCTAGAAACTAAGGGGAGTCCCCGGCAAAGGTCCTCCGACGCTCATGTTAGTACAAGCCCGGACAGGTGGATGAAGAACGGTAGCAGATACGTGCACAAGTATGAGTTGCAGATGTTTAGAGAGCATATCTTCGTCACAGAGAGGACTCCCCTTTTATATACCATCTCACATAACCTCTTCAATCATGAGGTGACAAAGTGTGTCAGAGGTTGTTAGGTAAAGGAGAGGCTACGACCTAGGTAATATGTCATAATCGTCTGAGGAATCTTTCATTTACCCATATATATACACCTCTTTTGTCATTTATAGTTTCTATTATCACTGAGGTTAATGAAGAAATATGTTATTATAAGTGGTCGGCTGATGGAGGACAAGATGTTCCCTAAAGAAGGTTCCAAAAGAATATTCTTTGACGGATTATTAGGATGTTGTCTGCTGAATATATCTCGATCGGTCCTTAAGCCGACTGTCTGATTGAGATATTGTATGTTGAATAAATCTCGGCCGATCCTTAAGTCGGCCACCTGATTGGGATGTTGTCTACTAAATAAATCTCAACCGGTCCTTAAGTCGGTCGCCTGATTGGAATGTTCGAATGCATTCTACATAATCTGCTATGTTGTGCATTATACTGCATGTATCTCGATAGCCATTAAGGTGGATCGCCTTTATACCTGCCTCGGTCATTAAGCCGCTCAATTATATTCTATGCAACCTTGAGATACTTGTTCGGAGCACGATATAGTTCTTTTAGTCATGTTGAGAATCTACTTGAGAAATAATATAGTACCTCCTGTTTTCGGGAAGTCCTAATAACCTATGGTTTGCTGAAATTCTGTCCAGGTGGTAATATGAGGGCATATGCTTAAGGCCTGGTCATCCTTCTACTAGACCGAGCATATAATGGGCTACCAAGAGAAACACAGTTACATTATGAGAAGTTCAGTCAGTATATTAAGCTAAGCTACATCATGTCATTACCTGGCTAGCTTTCTATATGACCAAGGCATATAAACTTGCCTGACTTTGTGACCGAACGGATACACATGCACAATGTTACCTGGAAATCAATTAGGGCGATCGTCAATCAGGGTCGCTCGGGCGTGTACATGGGCACTCATACGAAGGAGTTTAGCTTTCCCCTTGACCATACCTATAGTTGGTCTGTTGTGGAGTAAGTCGGTCCTTCCGACAGGCATGTGAGTCCGACCGACCTCACTCTTGGTCACCTTAAGAGAAGGCCACCCTTAAGACACTAACCTCCTCGGGTCGCTCAGTTTAAGGGTTGACCGTCTCTCTCAACTGACCGTCTCTTCCCGACCAAATTATAACTGGGTCTGGTTGCATCTAAGAACCTTAGCGTTGGGCGACTAATCAAAGTCAGGTGAAGGGATGTTGTTCCTTCTTGAATGTGATTGCCAAATTATTTTGACTTTGACTGCCCCGTCACTTTGACTCTAACTGTCACATCATTTTCTTGATCCACTCGTCATAACTTATATCATATATCTTGTAAAGAAGATACAATTGCACAAGTTTCTTTGCCTCTTCAGAAGTAGTTTGCACAATGGGATTATGGGCATGATCCACTTTGTGGATTGATAGGCCATAAAATAGTACTTAGGGTTCAAACCACACAAATTGTCGGTGTTAGCATAACAAATTGTTTTTTATAACTAGCACAAAAGACTTTTTAGCGCTAACATTTATCTTAACAAATTGTCTTTTATAACTAGCACAAAAGACTTTTTAGCGCTAACATTTATCTTAGGCTTGCATTTACAAGAGAAGTTCAAATTCTAATTTTCAACAAGTTACACCCCCAAATATATGCATTATTCAGTATTACTTTCAGTGAACAAATTCTAAATTATATTTTTATATTGATTGTTTTCAGATTTTCTTGAAAAAAATGTACCCATATAATGCATTATTGCATTGTGCGTGTATTTATAATATGTAGTTTTAGTAATTACTTGTACTTTAAATAATTCTCTGAGCTTGGTTTACCAACAAAACCATGCTACAAGCTAATCTTTCAAATGTAGGTGCTTAATTGCAATATAACAAATAGGTGGTCCATGTTTTTGAACTAATCTCTATTTTTCTAAGAACAATTTGCATTACATAAATCCAGCTATAGTTTGCAAAAAAAAAAAAAAAATGTATATTTAAAGTTTGATCCATCTCCCTGTCACATTGAATCTCTACTCTACATTATCAGATAAAGTAGCACACATTTGCAACAATATTTTATATTAAAATTTCTTTAGAAGAATCTGAATTAAAATTCTCAAAAAAATTTAAGATTTTTTGTTTGTACTTTTCAAGATTAAAACTCTCAATAAAAGTTAGTTTATTCAATCTCAAATCAGATTCTTTAATACCTCCAAAGCATGTGGAAATCCTCTTCTCTATCAACCATTCTATGTTTATTTCATTTTATTCTACTTGAGTTTGTTTTGTTCTATTTCAATTATTATAAACAATAAGCTATAACCTCATTTCCTTGTAAACTTGGGCAGTGAACAGCTCATAGCTTCTAAATCTTGTCATCAAGAGTACACAACAAAAATTAGAATGCACATTGTTCAAAAGAAGTAAACAATGTTAGCTTTATTGTCTAGGAGTTGACTTTTAATGAGTTGATAATGTATTTTTCATGCATTAATTGTTAGGGGAAATGAATCCCTGACTTGAAGGTCAACCAATGAGGGGATTCTCTCTAAATGAGCTGCCATTGCATTTGTACTACACAATGAGCAAATGACTCCCAATGAAACCATGAAGTACCAACAATAATATTAATGAAATCCTAGTGCTTGAGGATTTGAGTTTTATCAAGAGTTCATTAAACTTTCCTGACAGCAGAATTTCAACTAATTCTACCATTACATATCAGCTGACATAGCTTTATATATGAATTCAAAAGTTATGTAAAATAGATTTAATATATATAACTTTAGAAGTACCCTATAGTTCTGCTCCTTTCTCTCAAAGTTAATGAGCAAATTGGAGTTCTTTAGTTAGCTAGTTATTTTAATTTAGCCTAGTTTAAATATGCAACCCTGCTTAGCTATATCTTACTACACTTAGGAGAACAAAAATAACTAGATTTTCTCAATCTAGATTCTTTCTATGTTGTAATTAGAATACTGCAGAGTTGGATATTTATTTTTGTCAAGAAGTCACTCATTATGAAGTGAATTGATCAGAAGAGAAATCAGAATACAATTTCACATGGAATACAGAGATCCTCACCAAGAATCATGTCGACACTTTCATGAGAAATCAGTGAAATCAAGGCTAAAGTAACAAGCAATTATTTGAACTGCTAGTTGAGAAAAAAAAAGACTGACCTCAAATTCACAGAGCTTGATGAGTGATGCTGAAGCATTGGAGTCCATGGATTGTGAAAGTTAAAACAATTGGCACCTGTGCATTGAACAATTATTTCCTCCACCAAAACAACAATAATGAGGTGAAACCTACTCCATGCAAGCTGACACAAACTCCACAATCATATTCCTGTTCCCCTTTGATGTGAGCCAAGGAATTGATAGAATGGAATAACATTAAGTCTAGTCCAACCACATCAGTTACCTTTTTGACAATATCATTTGATATTTTTTCTACCACTTAAGAAGACATCAATATCAGCCAAAACTTTTACCACATGGGAACATTATCAGATCATAAGATCCCAACTTTTTTGATGATAATGATGATATTTCTGAATACAAATCATTTTATTCTTTATCTAATTGATGCAGTTTGTCAGGATATAAATCTATGGATCTTTAGCTGTATCATCTAGCAAAAGAATTGCAATGATTCAAATATCCCAATGTCTATATCAGTAAATGTGGCTTTCTGCTTCAGGAACACTGGTTCATACAATTTTGTGAAGATTTAATTGTGTGGAACAAACATTGGAAAATGATGGGAATCATCTGAGTCATTCATGATTCTGACTCGAGAGAAAAGCCAAACAAGAACAATTTTTGATCTTATGCAAGAACAACAACAAAGAGAAAGAGAGCATCTCATGGTTAAATGATTTATGAGAGAAAAGTCATTAACTTGATAAACATTATGACAATGAACTCATCAGAATTCATTTCAAATTTTATTTTTGGATGGAACCAGAAAGATGGGGATGGATTAGCATCATAGTGCTTACAACAAGATTTCTCCTGCCAAGTAATAGCTTGGCTGTTCAAACCAAGTAGATCTATATAGTTTTGTCTTGTCTTTTAGCATTCACAACATTATGAGATCTTAACTCCATCATGATTTGATTAATAAATCTTAGACAGCGGCAAGGGTCTCCCCGTTACCAGATTGCTTGTCGCCATTGGTTGCAGGTGCACCCCTATCCTTGATTGAGGTCAGAGAGCAATTCTCATTGCGTTCATCTGGTTTCATGCGTTGATGTCGGCACTCAAAGCTGCAAAATGCTTCACCCCTGAGAACACAGAAGGGAAAAAGAAATCAAATTTCTGTTTCATGAAACTGAAAGAATCCCAATAACCAACCATCCAAGAGAGAGATGTAAGTAATTAAGTTTTCAGTTTTGAAGAGAAACAGTGGAGCTTTGGGGTTTGCTAATCCGGAATCAAAAAAGTAAATGAATGCGTAAGAGAGAATACATCTTGTTAACAACACTACTGGATGAATTTCGCCTAACATCAATAGAGCCCTCGAGTTTTCACCCAAAAACAAATAAATCAAGCAGGGAAAGCCGCCAAGAGAAGCAGCAATAACGGAAAAAAAAAAAAAGGATTTTGCAGGCCAAAATTCATGAACCAGCAGGAAGCAGAAGCAGCAATACCTGTACATGAAGATATCCCGTCCGAGGACAAGGCGGCGGTTGCAGAGGCCGCATTCCGCGAGAAAGCGCGAGGTTTCCACCACGGCGAAGTCTGCGGAACTCCTGCGGTGCTCCATTCCCCGAGGCGACGGTGCTAGGTTAGCGTTCCCCTGGTAGGTCGCCTCCATCCAATCCGCAGCTCCGGAGGATCTATTGTGGAGGGGGAGGCGGTCGCCGAGTCCTGCGAGATTGTCCTGCTCGGGATTACTCTGTGTGACCTCGGCGTCGGAGACAACGAAGTTGACGGCGAACTCAGTCATGCTGGTTGTCCGCCGCATGGACTGCCGCCTCCCGAGCACCATCGGCTCGTCTCAGACTTCCAGCTCCTCTCCGATCCGACGCAACTGCCAGCTGCGGAGAAGAGGGGGAGATTTATTAGGGAAGGAGGAGAGTGGAGGGAAGTAGTACGGACTGTACGAACGAGAAGAAGAGGAGATTCAAGCTGTAGACGAATCTCGACCGTCAGATGATGCATCAATTTTCGGATTTAATTTATTTTAGGGAATTTATTGTTTTCTTTATCATTAGGAAAAAAATGAAAAGGTTCTCTCTATTATGGTTTCAGTTAAAAGAGCATTTTTTCGAAAAAAAAACATATATATACTTATCAAAATAGAGCACTCTTATATGATTAAAATAAATTAACTTAAGCTAATCAAAATAATTACACATAAAAAAACTCTTGTATTAAAATATTCTTTATAATTTAATTAAAATTATTTTGTAGCAATTATGGCTTAATTGCTGGAAGCAATTATACCATAAGTTATTTTAATTTTTTTTTTCAAAAAAAACAGACCATTCGTTTTTATTGGAATGTATTTCTTTTTCATTTATTATTAAAACATTGATTTATTCACGTACATATTTTTGTTTTTAAAAATATTTATATTTTTAATATTATTGTAGTAGTTATGAGATCATAACTACTGCTACAATATAAATATTGCAACTATAATTAACACTAATAATATTATACTAGTGATTGTGCACACGCGTCGCGTGTATAATATAATACATTGAAATCATATTGACCCTTTATAATGAAATTATATTAATTAAAGTATTTTAGTATTATAATACTAAAGTAAAGTCATTAGGGTAAAGTACCTAACTTTTGAAAATCTAAATTATTTGGGTCTTTGAAAATCCGAATTGTTTGGATTTTTGAGTGTCACCCTTACATTCAGAATCAAGAATTAATTATTTGGGTAAGATTCGTCAGACCCATGTAATAGTATAATAATGCAAGGGTGACGCTAGAGAATCCCAGCAATAAACTATTGTAACGGATTTCCCTATGAAAAAAAATTAATTTAATTTAATATTATACTTATCTTAGTAAAAAAAACTAAGAAAAGTATATTTTTTAACATTGTCTGCCTAAACTATTTAAACAATCAAAGAAAATTAATGATGAGAAACATTCATAATAATACGAGTCTCGAACTCTATATCACTGATTATTTCGCTTGTAGAATTACTAATAAACCTTGGAATTATTTTTAGTGTGAATAGAGAAAATGATATTAACATAAATTTATTTTAGGCTAAGTTAGTTAGTAAAGGGAGAGATTTTTAATAAAATAGTAAAATTATAGTAATTACTATTCATAAATGCTACAATATAAATAATATTGAAAAAGATCATTTTGATTTTATTGGAATCATGAGGATGTTATTTTTATTTATTATGAAAACAAATATTAATGTAGCTGCTACAATATTAATACTTCAATTGTAAACAATACTAACAATATTATGTTATAGCAATTAGTGTTCATAACTATTATAATATCGACATTTTATATGTCAACATTATATTATAGCAACTACAAGTCATAATTATTATAGCATAGATAAACGCCCCCGGGGTTATGGTGAAGCGGCAGGATATCTAGGTTGTCACTCAGGCATCCGCGATTTGAGTCTTAGCTATGGCGAATTTATAGGAATTTTTCCTCCAAATGTGACACGCAACTAAAGGATGTTGGGCTCCTGGGCTGCCCGCTGCGAGCGCTTCCCGATTTACCCTGGTGGTCGTTGAAAACTTTCATGGAAATTTTCATGGGACCGAGTCGATCATCCTAGACTCGACGTTACCCAGTCTGATTATTTTTTTTTATTATAACATAGACAATTTATTTTTAATAATTAAAGATTATATTATAATAATTGTGAAATCATAATTACTACCCAACCATAGTAACTAGAGATCATTGTTGCTGCACGATAAAATATTAACAGCTACAACTATATAATAACTAAAGGATCCTATTTGTTATAATTGTGTAATGATTATCATTTCACAACTATTATATCATCGAAAATAAAAATATTTTAGAAATTAAAAATAGACTGAGGTGGAATAATAAATAAAAAAATGGTCCCCTTTGGATGATTCCAACACTTTTGTCCTTAAAATTTTTTTCCCTTTATAATTCATACCATATTTAAAATATCTCCAATAATTTTAAAATCCTTCAAAACGTTTGACAAAATAAAACTCAAAATAGTATTTAAAAAACTTGAATTCTATTACTTAACCTGACAGCATTTTTTGTTTTAATTACATGATTGAATGATAAATTCTGTAAACAAATATTGCCATATATATTGATTAAGTAAATATTTTGTCAAGCAAAAAAAAAATGAAATTTTGAAGCTTGAAGTATATTACTTAAAAAGATTTGAAAGTAAATTGTGAAGTGTCTTTTGAGAACCTGATCTTGAGGAGCACTTGAGAAAATGATATTCCAAAATAAGAGTTGTTTGCACAAAAGATCTTCAAGAACTTTTCAATTCTCAACAAACTATATTATTTGATTGATTTTGGAGATATCAAAAAGTATAAATCTTTTAATACTTTTGCAATTTTTATAAAATTATTCTCTACTTCAAATTAATTTCTACAAGTTTTCTAAAATTAATTGAAGATAAAAAAATAAATTTAAATTTAATTCATTTTTAATGTTACTGGTGCATAAATTATCTCTCGATTGTACAATTATTCTTTCTATATTTAATTGAATAAATTAAAAATTAAATTATTTTAATTAAATTCTCTGTTAATCAACATAATTAATCTAAATTATTTAATTAGTTGACTAGGATAATAAACATCTATTTTTATTTTTATATTTTTTTAGTTGATATCATGTATCTAGTTAATGTTGATTAATCTTTGGGATGATTAGTCCGGCTCCATAGAAAATTTCCATCCACTATCAGAATAAATTGCGAAGTACTCACAGTAGACGGTTCAATAATCCAGTATTCTTAGGTCAATCGTTCATTAAAGAAAATATAAATACTTAATTATTAATCAATGTTGTTGGTGCAATAATGTTCCAAAGTGATCAAATTTGATTAAGTTGTTTTGATATATTTGACAATGGTTTAATTGACATGTATCTTGTGTTTCTAGTATGTGTATCAGGGATGCAAGGACTCGAAAGACTACACATGAAACTCGTAGAGTTCATGACTTGCCGTGTTGAAATTATATATTGTGATGGATGACTTGACACAATCAAGTTAGTTGGATGGTTATAGTTGATGGCTTAAAAGTCTACACATCAAGGTGAAGTCTAAGGTGATCCATGCAAGATGGTACGAGACATTTGAAAGATCAAAAACTCCTCGAGAGGTAGACTCGGAGAAAGAAGCAATTGCTAGCTAGTTTGATTGTTGACAACTTGTAATGTGGTGAGCATATGTGCTTGACGAAGGATAGTTGACGAAGGATAGAGTACTGAGCACCCAATCGGCAGGCCGGTAGGAGATGGACTCCGTAGGTGAACAACTAAAGATTGCACATTAGAGCAACATTAAAATATCAAAAGGTTCAAGACCTAGAAGCAATAGACCATACAAAGATTACGAGGAAAGTATAATCTTGTATTTGAGCCTTTGGGTAGGCAATATGATTGATGGATGATGTGAAGTTGAAGACCGAAAGCCATGTGAGTCATGAGAGAATACCAATGATTTTAAATTTAATCTTTGGGGTTCACATGGTCATTAGGGATAATTAATGTGTGTGACTAGGTAGGAACTTAGACTCTTTAATAACTTGTAGGAAGCCTTTGACAAATGGGTGGTTAAGCTCAATCTCAAACTTTATGTAGGCTTACAAGGATTGAAATTGGGATCACGCAACTGAAGGTGAGTTTCAATCAACTAGAGTGTTCAGTTGACTAAACAAAAGGATTTGATGAACAATATATTTTTATTTAGGCTCTAGCTGACTAGAACTAAAACTAGTAGATTGAACATGAACTTCAATTGATTACCCAATTAGTCATTGGTGCTCCATCAGTCGGTTATAGTTTTTTTCAAACGACTAAAGGGGCAAAATGGAATCGTTGGATCCTTTTCCCATATCATCCATGAAGGTTCTTTGACTTGTAGGATGCACACAAAAAATTATGATTTTGTTGTGACATGGTGCTCGAGATGAACAACATCCAAGGGTTTGCATTTGATGAGACGGATTTTTATTGCAAGCTCTTGATAACTCTTCTAGTAGTAAGTGATCCTACACATAAGTATTGTGTAATATATTCACCGCAAGAAAATCCTTATTCAATAATACTCAAAAGATAACGATTTTATATCAAAATCGTTATTTTTTACCTTTTAACAACCATTGTCTTTGATCATTTTTTTAATCAAAAACAACTGCTTGTGAAAAATCATTGTCTATGAGCGACTTTTTGGGGGCTACAACAACATTTTTTGTCTATAAGCATTTTTTTAGGGTGGGGTAGGGTTGGGGAGGGTTACGACAACAATTTTATTAGTCGTTATCTATGTATGTTTTCTGGGTCAAAGACAACAATATTTTAACTAGCCCGATCATCTTTAAAACGATTGAACTGTGGCTTCCTTTTTGAGCACCGCAAGTTTTTTTCCACTCTTTTAAGCTCTGCCCAACTGAAGGAAGAGAAGAAACCCGAGCACTAATTTTTGGAACCCTAACTCACAACTGTCCTTCGCCTCGCCTCTTCTACGATCGATCGAAGATGAAACTCATCAGGTTAGCTTCATCTGTAGAAACTAATAGATAAAGAAAAGAAATAGAATAGAGAATTAATTCTTTGATATATTATTTACTAAAACAATAAGTTTATTTATACAAGTTATCCAAACAATAATGGAAAGATTAAATATGACATACAATTATGAGTATAGTAATGAATATAATAGATTTGGAAGTATTATTTTTACTATTTGATTTATGTCGATCTTGATTTTGATTGTGATGCTAAATATAATAAATCTTAATTGATTTAAATCAATTTGAGATTATTTTCTATTATTGTCATTACCCATCGACAAACTCAATGGGAGTTCCTGAACGTTGAGGTTGAGTGCTAACTTAGTGAAATATTGTCTGGATAATGGTTTGGTAAATATATTAGCAATTTGATCTTCAGTAGAGATGTAAGAAACTGAAAGTTGTTGAGTCACCACATGCTCACGAAAAAAAATAAAAATCAATCTCTACATGCTTTGTATGAGCATAAAAAATAGGAGTTGCCTCAAGATAAGTTGCTCCAATATTATCGTATCATATTTTGGGTGTAGCAGTTGGGAAAAAGTGTAATTCCAAAAGAAGATATTGTAGCCAAATAATTTCTAACATCGCGTTAGTTATAACTTTATATTCATCTTCAGTACTTGAGCGAGAGACTATAGGTTACTTCATTGAAAGCCAGGAAATAAGATTTTGCCTAAGAATATGGCATATCCACTAGTAAAGCATCTATCTTCGGGAGATCCAACCCAATTTGCATCACTGTAAACAATCAACTCTCGTGAGGACTAATGATATAAAAGAAGACCATGTAATATATGTTGGTGCAATATTCCCTAGGTCAAGGTTGACCTGGTTGACTAAGCTTGAGAAGGCTCAAACTTGAGTCTTGATGTTTGAGTTTCGATGTTTGATAATACATTGATAATACATGGAGATTGCAGGTGCAATCATTCATTTGGGGAGATTGTTGGTATAATTCTCCTTTGGTTATGATTGGCCAGTTAGATGTCAAAAAGAGTCAAGTAGGTTAAGACTGACCGGATACCTGACTGAGAAGTCCTGGTGAGTGAAGTCAGACAGTTGGAGAAATCCTGGTGAGTGAAGCCAGGTGAAAGACCTAGTGAGTGAAGCTAGGCAGTATGAAAATCCTAGTGAGTGAAGCTAGGTGAAAGTCCTGGTAAGTAAAGCCAAGAAGATGGGAAACCCTAATGAGTGAAGCTAGGTAAAAGTCCTGGTGAGTGAAGCCAGGCAAATGGGAAGTCCTAGTGAGTGAAGCTAGGCAGGAGGGAACTCCTGGTGAGTGAAGCCAGGCACGTGAAAATCCACGTGGGTCAAGGTTGACCGAACACCTGGTGTTGAGAAGTCCAAGTAGATCAAAGGGTTGACCGGATACTTGGCATGAGAAAAGTCTAAGTGGGTCAAAAGGAGTGACCGGACACTTTGTGAGTAAGTCCTAGCGGGTCGAGGGTGACCAGACGCTAGGCATAATGTACCAACAGGTCATGGTTGGCCGGATGTTGGTTTTAGGGGACGTTGGACTTGTTTAGGCAAGTAAATGTGGGTTGAATCAATCAACCGATCAATTGGCTCATGCCCAATCGATCGGTTGATCGATTGGGTGAGTCCCGCGGCAAAAAGCCTCCCTAATCAATCAGGTGATCGATTGGGAAAGATCGTCGATCACAAAGAAGGCCTCCCAATCGATCGCCCGATCGATTGGGAGCCTCCAATCGATCGGATGTTCGATTGAGAGGTTGGAATTTGCGCGATAAGCCCTAGATCGATCTGGCAATCGATCCAGATGATTTCTAAATAGCATAGAGGCGCTCTGGATCGATCAACCGATCGATCCAAAGCCTCCCCAATCGATTGGGATCCGACCGTTAGCGCAGATTTAGCCGTTGGCGTGCGTTATTCTTCGGTAGAGCTTCCATTCTTCTCCACAGCGAAGAACACAGCGATTTCTCCACTTTCACAGCCAGATCTTGAAGGCTCTTAGAGACAAGTATAGGTACACTTCCAAGGTTCAAGAGGCAACAACAAGCAACAAGTAAGCAAGAAGAAAAAACTCTTTACTTGTATCTTTTGTATTTTCTTCTTGCGTGAGTTGTATTTGTTGTGTGGGTTTGTACAAGACTTCTCCACCTTCGGTAGTTACCGTAAAGGAGTGTTTTCATAGTGGAAAGTGCTCGTGTGTGTGAATTTTTAGATTAGTCACCTCTTCTTGAGGCGGATACCAAGATCTTGAAGGCTCTTAGAGACAAGTATAGGTACACTTCCAAGGTTCAAGAGGCAACAACAAGCAACAAGTAAGCAAGAAGAAAAAACTCTTTACTTGTATCTTTTGTATTTTCTTCTTGCGTGAGTTGTATTTGTTGTGTGGGTTTGTACAAGACTTCTCCACCTTCGGTAGTTACCGTAAAGGAGTGTTTTCATAGTGGAAAGTGCTCGTGTGTGTGAATTTTTAGATTAGTCACCTCTTCTTGAGGCGGATACCAAGTAAATCGTTTTGTTAGCGTTGTATTTTTGTTTCTTGTACATTCCGCTACATATCATCACCGAGAAGCAAGCAACAAGCGCACGACGAGCTATTCACCCCCTCCCTCTAGCTACATTTCAATCCTAACAAGTGGTATCAGAGCAATGTCGCTCTTCACCGGAATCATCGCCGGAAGGGGCAACAAGGCTAGAGGGTGAAGAAGTTGAAGCAAATTCAAAAGTCAAAGAATTCATCAAAAGCTTAACTTCAAATGGAATTCCGAGATGGACTCAGATTCGACACGAGGGTGCCTCCACCATTCACGATGACGATCTTCGATTCTTGGAAATCAAGAATCAAAAATTTCTTGATGATGGAAATAGAGCATTGGTTTTCTCTAATGGAAGGCTTCAAAGCTCCAAGAAATTTAAAAGGCAAGATCCTCAAGAAGAGAAAATGGAGCCAAGAGCAAATTCAAAGGAGCGAGGCAAATGACAAAGTGACCAAGCTATTGGTCAATTTATTGCCAAGCAATATTTTGGCTCAAATTGGAGAATTCAAGGATGCCAAGGAGCTTTAGAGCAAATTGGCAAAGATTCAAGAGATCCCCTCCATTGTACCAAATCAAGATGGACCCAAAGAGGATGACTCAATGGATCAAGAACAAGAGCAAGAGGACTCCGAAGTTGAGAGATTCTCAACTTCCGAAGAGGAAGTCCAAGAAGCCTCATCTTCAAAGAAATGCAATGAAAAGAGTAAGGAAGGAGCATATTCCTTGTTCCATGTACAAGATGAAGATGAAGAAGCCTCCACCTCTAGGATTGAGGGGGAGAGACCTTCATTGATACCAGATCAAGAAAAAGGAGAAGCTTCTACTTCCGGGTCAAGCAAAGAAGAAGAAGATGATGCATCCTCCAAAAATCAATAGACATCAAATGGAGGATCAAGTGTCATCCCTATACATAAAGGTATAATCATTTCAATTAAAAATAAAAATCATATTATATGTTTTGAGTGTAGGGAACATGGGCACTACAAGAGTAAGTACCCTAAATTGGCCAAGAAGAAGGGTCAAGTGACACCTAAGGGCAATGAGAAGCCCAAAGAGGCCGCCCCCATAACAAAGAAGAGCAAGGAGCACATTGTGTGCCTCTCGTGTCATCAAAAAGGATATTATCGGAGTCAATGTCCGAAGGGGAAGAAAGCGGTCAAAGCTAAAGGAAAAAGCACAAGGGGGAGCTTCTAAGGTAAAACCGAAGGTACCATTTATTGAGCCTACCCCTTTAAATAATGGTAAAAAGCATGCTAGCTCTAATTTATTTCATTTTAATGCTATTTACCATAAAAATAGAAAGCATGATAGCATTAAGGAAAAACATGTAGCTCTTCATGCTAAAACTACCACACCTAAGGTTAGGAAGGTAGATAAAAATTTAGGCAAGAACTCTAAGGATTTTAATTATAAGCCTAAAAATAAAAATGCTCAAGGACATAGTGAAAAATCTAAGGTTGAGGTATTATGGAGAGAAAATCAAGTCTTGAGATCAAGACTTGATACATTGGAGAGGACCCTTAGACGAATTACAAATGAAACACAAGGGTCCAAGAATCATAAACTAGGTCTACGAAAACAACAAGTGTCATCCAATGATCATAGGGGTTTGGGATACAAACCTAAACCAAGAAGGATGTGCCTTCTTATCATAGGGTTCCATATAGTTATGGAACCAACTCTAGGTCTAGTGGTCAAGTAAAAAATACTAGGGAAGTTATCCCTAAGAGTATTTTTACGACAAATGTGACTTAGACTTCAAAAAAGTCTAAGAAAGTCACTAAGAAGGTCACAAGGGAAGAAATCCCTAGAGTTGACCTAGAAAAGGTGACCAAGGCTTCTAAGAAGCCTAACAAGGTCATTAGGAAGGTATCTAGGGAAGTTATCCCTAGTGAGTACCTAGAGCATCCAAGGAGCACCAATAGGTTTTGGGGTTCCTAGGAGCATCTTCTCTACCCCTTAGATGGGTTAGAGAGTGTCAACTCTAATTGGAAGGGTAGTTAACCCAACCTTGATGAAGTTGACACTCGGAGAGCATTTTCAAGGTTGTTATTAACCTTTGAAAATGAAGTGGATTTTCATTTACTCTTTAAAAGAGTAAAATGTGTCATAATTTGAAAATATTGATTTTATTTTAAATTGGAACAAATTGGGAAAACATAAGAAATACTAAGTTGGAGTTTTGGTACTTTCTTAGGGATTCAAAGGTGAATCTAAGCCTTAATTTAAAGTGCTTACTCTTTGAAAGAGTAAAATGTGCCAAAGATTTGAGGATTATACTTAATTTTAATTGGCACAAATTTAATCATGGGATAAAGAAATGCGAATTTGGATTTTGGCATTTTCATGAGTAGATAAGGGGCAATCTAGGTTAATTTTAGGTTTAGCTAAGGATTTAAGGACACTTAAATGGATAATCTAGGTACTCTATTTAAGCTAAGCTACCATGCTTTGTCTGCCCATCACATGTCGCTCTTGAATCCTAATGTCATCCTGGGGGTTCAGAAATCGATAACATTATATTAGGAGGGATGGAGAGTGAGAATGCTCTAGAATGAGATGATTGAGTACTAGATTGCCAAGACGAGGGAGGGGGTCGATTTGATGATACATGTCCTCGAAAAATTGAATCATATCTTTTATAACAATTTTGAGCATAATGACCATAGTTAAAGCAAATCTGACAACATCCTCAACTCGACCTTGGCCTCTAAAACCTCTGATATGATTTTGATGGTCATGTTGGGGAGAGGTTGATTATGTTGATCAGGTTGTGGAGCTTTGCTAATCATGTGTGCGGATAAAGACAGAGAATCTGATATCCTTTGAGATTGTATTTGTAGAAGCCTTTCATGAGAAGATAGCATACCATGAAAAGTTTCAAGTGGCACTTGATCCATGTGAGTCGTCACACTAGGAACAAAGCTATTATATTGAGGACCCAAACTTGAAAAAACATGCATTAATAGTTCTGGATCAGAGACTGGATGTCCAATTGTAGCTAGGTTGTTGCCAATGATCTTGACTGATTGCATATAATTATTGATAGAGGCATCTCCTTGTTGCATGGACTATACTTGTAGATGAAATTAGAGAGCCCGTGCTTGAGAGTGAGATGCAAAAGCATGATCACGAGCTTCCCAAACCTAACGAGAGGTGCTGAGGACAATGACCATGGGAAGTATAAGCTCAATAATTGATGAAATTAACCAAGTCAAGATTAATTGATCCTTCCTAAAACAAATAGCATAGAATGGATCATCTTTTTTGAGGTGGGGATGAAGTACTATTAACATGACGAAGTAAGTCATGAACACAAAATAACGAAAGAAATTGTAATTTTCATAGTAAATAGTTATCATGATCAAGTTTAACTGAAAAAAGGAACCATATAAAAAGAGAAAGAGATATTTTGTGATAATGCAGGGATCTTGGTAGAATCTAAAGAAGACATTTTTCCCTCTTTTTTTATGCTATCTATTTTTTTGTTCTTTTTTCACTTTTTTCCGTTTCTTTCTATTTTTCCTACATTTTTTTCTCTGTTTTTTTTTTTTTGCTTTTTTTCCATTTTTTTTGGGATAAAATGGTTTTTTTCCCCATAATGGGGAAGGGCAAAAAAAAAAAAATGAACAAAAAAATAAAACGAATAAATAATAACTCTACCTTACTATGATTGACGTTGCCGAAGTTGTTACCGTTGACAGAAAAGAGTTGCTAATGAAAGGAGAAGAAAAGCTATAGTTGCCATCATCGAAGTTGCCGAGGTTGCCATACTGTAGACTATGACATCAAACCAGCATGTAGAAACTCTTGTAGTTGCTTTAAGAAAAATTGGGAGGAAGAGAAGATGATTCTGATACCATGTAAAAACTAATAGATAAAAAAAGAAATAGAATAGAGAATTAATTCTTTGATATATTATTTACAAATGTCAATAAACTTATTTATAAAAGTTATCCAAACAATAATGGAAAGATTAAATATGAAATACAATTATGAGCATAGTAATGAAAGTATTATTTTTATTATTTGATTTATGCCGATCTTGATTTTGATTATGATGTCAAATATAATAAATCTCAATTAATTAAAATCAATTCAAGATTATTTTTCATTATCGTCATTACCATCAACCTCTTTCCCCGCACTGTTGTCCCCATTTCTTTCCCTTTTTGTTTGTTTTCTCATCTCTAGCGGATCTCCAGTCGCAAAAATGTCATTTGGTTTTTGATAAAGCTCACCAACGAGACCATCTCGACCGAGCTCAAGAATGGCACCGTTGTCCATGGTACCATCATCAGTACGCTCCTTGCTCATTATTGGTCAAAAGTTGGCCCTTCAGTGAGACTCTCTCGCATAGGTTTATTCTTTGGGTTTTGGGCGCTTTGTTTCGTGTGAATTTTTTTTACACGATTTCATAGTTGCACCACGAGGTTGAAGCGATTATTTTTAGGATTGTTTTCTCTCTTATGGACTGGGATATGGGTTGTGTATGCTTGGTTTCTACATCTTTGGTGTTGGAATTGCTCCTTTTTTTTTCAATTTCATATGGTTCATTCACCTGGAATTCATCAATTGTTAGTTGAAATCTTTAATCTTTCTATTTTTTTTTGTTTCCTTTACTATTGTACATGCATGATACCCTATGTTGATGTGAGTTCTAACTGTTACCACATTGGTAACTATTTTTGTTGGCATTTGAAACTAATTTTATAGGAGAACGGTTAGTTGATTATTATTTTAACACATTTTGGGAAGTGAACTTGTTTAGAACAACATTATGGTGGTTGTTGGAGTTTAAACAGTTAAGGTGGCGTTTAGTTCTTTCTTAGAAATTGAAATGAGAATGAGAATGAGAATGATAGTATTATGGAATGGGAATAGATATGACATAAATATCACTCTTAAAAATAATTTTTGGTTAGTTGAATATTTTCTATGGGAATGAACTAAAATTTTCTTTTTACCCTTAAAGGAAAATAAGAGAAAAAATTAGATATGAGAGAAAGTTGAATGTGAAAGAAAAATATAATAGAGAAAAAGATAAAAAAATGTGTGATGAGAGAAAATGAGGAGAGAGAAAGTATGATAAAAGAAAATGAAGAGAAGGAAAGTGTGATGAGAAGAAATGAGGAGAGAGAGTGTGGTGGGAGATATTAAGGAGAGAAAAAGTATGATGAAAGAGAATGATGAGAAAAAAAATGTGATGAGAAAAATAAGGAAAGAGTGTGTGATGGAGAGATTGAGGAGAGAGAAAGTTGTTGGATCGTAAGCGTTCGATAGAGGGGGGGTGAATATCGATTAAAAATATCGAAGGGGTACGCAGCGGAAAAGTAAATGCAAAAGGATAAAGTAATGCTAACACGAGTCATTTTTTACTTGGTTCGGAGCCTTTGTCGACTCCTACTCCAAGGCCCGCACACAAGAGTGCTTTCGATGGCCAATCCACTAGCAATTCAAATATTTGATTACAAACTAAATTACAGGAATGCTAATAGAAAAGCAATACCGACAAAAGGAAGAAAACAAAAGAACAACGCATGGTCGGAGTAGCTTCATAGCATCGCAGGAGCACAGGAGAGCAGATTATCAGTTGTTATCGGAGCTTCAACCTTGACCCTCCTTATAAAGGAGGTTTGGGGTGCCTGGAACCTTCGGGGCGGCCTGGAAGTGACGTAGCCGAGCCAATCAGTGAGCTCCACTTGGCGACGTGACGCTGGGATAGAATTTCACCTCCCAAGCGCCCGAATCCCTCCCGGGCGCCCGAACTTCTGGGCACCCAGATCCATCCCGGGTGCCCGGACCTCAGTTTTCTAATAACTTCCTTCCTGCAAGAAAACGTTAGTCCGAAGGCAAACATATGATGTATATATCCTGAAAAATAAGGTGTTAGCACAGTTTAAGTTAAACAATTAGAGTATTAGCTAGATTCCGTCTCTCTGAGACTGGAATCTAGTCAAGATCTCGACTTAGAGTTCTGAAATGGTTCTAAGTCAGATCAGCACCTAAGTTCCCTTCCCGAGAACGTGCCCTCATAGTCACTCCCTTCTAGTGACTTATCTCCACTTACTTGCCAGACGTCCGGTCAACCCTTCGACCCGTCTAGACTTCGTGTCAGCTACCTGGTCAGCCCGTCGACCTAGCTGAACTTCCCTGCAACACTAAGTTAGCATAAAAAATAGTGATAATAGGATTCAAGTATAACCTAGGGTTACCTCCTAGGTTTGCCTTGCTTCACTCACTAGGACTTCCATTGTTTGGCTTCACTCACCAGGACTTCCTCCACCTAGCTTCACTCACCAAGAATTCCTCCACCTAGCTTCACTCACTAGGGCTCGTCTTCACTCACCAAGACTTCCACCACCTAGCTTCACTCACTAGGGTCCGACTTGACTCACCGAGACTTCCACCACCTAGCTTCACTCACTAGGGCCCAACATCACTCACCGGGACTTCCACCACCTAGCTTCACTCCTAGGGTCCGACTTCACTCACCGGGACTTCCACTTTGCCTAACCTTTGGTTAGGACTTACCTTTGCTAGTCATCTGGTCCTAACTAGACTTCTCGCTCCCAAACATCAAGTCCTGTTTGGGTCAACCCTTGGTCATATTGTCAAACATCGAAACCCTAGAGGTAAATTGCACCAACAATCTCCCCCTTTTTGATATTTGACAATTTTCTTAAGTTAGGCTTGGGTCTTTAAGGGTTAATTCTCAAGATTTGAGAAGTTTGAGAGGGGTTAGGAATGTTTTAACTTTTCTAACTTAAGATTTTCTTAACTTAAGATATCACTCTCCCTCTTTGACATACATCAAAAGGATATAAACTTAAGATTAGTTTCTATTAGGTTGCACCAACAATGGTTGAAAAACTTTTCAAAGTGTTTGCAAACACATCTTTCAAAAAATGGTTGAAGAAAAATTTTCTTAAGTAAGGAAAACTTTCGTAAGCCATTTGTTGAGTTTTGAGAAGAACTTATAAGTAATTTTTTCAAACTAATTTTAAATAAAGTTTCTAAGTTTAAGACACATTCCTTGACGTCAATACTCCCACTGAGGTCAACACTCCCCCTGAAGTCAATATTGGGGTTTGGGTATGTTATTTTTCAAGACCTTAGAATATTTTGCTACCTAAGTGTTAAAGGGGATTTAGGGTTAGCAATATTTTTTTACATAATTATCTCTATATACTTGGTATAATTGCTCATTTATTAAACAACCAGTCTAAAAGATAATTGATTTTAGATTTAGGTGTATTACATAATTTGTTACATTTTATTTTAAGTTTAAAGTTTACCGATTATTTTTTTCCATTTTTTTTATTTTTTTATTTTTTTTAATTTTAGTTTTAGTTTTGATTAAGTTAGTTAGAAAAAAATTTTAAGTTAAAAATATTTAAAATAATTTTTAACGATTGAAAATAATTTTTAAGTTTAAAAGGATTTAAAATAATTTTTAGTTTGAAAACATCTCATACACTTTTTCAGTTAAATTTTTTTTTTAAAATAATTTGTAATTTAAATTAATTTTTAAAATAACTTTTGAGTTAAACTAATTTTATGTTTAAAATAATTTTTAAGTTAAATAAGTTTTAGGTTAAATTAATTTTTAAAAAGATTTTTAAGTTCAAAAACATTCTTAAAATAATTTCTAAGTTAAATTAATTTTTAAAATAATTTTTAAGTTAAAACATTTTTAAAGATTTTTTTAAAATAATTTTCAAAAAGATTTTTAAAATAATTTTTAAAGAATTTTTAAACTTATTTTTAAAGAATTTTTAAAATTATTTTTAAAGAATTTTTAAAATTATTTTTAAATAATTTTTAAAGAATTTTTAAAATTATTTTTAATGATTTTTAAAGAATTTTTTCAAATGATTTTTAAAGAACTTTTAAAATGATTTTTAAAGAATTTATAAAATGAATTTTAAAGAATTTTTAAAATTATTTTTAAATAATTTTTAAAAATTATTTTTAAAGAATTTTAAAAATGATTTTTAAAGAATTTTTAAAATGAATTTTAAAGAATTTTTAAAATGATTTCTAAAGAATTTTTTAACTCATTTTAAAAGAATTTTAAAAATTATTTTTAAAGAATTTTAAAAATAATTTTTAAAGAATTTATAAAATAATTTTTAATGAATTATTAAAATCATTTTAAAAGAATTTTAATATGATTTTTAAATAATTTTTTTAAAATGATTTTTAAAGAATTTTTGAAATAATTTTTAAAGAATTTTTGAAATATTTTTTCAAGAATTTTTAAAGAATTTTTCAAATAATTTTTAAAGAATTTTTTAAATTTTTAAAGATTTTTTTAAAATCATTTTTAAAGAATTTTTTAAAGTAATTTTTAAAGAATTTTTAAAATGATTTTTAAAGAATTTTTTTAAATAATTCTTAAAGAATTTTTGAAATGATGTTTTAAAGAATTTTGAAAATATTGTTTAAAGAATTTTTAAGATAATTTTAAAGAATTTTTTAAATAATTTTTATAGGATTTTTTAAAATACTTTTTAAAGAATTTTTAAAATACTTTTTAAAGAATTTTTAAAATAAATTTGAAATATTTTTTAATGAAATTTTGAAATAATTTTTAAAGAAGTTTTCAAAAAAAAAATTAAAGAATTTTTGAAAAAAAATTTAAATAATTTTTAAAGAATTTTTGAAATAATATTTAAATAGTTTTAAAATAAATTTTAAATAATTTTTTAAATAATTTTTAAATAATTTTTGAAATGATTTTTTTAAAGAATTTTTAAAGTGATTTTTAAATAGTTTTTAAAATAATTTTTTAAAAGATTTTTTAAATAATATTAAAATAATTTTTAATACAATTTTTAAAATATTTTTTAAATTGTCTTAAAAATAAATTTTTAAAAGAATTTTTAAAGAATGGTTAAAAATATTATTAAATAGTTTTTAAAATATCTTTTAAAAGAATTTTTAAAATATTTTTTAAATAGTTTTTAAAATAATTTTTAAAAAGAAATTTTAAAAGTTTTTTAAATAATTTAAAATAATTTTTAAAGAATTTTAAAATAGTTTTTAAAATTATGTTTAAAATATTTTTTAAAAAATATTTTTAAATAGTCTTTAATATATTTTTTAATAGAATTTTTAAAAGATTTTTAAATAATTTTTATATTATTTTTTAATAAATTTTAGAAGAATTTTTTTAAAATAATTTTTAAATAGTCTTTAAAATAATTTTTTAAAGGAATTTTGAAAAGAATTTTTAAAATATTTTTTAAATTGTCTTTAAAATAATTTTTTTTTTTAAAAAATAATTTTTTAACTGAATTTGAAGTTTTTTTTAAAAGTAATTTTAAAAGATTTAAAATAATTTTTAAAGTTTTTAAAATGATTTTTAAAGTAAGTTTAAATTTATTTGATTTTAATTTAATTTTATTTAATTGGATTTAATTTAATTTTATTTAGTTCGATTCGATTGGATTTGTTTTGATTCGATTCGATTTGGTTTGATTTGATTCGAATTGGTTCGATTCGATTCAATTTGTTTCGATTCGAAGTCCTTAGTCATCTCACCCAATCTAGATTTTCGATCAGGGAATCCTATAATTTTTGTGAGATGAGTTGGATTCAATTTCAGGATTTGGTTTAACTTTGTGTTAGATTCAGGTTTTACTTTGGACTTTACAAATAGGCATTCTCTGGATAACTTTTGGGCTATGGTGAGTCACTTGGACATCATTAAAGTAACCATGCTTTCGAGGTTTTCTAAATGGTCCTATCCACTGAACTTAATACAAAACCTTGGTCTAGCTAGTTAGGATCCGTAAATGGTAGCTTCGGTTAGTTCCACTAAGCCAAATGCACCAGGTCGAAGCCATATCTTCCTAGACATGCATAGACAGAGTTTCCCTAACGTACTATCATCCAAAATTTCACCAGTACCGTAGGTCAAGTTAAACTTTGGCCCTTTGAACTAGTCCTAATTACCCTGCCGGGTATGTTGGTTTTGGTTACCCTGTCAGGTAGATTTGTTTTGGAGGTGCCAGCTATTCTGGAGCCTCCCCTAAATTATTGATCTTATTTAGGTTTTAGTTTTGGTTAAAATTTAATGTTTAATTTGTAACTTTAAATTTAAGTTTTTAATTTTGAATTAATTTAAGTTTTAAGTTTTAATTTTGAATTAATTAAATTGGTCAAATTGTCCTTCTTTAAAGGATTGCATTTAATGTTTAAATTTTCATTCAATTTTAATTTTATTAAGTTAATTGAATTATCTTTTTTAATAACTTATTTTTAAAGTTTAAATTTTTATTAATTTTTAAATTTAAATTAATGAAATTGTTTGAATTATATTTCTTTAAAGGTTTATCTTTTAACCTTTTATTAATTATTAATTATGAATTTTCTAGATTATCTTTGTTTAATACATTATTTTTAACATTTAATTTTAAGTTTGTTAAATTTAGTTTTGATTTTATCAAAGTGTTTGATTTTATTCTTGTATTTTCTTTGCCTTTTAAGTTGATATGATTAGTGGAATTTATTAGATTAACCTTATCATTAAAATTAAATTTTTTGTTAATTAAATTATCTTGGGTTTGGATAGGATTTTCTAGATTGATATTGTCTAGGTTATTAAATAATTTATTGAGAAATTTATTAATTTTATCTAGATCAATATTGACCTTGTCATCTTTATCATTTGAATTTTCAGATTTATTTAGGTTTAAATTTAAATTTTTAGATTTATTAATTATTTTCTGTATTCTCTAAATTAATTAGATTTGTTTTATCAGAAAATATCCTAGGGGCATTTTTGCAAGTATTGTCAACTATACTATTTTCACATAAATTTTCAAAAATATCCAAATTAACATGCATATTATTTAAACTACTATTAGCAGGGGTATTTTGGTAAATAGTACTAACATTGAGTGCATCCCCTAATTCAGTAGGCTTTTCCGTTGGATCTGACTCGAGTCTGGATTCGATTTCGACTTGATCGTCTAACTCCAACGGCTCCTCGTGAAGTTTGGTCAGGTAGGTTCAAAACTCGTGGGCATCCTTGACCTTCCCTATCCTGTAAGTAACTTCGTTAGGTAATAAATCTGAAACTAACTTTATTACCTTTTGGTTTGCTTCTGAGTTTTGTGTTGGTCTTCAATGCCATGCCACCATCGAGGTCGTTCATAAGAATAAAGATTTCCATCTGCATCCTCCACAGATTGAATTCATGTCTCTCGTACATCTCATATGGAGGTGGTTCATGGATGCTCCGTCCTTCTAGAAGAGACATTGATCTTGCACACAAGGAAACAAACAAAAAATTCCAAGACTTGGTCTAGGATTAGCAGTGCTGGAGAAACAATATAATATTTCACTAATTAAAAAAATATTAAGATATTAATAAAATATTAATAAAAATATTATTTCAAATTTTGGTAAATGTGATATTTTATTAATATTAACCAACGGTGAAAAAATGAAAATGAAATTTTCAAAAATATTTTTGGAGGGAAAAAAATGAAAGACGTAAGAATATATTTTAAGAACAAACGATATCTAAATTTTCCTTAAAAAACCTCCTTTGCCTGATTGGTGGTTGCACCAAATCAAAACGGTACCAGCTCTGATACCACTTGTTGGATCGTAAGCGTTCGATAAAGGGGTGGTGTTGGCCATGTTGCATGTCACTAGGCGCTCCAAATTAATTAAAATTGAAACTCACTAAAATTAAGACAAGTGTCATAGTAAGGAGTCCCAAGTCGTATTTTTCCAAAGGTAACTAATAAATGTGTGTGTGAACTCTAGATTCGATTCAAAATTGATTTCTCACATTGACAAGGTCATTAGGCATTCTCATCAATCAAGAATCATAAAATCATTAATTGACCAAACTACATACAATCCTTAATTTCAATCACTTCAACAGCCATTTCAAGAATTCATTCACAATAACATAGAATAGAAGTAGCAATCTAAACATCAAATTAAGCATCCAACACCTAAACAAGATCATAGTCACAAAGATTAAATTGCTAACTAAATCACAAAACTCTACAACCTGTTAGTATCAGAATCACAAAACTAATCAGAATTAGATCTAAGATTTGGGGTTTAAAAACAAGAAATTAAAATCAGACACATTAACTCTCAAATAGAAATTGAAATTGCAAATGAAGGTATCAGATTTGAAGATCTGATCAGAGTTTGAGAACAATTCAAAGACACAACAAAGAAAAATAAAACCCTAAACACTCCACATCCCAAAACCGAAACCAATTCTCTCCAATCTGCTGAAAAACAAATGTGCTATCGGAAACCTCCCCTCAAGCACCCAACAACTATCACCAAACTTCCAACTATTAACAGTAGATGCTCATCGTCCTTGAAAACCTCCCCTCAAACTCCTAATCGCCTGATATCTCATCAACCGAAGAACAAAGCTAAAATCTTGTGAATTGCGAAACTAATTCAATTGATCAAATCTACTTAGCTTCGCAGCGGAATGGATATCGGAACAGACTCAGAAACCTCAAGAAACCTCCCTTGAAGCATCTGTTGATTGCGTAAATCGCTGATCGAGAAAACTCCCTCTGCCAGGATCACGGCGATGAAACAGAATCCCAAACGCAGCTGAAGAAACCTCCCTTCGGCCACTCTTTGATCTCGGAAGATGAACGCCGAAGCTTGGAGATCGCTGTCGGTGAAGAATGATGCTCTCGGATCTAGACTTGAGGAATGGGAAGCTCGGTGATGCGGAGAAGAAAAAGAATGCACTGTAGCTCAAAATCGCGAAAACGCCGAGTCCAAGGAACACTGTAGTTCCTCACTGCCTTTTAAACCACTTCAGTTCTGATCGGACGGCTGAAGATTCTCAGCGCTTAATCAACAGTGGAAAACCTCTCAGATCTGGATCAAAACCTCTGGATACTCATCTATGGCTCAGATCTATCCCTCATTAGGTTAGATGAGCCGGATCTTCAACGGATGGCTCAGATCTGCTCAATCTTGGATGAACGGCCTATAATGCTCCTAGGCTTGATCGACTTGATTAGCCCTTGATTTGAGCCCAAATGCAGCCTGATCTGATCGAGTCCATGACCCTTTTGATGCCTACAAAATAAGAATCAAATATTAGCACCAATACTATGAAAATTAGCTAATTTGCAATTAGGTCCAAAATCAAATGCAATATTGAGATATGATGCTAATGTGAGATTAAGCTATGAATAAACCAATAAAAACATGCATTATGATTCAAAATAATATAACCAAAATCATGGTTATCAAATCCCCCACACTTAGCCTTGGACGTCCCGTTCAAGTCAAGAAAACTAAAAATCATCTTCAAACAAATTCCCTAGCAATACTTAGAAGATAGTAAAAGGTAATTAACTAAGGTCATCTTAAAGATCACAACCAATCATGAATACAATCCAAACAATAATCAGTAGGTATGGTGGTTTCAATCCAATTGAAAAATTAAGCAAGTTGCAATCTCATAAGGAATTTACCTAATCTATCTCTCACACTAAGTGGAGCTCACTCAATGTCACTTACAACATTTCACTACCATAAGCTTGCTTATTTTCTAATTCTCCACCACTATAAACATAGCATACATGAATCAAAAGGATTTTATCATGAAGAATTGAAATGGAATCAAACAGAACAATGAAAATGAATGAAATAGGCAAAAGAAAAGAATTCAATGAAGTATATGGGAAGATAAGAGTATTGGAGGAATATACTTGATGAGTTGACCAATTTGATGTAAAAAGAGATGAATATCATTTGTCATTACCATTTCAAAGTATCAAGCTAACCTCCTCTTCAATTTGATGGCAAACAAAGAATCTTGATACTCTCTTGATGTGCCATTTTTCAAAAAAAAAATTCTTCTTTCACTGCTTTTTTTTTTTTCACTTCAATTTCAGAATCTTTAAGCTAAAACAAACTCAAATCATGAAGAAGATGTCCCTCCCCCACACTTAAAATGTTGATCGTCTCGGGCAATGAAAAACCATGAATCAAATGTCTTGATAATCTTTTAGCTATTTTTTTTCTTTTCTTTTCTACAGGTTTTACTTCTCTTCCTCTGTTTGTTTCTTTCTTACTGCTTCATCTCTGAGTTCTGTAATATCACCAATTCAAATGCATAAAAAACAACATCAGATTCAGCTAAACATCATGAAGGATTAGTCTCAAGAATCCATATTAACAACTTCTGATTTCTGCACTGCAGTTTCCAGCATATATATATTTTTCAATTCCAGGGGACTTGCTCAACATTTTCAGCATTCAAATTTGATTAAACTTACAGAAATCAGAGTAAGTCTTAAGCAAACAGACTTCCTTAATGCAATAGCTGTCAAAACCAACTGAGTTCTTTTACCAAAAATTCCTGAACTTGATTTGCAACTTAGTATCAGCTTCAACTTTCATCAAAGAAACTTCAATCAGATTAAAGAAAGTAACCAGTAACCCCTGCTGTGCCATACAGATTCTGCAAAATTCCAGCTCTTGTAACTTCTACATTCCTGCATTTCTGCATTTCTGCATATCTGCTCTAACAACACTATTCAGTTTTAGTTTCTGAAATTCTTTCACTGCTACTTTATCATTTTAACTCCACAAATCTATAGTTTTTTTTACTTCAATTTCATCAATTCACAGCTCTGCAATAATGTATAAATCCGGACAAACTGATTTCCTGAATTTTTGTTCCTGTTCCAATTCAACTTAGAATTGTTTACAATTCATTTACAATTGTTTGGCAGAAATCAGAATCAGAATTCCTGTTTGCATACATCAGCTTCACAGCAAAATTTGGCACTCTAGAACTTAAGTTGGTACATTCTTCACTCCTTGTTTATCTTGTATTTCTCATTAGAAGAAAAGATTCTATTTAATCACAGATGCCAAAGCTTCAATTTCCATTTCAAAACTTCCTCAATAACAACATCAATACTGTAGTTTCAGAAATTAACCCACTGAGGTTACACTCGGCAGAATTTAAGAAGAGTTAAATTTGGAAGCATTTCTTCAGCAACAGCAAGGTGAAAACAGAATTCAGAGATTCAACTTTGTCTGATTTAAAATCTTAAGTGCAGCTACCCAGCTTCCACCTCTAAAAGTAGCACTGAATTCATATCCAGGATTCAACTTCCATTCCAAGGTTTCCCCAACAGCCACACCATTCTTTCTTTTCTTCTTTACTGTTTTATTATCCCAACAGCCAAAGTACGATTTCCAAATAACCTTCCAAAGATTCAGTTCCCATTTGTGTTTCTGAATTGCATTCAACTTTCAGCCTAAACAACCAAATGGTAACAAAAGATCAAATGCTTCATTTGAGTTGAACAGGTCCAGATGCTTGTAACATGAATTAACACACCACTAGAACTTTTAATTCATATTTCAATTCTGTATTTCTTGTAAAATTTCGGGCAAGTAAATGGACAGCAACAAAATTCCATAATAATCTCTTCAAACTCATTCCAACTTCTTGAATTCTGCACTGCATTTCCATTTATTTTCTGATCATGTTAGCAAGAAAACATCTCCAAAGAAATTTGCTGATAAAATTTTGGCACATACTTGACACAACCTAAAACTGAATTCTGTAACTTACTGCTTCTTCTGCATAAAAACCAAATCTGCATAAACCAATTTTCAGCTACAATCAGCAAGCACGTTCTCATTTCAGCAAAGAATTCAGCAAGGATTCAATGGGGTTTGGCTGCCAAAAGATTTGTAGTATAAGATTTCAGATTCATTTAAGAGAACTCATACTTTTTAGACTTCAGAATTTATGAATTCTGAATCTCTGATTTTACTTTCTTTTCTGTGTCTTTTTTGGTGTTATTTCTACATTTTGGACAGCAACAACCTTCATAAACTTTGAGACTAAACTTGGCACGCTGGATTCTATATGTTTCTGAAATTCTATTTCAACAATTTCAACCATTCATGGTAAGTCCAGAACCTAATCATGGATCTCCATAAACTTAAGCATAACTGCAACTTAGTCTCAAAGCCTCTGCAACCTGCAATTTCAGCTTCCATTCTATTTCACTCCTTTGTTTCTTGTTCTTAACTGACACCATTCAAACATTCTTTAATACTAACTGATAATAGAAAAATCAGCTCAATTATACAATTCCATTAGCCATAATTCAGTATCAAGACATCAGTTCCATTTCTGAATTCCTGCAAAATTCTTCTTCCAGCTGGTAGATTATCATTTGTCTCTTCACATTCTCAAATTCCACTGAACTCACTTTTTTACTTGTCTCTACTTCCCCATTCCGATACAAATCTAATACAAAACATTCTATTTCACTTTTAATGCTTAAGTTTTTGCTTCTGAAATTCCCAGCATTTCTGTAAACTTCCAGCTCTTCAAACTTCCTTACAACTGCTATTTTCTTGGCTCCAAGCTCGCTGTCAAGTCCATTAACCAAAGAATAGTCAAATACAATCCTTATACTCACTTTTCTAGTGCATTTCTGCAATCTTATTCTTCTCATTCAACCAAATACAGTCCTTCAAGCACTATCAAGTATAATTTATGTTTCAATTCTGCAATAGTTAAAATGAACCTTGGTAGAAGCTATTGATGCCAGCATTCCATTTGTTTCTTCACGTTACAAACTTTACAATCATTTTAATCAAATTATAGCTTGATTCCATCTAGTTTCAGCTTATCACATCACTTAGAAAGTTATTGCAATTCATAATTTCAACAATTTGAAGCTACCAGAATTCTTCCAGCAGGTTTGTAAAGAATGCATATCAGGATTTAAACAACAATTGCTGTTGGAATTTCAAGAGTTTCAATTCATTCCCAAGGTTTTCAAGGGCTGATAATGAAAGAGTTGCACACACTTGTTTTCATTTGTTTCTGAATTCTATCTCCAGCATTTGTTTCAGAATCCAGGTAGAGTTTCTGAATTTTTCTTTTCTTATCCTGCATATGCCATGAAAAGTAAGCATACCATTTGTTTCCAGCACCTTCTTAAAATTCAACTGAGCCTCCCTCAATTGGATGTTGCAAACTGAATTCTGATACAATCTGATACAGAATTTTCCAGCTCTGCACATCAATTTCTGCAGAATTCCAAAGCTCAATAAAAACTGACCATAGCATCAGTTTCCGATTCCCAATCTGTTCACAAGACTTCTTTTCACAATCAAATGTATTCACTTATATGCTTTACTGAATTGGATGGTCATTTGTAACATTAAATTTCCATCAAAAATTCAGATATGCAGATTCACTTTTTGTCAACTTCTGCATGTTATCAGCTTCACTTCCAACTACTCAAATGTTTATCAATTACTTCTAGTAACTTCATTAGCATTCCAAAGTGAAATTCATTTCTGTACAATTCCAATTTTTCAAGTTCAATACATATCCAAAAATTTGAGAAAGAATTATGCACATGAAAAGACTTAATTAAATTCTGCAACAACAATTCCACATTCTAGATTTCCAGTACTAGTAGTTGTTTAATCTCCTAGTGCACTTCAAATTCAGCAATACTTCCCAAGACTCAACAAATCTGCTGTGCACAGAACCAATCAATAGTTACGATTCTTAAATTCCAAAATAATTCCAACATGCTTCTTCAAAAATTAAGCTCACTGCCATCTTAAGAACTTGAATTGAAAGACATGTTCTCAACAGCATTTTCAATTGGCACTACTAGTCTAAGCTTGGATCATGAAAGGATTTTCTCAAAAAGACCTAATTCAGCACTCCAACCAATTAAAAATACATCCACGTACTCAAAAACACCAAACATCTCCCCCACACTTGAACTTTGTCCTCTTGGCAATCAAACTCATCAAGAATTCAACTAAAACTCCCAATGAAATGAAGGCAAAGCAAAGTGATCAAGAATTAGAATACTAGATGAGAATGTGTAAATAAAATTGTGAGGAAAGAATTTGGAAATTATGAGGGAACAAGAATGAGAAGAATCCTTCATTTCCATGCATACAAATGTTATTGTGATTTTGAAAAGAATCTAAGCAAGTTCTAGAGTTTCAATTGTCATGAGTACATACCACACAAAAATATAATAGAGATTAGGCTTGAAGTAGTCCTCACTAGGTAATATTCATGCAATCAAGCTCAATTGATCAAAATTGAAATCTACTAGCACACTAACCAATATCTTGAAAGAAAAGCATCCAATCATGTTAAATGACCTAAAATTGATGATCAAATTTAAGAAGCTTTTACCATCTTAGAAATATTACTAGAAAATTCCATGGAAGATTTATTCAAAATAAAATGCTATGTACTAAACAAAAATGCAAAGTATGAAAGAAATATGCGGAAGTAAAATGCAAATATAAGAGAATGAAACTAAAGACATGTATAAAGCAAAAAGAAATAAAAGCAAGGAACGAACTCCCCTTAACTCCGGGTGGTTGAAGAAGATTTAAAAGAAGCATCCACGCCGGAAGTGGAGTATCCTTGGTTGCACTCAAATTCTTTTTATTCTTCATTTTTCCCTTCAAAGCTTTTTCTGGAGGTCGAAGGCGGTTCAATTCAAGCATCCACTCTGGAAGCTTGTATTCTCCTACAACATCAATCAAAGAAAACACCTCCCACACACATGTAGGATAAAAAGAAAATAGGAGAATATTAGTGTGGGTAGAAAATTTATTAAGAAATGAATCACACCTAATAAAATCAACAAATGGTACCTCTATTGAAGTTTCTGATGAATCACAAAAAATACTCACCTTGTCATGTTCATAGGTTCTTGGAGTGGTGATTGTTACCCCCTTTTCATCATGATATGTCTCAAGCTCTTGTTCATGTGAATGTTCATCCTCATGTAGTGATTCTTGGATGCTTGGCTCCATAGCACAAGTCCCTACACTTACATCTTCAACTCTTGGTGATTCTTGAGGTAATGCTTCCAGTAAGCACTCCCCTACACTTAAATCATCTTCAAAAATATGTTCAGAACCTGAATCACTAACAACATCTTGAACAACAATATCAGTAGGATCAGAAATTTGCATAATCACATAATCATCACAAAAAATATTAGAAAAATCATGTGAAGTAATGGGAGTAGGGTCAGGCCTGACAGAATCACTACTTCCTATCTCTTCACTGGAGTTTTGTGCTTTCAACTGATTGATGGATGATGCAATTTGATCTATCTGACTCTATATTTTCTGTATCCTTGAAAATTATTGCTCTTGATGCTCACTCATTTGTTGCATGATCTCCTTGAGTTTCCATGTTGATTCATCCATCTGAGGATCGTTTTGTTGAAAAGGTTGTAGCATAAAAGATGTTGAAACTTCTTGGAACCCATATGAACTTTGGTTGACTGGATATGGTTCAATAAATGGTTCTTGTGCACTTTCATACCTGAAACATGAATTATCCACCCAATTAGCATTAAAACTATTAGAAAATGATTCATACCTATTTTGTTGATCCATGTTTGGGTAAATTTGATACTCAGGCTAAAAATGATAACTCTCTATTCCACCTCCATAATTCTGAAAATATGGATCCATGCTAAAGAAATCTCCAGTTCTTCACTACAACACTAAAAATCAAGATTAGAAGATTCAAGAGCATAAAGTTTCAATCACATGAAAACATGAACAGTAAAAGCACTTAATAATTCAAGAATAAACCAACATGAAAATACAAAAAGAATAAGCAATCAAATCTATCAAGATACTAACAAAATAAACCAATCAAATCCAAAATAAACACACATTGCTAGTTAATTCCCCGGCAACGACGTCAAAATTTGGTGTTGGCCATTTTGCATGTCACTAGGCGCTCCAAATTAATTAAAATTGAAACTCACTAAAATTAAGACAAGTGTCGTAGTAAGGAGTCCCAAGTCGTATTTTTCCAAAGGTAACTAATAAATGTGTGTGTGAACTCTAGATTCGATTCAAAATTGATTTCTCACATTGACAAGGTTATTAGGCATTCTCATCAATCAAGAATCATAAAATCATTAATTGACCAAACTACATACAATCCTTAATTTCAATCACTTCAACAGCCATTTCAAGAATTCATTCACAATAACATAGAATAGAAGTAGCAATCTAAACATCAAATTAAGCATCCAACACCTAAACAAGATCATAGTCACAAAGATTAAATTGCTAACTAAATCACAAAACTCTACAACCTGTTAGTATCAGAATCACAAAACTAATCAGAATTAGATCTAAGATTTGGGGTTTAAAAACAAGAAATTAAAATTAGACACACAAACTCTCAAATAGAAATTGAAATTGCAAATGAAGGTATCAGATCTGAAGATCTGATCAGAGTTTGAGAACAATTCAAAGACACAACAAAGAAAAATAAAACCCTAAACACTCCACATCCCAAAATCGAAACCAATTCTCTCCAATCTGCTGAAAAACAAATGTGCTATCGGAAACCTCCCCTCAAGCACCCAACAACTATCACCAAACTTCCAACTATTACCAGTAGATGCTCATCGTCCTTGGAAAGCTCCCCTTAAACTCCTAATCGCCTGATAATCTCATCAACCGAAGAACAAAGCTAAAATCCAGTGAATTGCGAAACTAATTCAATTGATCAAATCTACTTAGCTTCGCAGCGGAATGGATATCGGAACAGACTTAGAAACCTCAAGAAACCTCCCTTGAAGCATATGTTGATTGTGAAAATCGCTGATCGAGAAAACTCCCTCTGCCAGGATCGCGGTGATGAAACAGAATCCCAAACGCAGCTGAAGAAACCTCCCTTCGGCCACTCTTTGATCTCGGAAGATGAACGCCGAAGCTTGGAGATCGCCGTCAGTGAAGAATGATGCTCTCGGATCTAGACTTAAGGAATGGGAAGCTCAGCGACGCGGAGAAGGAAAAGAATGCACTGTAGCTCAAAATCGCAAAAATGTCGAGTCCAAGGAACACTGTAGTTCCTCACTGCCTTTTAAACCACTTCAGTTCTGATCGGACGGTTGAAGATTCTCGGCGCTTGATCAACGGTGGAAAACCTCTCAGATCTAGATCAAAACCTCTGGATCCTCATCTATGGCTCAGATCTATCCCTCATTAGGTTAGATGAGCCGGATCTTCAACGGATGGCTTAGATCTGCTCAATCTTGGATGAACGGCCTATAATGCTCCTAGGCTTGATCGACTTGATTAGCCCTTGATTTGAGCCCAAATGCAGCCTGATCTGATCGAGTCCACGACCCTTTTGATGCCTACAAAATAAGAATCAATATTAGCATCAAATACCATGAAAATTAGCTAATTTGCAATTAGGTCCAAAATCAAATGCAATATTGAGATATGATGCTAATGTGAGATTAAACTATGAATAAACCAATAAAAACATGCATTATTATTCAAAATAATATAGTCAAAATCATGGTTATCAAATCCCCCACACTTAGCCTTGGACGTCCCGTTCAAGTCAAGAAAACTAAAAATCATCTTCAAACAAATTCCCTAGCAATACTTAGAAGATAGTAAAAGGTAATTAACTAAGGTCATCTTAAAGATCACAACCAATCATGAATACAATCCAAACAATAATCTGTAGGTCTCCTCTTCTCCTCTGTGCTACGCCGAAGCTTCTTCCTCTTCTCATCTCTTCGCCACGCCGAACATCTCCCTCACCATCTAGCAACATGGGCCGATCTCCTTACGGTGCCGAGTTCATTTTCTTTTCCCACGCCGCTGCCCTCTTAGTGTGAAGACAACTTGAAGCCACCCGAGCACCGCCGCACCTCTACCCTAGGTGACGGCCAAAGGGGGAAAGGACCGTGCCCTAGATCTGTCTCTCACTGCCGCCACACGAAACAGTGCCACCAGCCAGTCTCACCGTGCCCTAGCACAGTCGCCGGATCCTTGATCACCTCTGACGAGTGGAGAGGAAGAAGGTAAGATTGGTTGGAATTTGGTCGTTGCTTAATTTGTTATCTCCAATTATTGATCTCAATTGGATCTGACCAGTGGGAAAGATTTCCAGCAGGGAGATTGTACTAAGTGGGGTGTTCTTGGTCCGACCCATCTTGTTCCAGCGTCAACAGTGGCTAGGTAGTGAGGTAAGGAGTAGAGAATTGTATCTTTGTTGTAGATTCTGTGTTGTTTGAACTATTGTGATGATAGGTTTGATTTAGGTATGAGGTAATCAATTTATACCGGTGTATTTCCTGACTAACGATCCATACTCTAGGTTAACTAAAGGTATTTGGTTTGGAACGACAGCTGGTGTCTTCGGCAGTGACTCAACAGCCGAATATACATATTTGGCTGAGTTTTGGATTGAGGTAAATGCATTGTTGTTAGTATAAATGGATTGTGTTTGGAATGAATCTAATGGTATGATTAGGGCTAAGACAATTAACCCTAGTTAATTGTTGGAAATAATTTAGGTAGGGTTAATGCAATATGATTAGGGTTTTCCCTAAACGAGGATTGGGTATTTTATTTAGCTGATTGATTCATATCCATTTAGCTAAATAAAATATATATTAATTGATTACAGGACTTTGACACGAGACGAGCATCTCGACGTCGGATTTGGGCTAGATTGGACCTTCCTATTGGAGGAGGGTACCTTGACTTATCTCTGATAATGTCATCTTGATATGTTTAGTAGGTTATAGCCTTTAGTAATAATTATGTTCATTCTTGTTTCGATATGTCACTACCGGATACCTGTTACATGCTTGTTTGCTCACCTGTTATGCATTTATTGTTAGTACCCACATGATTATATATATGCTCATATAGTTGTGACATACCATGCGTCATTATGCTCAGGACCTAGGTTTTTATACCCTACCTGACCTGTGTACCTTAGGTCTTCAGATTTGACCATCGATACTACGGTATATATTTTATATATATGGATATTGATATGCTGTTCAGGATATTGTCATGTTTAGTGTCATGCATCATCTCGCATGATTGCATGCTGTGCGATAGTCTGCTCTATTATTATCGAGCACATTGTTAGTTACATGTATCTGTACACACCACCACTCATGGGTTAGTGGTATATGAGACAGGTGTGTGGCAGTTCTGCTGTTTGGCTCCGTTGGTCTGATGACTCAGCGTGGTAGCCGGTAGACGGTTCTGCTCTGTTTGGCTCCGCTGGTTTAGTATAGCAGCATGGTAGCCGGCAGGCGGTTGAACTCTGTTTGACTCCGTTGGTCCGCTCATGGGTAGTGTGATGCAGTGTGGTAGCCGACAGAGATTCCTCCTCGTCATCGTGTACCGGGAGATGAGAGTATTGAGCTCCCCCATTTATGATTTGGGGTAGGAGGATAGGTGTACTCCGACAGCATCCCGCCCACTCGGTAACTCATCAGGAGCAGTGACGTCAGAGTGCACGGTTGTCACAACCCTACCCACTCAGTTTCACCATTGTGTGAGATGACTGACTGGTGTCAGGGGTGACCATGTCATTGGGATCATATGTGCAGATGTGTTCGGTGTAATATTCGAGGTATCTTGTTCATTATATTTGTTCTGTATGTACACTCGTGTCGATTATGATTTGTTGGAAGTATTACGTTGATTATACTCTTGGCATAGGTGTACATATGTCATGTGAGTGTTGTTTGAGGTGTATTGTCGATTATACCTATGTTGATGTCATGCCCCAGAGGTGTCTCTGTCCGAAGAAATTTCGACAACATCTCCCCTGTATGGGTGACAATCTAAAGCATTTCTACATACAAAATATACATCAGCCACATTCGGCTGGAATATATACACAACCACGCAGTTTATATCATCAGCCTACTCGACTGAAACAAAAACACAACAACGTAAACGCAGCGGAAAACACAAAATAATATGAACATAAGACCAACAACGACACTAACAAAAATACCTGTAACCACTAGACTAAACTCCAAAAATCCACAGTGACTTGTTCAAAAGCAAAATATGCAAAATATGCAAAATTAACATGTCACCCAAACAGTGACAAAATCCAAAAAGAAAACTATCCTCGTGTGTGACGTGGGACTGGCAGTCGGGACTCTCCAAGCATCCATGACTCATCTACCTGTTACCTGCGAAAGAAAACCAATTTGTGAGGTGGTGAGTATTGGAACTCAGCGGGTAAAGAAAGATAGTGCATGAAAATAACATACCACTAGAAAGTGAGCCAAGAGTATACAGTCCCATACAGGAAATAGCAGATACTAAAATATATGTTTGGATTTAGAAGGAGTTGGATTAAGGATGGACTTATCATCTTATTGGATTTGGAGCATTAGGTGGAATTAAACATGATTCCTAATCGAATTAGGTTTGGGATTTGATTTAGCTGTTAAATTCATATGTAATTAGCTAAATCTATATACTATGTGATCGCAGGATTTTGGATTTGAGACGAGCTGCTTGTCGTGGAGGTTGTTTGATACGATCTTCCTTTTTAGGCGGGTACTTCTTGCTTTGTTTTCTTTTAGTACTTTAGAGTCCCTGCCCGAAGAAATTTTGGCAGCATCTCCCCTATACGGCGGACAATCTGAAACTTTCTACATCACCATATACCTCAGCCACATGCGGCTGGAATAATAATAATAATAATAAACAAACAACCACACCATCCGCGCAGTTTATATCAATTTCAGCCTCTAGCTGACACAACCATGCAGTTTAATAGATAACAAACTAGAACAGGGATAATATGACTCAAAAACAACCCTACTCAACTACACTCATAAAGCTCAAAACCGATATCCTACTCCACTACACTCATAAAGCTCAAATCTGACGATAAAATCCACTTACCTCTTCTGCCCTCTAGGCAATTTAATTATTATTTGTTGTCGTATTTTACAGTTGATATATGCACACGGGTTTGGTATGCATTGTTGGAGGTGTCACGATGATTTATACCTATGTTGTGAGTATGTTTGGTGTGTACTAATTGGAGCATTATGTCGATCATACATATGTTGTGTGTGCACGTGTGTCAGGTGTATGGTTGGTAGCATCATGATGATTCTACCTATGTTGAATGTAGAATGTTAAGTGTCTACATTATGTTATTGGTTGTATTACCCTGTCAACTAATTCTCCTATTAGTGGGTGACCGACCCACTAGAATGATGATAGAGTTGACTATGGATTTGATTTGTTTATTAGGTTGTTATACCCTAGGCTAACCACAGTGATCTATGGTAGAGAGATCTCGTGCAGTCTCTAGCTGGATAGTTAGGTGCCTTGGGCACTTATGTATTGTTTGCAGTGGAGCGTTGCTCCCACACATGTTATGGATTGTTTGTGGTGGAGCGTTGCTCCCACATATTACGGATTGCTTATAGCGGAGCATTGCTCCCATATTTATTGCAGATACATATTACGGATTATTTGTGGTGGAGCGTTGCTCCCACATATGGAGGATTTCTTGTGGTAGAGTGTGGCTCCCACATATGTGGTATTTCTTGTGATGGAGCGTTGCTCTCATACTGGAGGATCTATTCTTTGGTGATTTATATTATTGGTAATTAGATTTTTGACTTATTATCGAGGATCTTATGGTTAGGAATGTCTTTAGTACGGACATTGTGAGTTCTTGGTTTTACCATTCAGGTTTACAGTGCCCTAGATGTTTTCATAGACTCGATGATTTTTGGTATTCCTAGGATGTTGGATCAGTTTCCATTGTCTTTGTTGACAATGTTATGATCTATTTCAGATCCGAAGTGAGTCACGTACACCATCTTCACATAGTTCTAGAGATGTTTCGACGAGAACATCTATATGTGAAAATCAGTAGTGCGTATTTGGATTGTCTTATGTGAGATGTTTGGGACACACGGTCACCAGTAGGAGTATACCGTGGTTCCACAGGAGATAGAGGTTGTTACTGTTTGGAGCAGCCGAAATCAGTGCAGGAGATCCGCAGTCCTTGGGACTGACAAGATATTACAGACCTTTTCGTCGAGGGTTTCTCCCGCATAGCTATGTCACTGACACGCCTGACCAGGAAAGGCATGAAGTTTACGTGGTTCGAGGATTACGAGACCAGCTTTCAGGAGCTGAAGTGGAGATTAGTGTCGACTCTGATTTTGGTTTTACCTTCCGGAGAGGGCGGATTCGTGATCTATACCGACGCGTCTCTTCAGGGTTTGGGCGCTGTTCTGATGCAGCAGGCAGGGTAGTCTCCTATGCTTCTCGTCAGTTGAAGGAGCATGAGAATAACTATCCAGTATATGATCTGGAGCTAGCCGCCATAATCTTTGCTTTGAAGATTTGGCGGCATCATCAGTACGGTATTACCTTTGAGATTCTCACTGACCATAAGAGTCTAAATATCTGTTCACTCGGAAGGAACTTAATCTCTGATAGAGGAGATGGATAGAGTTCCTGAAGGAGTATGATTGTACCATTAGCTACCACCCGGGGAAAACTAATGTGGTTGCTGATGCACTCAGTAGGAAGTCCATAGGGACTTTAGTTTGCCACCGAGTTGTGGTCACAGACTTGATTCAGGGTTTTTCTAAGTTGGGCTTTGAGGAGCAGGGACAGACAAAGCAGGGTATTCTGGTTACCATGGTTGCTCAGTCGTCAATCAGGATGAGGATTTCAGGAGGCCCAGGCTGGTGATCAGCATTTGCAGTTCATTGGCAGCTAGATAGCTTCCAGGAAACAGACCGAGTTCACACGAGATGAGGAGGGTATTGTATGCTTCCAAGGTAGATTATGCGTACCTCAGTCTCACCCGGTCTTGCATGAGCTACTTCAGGAGGCTCGTCGCTCTCGATTTATGATCCATTCCGGTGGTACCTGTATGTACCAAGATTTGAGGCGTTCTTATTGGTAGAACGATATGAAGAAAGACATCTCGGAATTCGTAGCTAGATGTTTTGTCTGTCAGCAGGTGAAGGCTGAGCATCAGAGACCTGCCGGATTACTTCAGCGGATTCCTATTCCTGAGTGGAAATGGGAACATATCACCATGAAACTTGTGGTGGGTTTGCCTAGGACGCGACGAGGCCATGACGCGATTTGGATAATCGTTGATCGATTAACCAAATCAACACACTTCTTAGCGATCCGGAAGACTGATTCCCTGGATCGATTGGCATATCTGTATTGCCGGGGGATCATCAGATTACATGGTGTCCCATTGAGTATTATTTCGGATAGAGACCCCTGATTCACGTCTCGATTCTGATAGAGTCTGCAGCAGGCCTTGGGCACTCAGCTCCGATTCAGTACAACTTTCCATCCGTAGATAGATGGACAGTCAGAGCAGACCATTTAGACTCTAGAGGACTTGCTGAGATCTTGTGTTATGGATTTTGGAAGCAGTTGGGAGGACCACTTGCCATTGGTAGAGTTCGCCTATAACAATAGCTTTCATTCGGGTATCTAGATGACACCGTTTGAGGCATTGTATGGTAGGTCTTGCCAGACACCCACCCTCTGGGATGAGGTTGGGGAGGCCCAGCTGTTGGGACCTCATAGAGCTCAGCATTAGGCAGAGTTGGCCCGTATTATCAAACGGAGGATGTCAGAGGCACAGGACCGCCAGAAGAGTTATGCTGATCGGAGACGTAGATCCTTGGAGTTCTCTGTTGGTGACCATGTATTTTTACGAGTCTCACCCACTAAAGGGGTGAAGAGATTTGGTCTCAGCGGTAAGCTAGCTCCGCGATACATTGGACCTTTCCATATCTTGGAGAGGATTGGAGCGGTAGCTTATCGTCTGGTACTACCACCATCCCTGACAGGCGTTCACGATGTATTCCATGCATTTATACTGCGGGGATACATACCCAACCCAGCACATGTGCTGACAGATATCTTAGTTCCTATTCAGCCTGACGTCACTTATGAGGAGGTTCCGGTACGAATTTTGGACCAGAAAGAGCGTCAGTTGCGAAACAAGACTATCCGGCTGATTAAAGTCGGATGGTAGCATCATTCAGACGAGGAGGCTACTTGGGAGCTCGAGGATATTATCCGAGCTCGATACCCCCATCTTTTCATTTGAGGTGTGTGATTTAATTTACCGTTCAGCATTTATACTATTTACCTGATGTTAGTATTTGCTGATGGTAGATAACGAAATTTGGGGGACCAAATTTTTATTAGTGGAGGAGAATGTAAAATACCAAAAAATGACGAATAATGATAAGGGAATTTTCCGAAATTTTTAAAAAAATTTCGAGAATTTTTCGGAGCCCATATGGCTAGGGTTACCGGGATAAAAAAAACTAGGCCCGGGAAAGCCTATTTAGGCTACCCCATTTAAATGAGGAAAAGTTGAATTTTAATATTCTTTTTCTTTTACTTTTCCTCTCCTTCCCCGTTACTGCAACCGACCCGCGCCTTCCGCCCCTACATCGCCGTTTCTTCTTTCCCAAACCATCCGTCGAATCTCCCCAACCCGAAGTCTCCTCTTCTCCTCTGTGCGGCGCCGAAGCTTCTTCCTCTTCTCATCTCTTCGCCGCACCGAACATCTCCCTCAACATCTATCAACACGGGCCGATCTCCTTGCGGTGCCGAGTTCATTTTCTTTTCCAACCCCGCTGCCCTCTTAGTGTGAAGACAACTTGAAGCCACCCGAGCACCGCCGCACCTCTACCCTAGGTGACGGCCAAAGGGGGAAAGAACTGTGCCCTAGATTTGTCTCTCACTGCCGCACCTCTGCACAGCGATGTCGCCGCACGAAACAACGCCACCAGCCGGTCTCACCGTGCCCTAGCACCGTCGCCGGATCCTTGATCACCTCCGACCAGTGGAGAGGAAGAAGGTAAGATTGGTTGGAATTTGGTCGTTGCTTAATTTGTTATCTCCAATTATTGATCTCAATTGGATCTGACCAGTGGGAAAGATTTCCAGCAGGGAGATTGTACTAGGTGGGGTGTTCTTGGTCCGACCCATCTTGTTCCAGCGTCAACAGTGGCTAGGTAGTGAGGTAAGGAGTAGAGAATTGTATCTTTGTTATATATTCTGTGTTGTTTGGACTATTGTGATGATAGATTTGATTTAGGTATGAGGTAATCAATTTATACCGGTGTATTTCCTGACTAACAATCCATACTCTAGGTTAACTAGAGGTATTTGGTTTGGAACGACGGCTGGTGTCTTCGGCAGTGACTCAACAGCCGAATATGCAGATTTGGGTGAGTTTTGGATTGAGGTAAATGCATTGTTGTTAGTATAAATGGATTATGTTTGGAATGAATCTAATGGTATGATTAGGGCTAAGACAATTAACCCTAGTTAATTGTTGGAAATAATTTAGGTAGGGTTAATGCAATATGATTAGGGTTTTCCCTAAACGAGGATTGGGTATTTTATTTAGCTGATTGATTCATATGCATTTAGCTAAATAAAATATATATTAATTGATTACAGGACTTTGACACGAGACGCGCATCTCGACGTCGGATTTGGGCTGGATTGGACCTTCCTATTGGAGGCGGGTACCTTGACTTATCTCTGATAATGTCATATTGATATGTTTAGTATAGCCTTTAGTAATAATTATGTTCGTTCTTGTTTCGATATGTCACTACCAGATACCTGTTACATGCTTGTTTGCTCACTTGTTATGCATTTATTGTTAGTACCCACATGATTATATATATGCTCATATGGTAGTGACATACCATGCCTCATTATGCTCAGGACCTAGGTTTTTAAACCCTACCTCACCTGTGTACCTTAGGTCTTTAGATTTGACCATCGATACTACGGTACATATTTTATATATATGGATATTGCTATGCTGTTCAGGATATTGTCATGTTTAGTGTCATGCATCATCTCGCATGATTGCATGCTATGCGATAGTCTGCTCCATTATTGTCGAGCACATCGCCAGTTACATGTATCTGTACACACCACCACTCATGGGGTTAGTGGTATATGAGACAGGTGTGTGGCAGTTCTGCTGTTTGGCTCCGTTGGTCTGGTGACTCAGCGTGGTAGCGGGCAAACGGTTCTGCTCTGTTTGGCTCCGCTGGTTTATTGTAGCAGCGTGGTAGCCGGCAGGCGATTGGACTCCGTTTGGCTCCGTTGGTCCGCTCATGGGTAGTGTGACGCAGCGTGGTAGCCGCAGAGATTCCTCCCCATCATCGTGTACCGGGAGATGAGAGCATTGAGCTCTCCCATTTATGATTTGGGGTAAAAGGATAGGTGTACTCCGACAGCATCCCATCCACTCGGTCACTCATCAGGAGCAGTGACGTCAGAGTGCACGGTTGTCACAACCCTACCCACTCGGTCTCACCATTGTGTGTGAGATGGCTGACTGGTGTCAGGGATGACCATGTTATTGGGATCATATGCATTGATGCATATACTGATTGTGTTTGTTGCACTTATATGCTGCATTTGGATGGATGCATATGTTTGACATGCATACAGGATTTTTATGATACTCTCGGTCTGACGACCTGACTATTCCTATAGGAAGCCCTGGTGAGTACAGTTCTCTTCAGCCTTTTCTATTGTGTATTTCCATCTTTTGTCCAGGAGACTGTACTCCATAGTTATTACTGGCTATTATATCTTACTATACATGTCAACTGGTATCTGCTGAGTTGTTGAACTCACCCTCGTGGACACTATCTTTTTCAGGTACCTGGTTGTTTATGGAGTTGCTTGGAGTATCCTACCTGCCGGTGCCCACGTCACATTATAAGACCAGTCTCCGCATTTTGTTTATTTTATCTTGGTATATGATATGTGTGTATTTGGTTTTGTGTTCCGGTTTTGTTTCTGGAGTGTTGTGTTGTTGTGTGGTGTAAGCCTAGCCGGCTAGCAGTCTTTGTTTATAGTTGTATGTGTTGTCTATTGGATTTCCACTGTGTTTTGTTTTGGTACAGCCGAGTGGGCTGTTAGATTTATATATAACTGCGTGGTTATATTTTTGTGGTATCAGCCGAGTAGGCTGCCTATATAACTGCGTGGTTGTGTATTTATTCCAGCCGCCTATGGCTGATGTATATTGTGTCTGTAGAAATGTTTCAGATTGTCACCCGTACAGGGGAGGTGCTGCCGAAATTTCTTTGGACAGGGACTTCCCCGGGGCGTGACATTCACAGCGTCGCAGCAGCAGCACAGGAGAGCAGCTTATCAGTTGTTATCAGAGCTTCAGCCTTGACCATCCTTATATAGGAGGTTCGGGGCGCCTGGAACCTTCAGGGCGCCCTGGATGTGACATAGCCGAGCCAATTAGTGAGCTCCACTTGGCGAGGCAATGCTGGGATAGAATTTCACCTCCCGGGCGCCCGGATCCCTCTCGGGCAACCGAACCCCAGTTTTCCAGCAGCTTTCTTTCTGCAAGAAAACGTTAGTCCGGAGGTAAACATATGATGTATATATCCTGAAAAATAAGGTGTTAGCATAGTTTAAGTTAAACAATTAGAGTATTAGTTAGATTCCGTCTCTCCGAGACCGGAATCTAGTCAAGATCTCAACTTAGAGTTCCTAAATGGTTCTAAGTCAGATCGGCGCCTAAGTTCCCTTCCCGGGAACGCGTCCTCATAGTCACTCCCCTCCAGTGACTTACCTCCACTTACTTGCTAGACGTCCGGTTAGTCATTCGACCCGTCTGGACTTCGTGTCAGCTACCTGGTCAGCCCGTCGACCTAGCTGAACTTCCCTGCAACACTGAGTTAGCACAAAAAACAGTGATAACAGGATTCAAGTATAACCTAGGGTTACCTCCTAGGGTTGCCTAGCTTCACTCACTAGGACTTCCATTGCCTGGCTTCACTCACCAGGACTTCCTCCACCTAGCTTCACTCACTAGGGCCCGTCTTCACTCACCGAGACTTCCACTACCTAACTTCACTCACTAGGACCCGACTTTACTCACCGGGACTTCTACCACCTAACTTCACTTACTAGGGTCCGACTTCACTCACCGGGACTTCCACTTTGCCTAACCTTTGGTTAGGACTTACCTTTGCTAGTCATCTGGTCCTGACTAGACTTCTCTCTCCCAAACATCAAGTCATGTTTGGGTCAACCCTTGGTCATATTGTCAAACATCGAAACCCTAGAGGTCAATTACACCAACAAAAGTATGATGAGAAAGAAAGTGTGATGAGAGAATGGGGAGAGAGAATAAGGAGAGAGAAAGTGCTATGAAAGAAAAATTGAACATATATATTAAGGATATTTTTATCAAAAATAATTTAGATGATATCTAAGTTTTTGGATATGGTGAAACCCAAAGGAGGAGGTGGGTTTCATCAATACCCAAATTTTTGGGGTTCATTTCAAAATCTTAATTCCAATCCCATCAACCAAATATAAGATTTGGGAATAAATCAAATTTCTCATTCTCATACCCATGTACCAAACGCCACCTAAGTTTTCTTATTCCAGTCACTTCTTAGGCTTTCAACTAATCTTTCTTCTATCTATATTGATATTCCACTTGATTTTAACTAAGACCATGAATTCTCCCAAGAATGTGAATGTTGACCAAGACAAAAACTAGCAAGTTCAACTATTCTAGGAAACTAGCAAGTTCAACTTTGATTATTGATGTATTAAGGAGCTTAAGATTGCTTAATTCAAATAAAGAAAAAAATAGGCTATATGGGTAGTAAAGATATGCATGCTACTTGTGATTAATTAATAAATATTTAAATATGTATATTAATCATTGACAATTTATTTTTAACAAAGGATTCTCGACAACCGGATGTGAAACTTTGTGATTATAAGATTTATGAGAGAAATTATTGAAGAAAATACTACTAGTGAGAAGGATTTACTATCCTCAATAATAATACTTGATATATTCTTAATCTTCTAAGATAATTATGTGTTTATCATTTTGCAAAGTCATTATTAATTATTTTTTTTACTAATATAATCTATGTGTTTGTTCGTAGTTCATAAAAATAGAGTACTCTTAGAAAGAAACTGATGAAGTGCAATCCAAGTGGCAAGAAGGAATTGACTTAGTTTTATGATCACCTTGCTAATGCAAAGAGAAGACATTTTGCACATAGTGAAAAAAGTCGATTTATGGTTTAATAGTACTAAATTCAAATGTGTACAATTAATTTATAAAATCTTAGTTGACATATTTTTGGTTTCTTTTACATAGCTAAATTATCTTCCAATTAAGATGCATGCAATTAATTTTGAGATCTTGAACATAACATAGCCACAGATTGAATATAGTAAATATTTTATTTTTGATTGGTTTTTTTTATGTTTAATTATTATCTTATATATTATAAATAGACAATAGTTTTTCTTACAAAGACAATGATTTTTAACTATTAAAAAAAGTGATTAAAGACAATGGTTTTGAAAATATTGTGAAAAAATTGAACCATTAACTAACATTGAGGTACTCAAGAAAGATAGCGGTGTTTAACTGTTGTCAAAAGTATCTAAAAATAATAGTTTTTAAACGTTGTGAAACTATTATATTTGATATTCAAAGACAACGATTTAAAATTGTTATTGTTTAGCGTACTTTTAACAACAATGTAAATTACAACAATTTTTAAATAATAAAGATAATGGATAAAATCTGTTGTTTATGAGCATTTTTGTTGTAGTGATTTCTTATAGTAGTAAGTGATCCTACACATATAAACATGAAGAAAAAATCTGTTAAGGTTTTTTGTAATAGAATTCTGTTACGATTTTTCATAACAGAATTTTGTTGTGATTTTTTATAACAAAATTCTATTACGATTTTACCAGATGTAGAGTTTAGGCACTATTTATAGGGATCATTATAAACATATTATATAATCACAAGAATCATGGAATATGATTCAATTATGTAGAGAGAATTCTAATAAATCTTCGACCATTTTTGTGGAGTAGGCACACCGCTAAACCACGGTAACTCTTCTTCTGCTTCCTCTTCTTCTTCTCCTTTCTCATGTTTGTTCCTTTTATGCGTGTTTATCTTATTACTCTGTGTGATCTCTCCTTCTCTTCTTCCACGTTAAAGGTTGAGAGATGTTTCCCCCACCTCTTTGCGCTACAATTGGTATCAGAGTTATAGGTTTTGGCAGATTTCTTCAACATGTTAGGGATGACTTCTGCGAAGTTTGATATGGTGAAGTTTGATGGAACTGAGAACTTCATATTATGGCAAAGAAGGGTCAATAAATTGTTGGTGCAACAAGGCATGATAAATATACTAAGAGAAAGGAAATCAGAAAGCATGGAGAGATCAGATTGGGAAGAACTCCAGGCAAGGCAGTGATAATAATCAAGCTTTATCTTACAGATGATGTAATGTACCATGTCATGGACTAGGAGTCACCAGTGGCAGTTAGGCAAAAGTTGGAAATCCTGTATATGCCAAAGTCATTGACAAATAAGTTGTATCTTAAGCAGAAATTATTTGGGCTGAAGATGACAGAAGGAATCGATCTGAGTCATCACATCAACGTATTCAACTAGATTGTGAGCAATCTGAAGCGGGTTGATGTGAAGATCGAAGATGAAGACAATGCGCTGATGTTATTGAATTCTCTACCTTCATCTCCTACATATGAGAATTTGGTTACTACTTTGATGTGGGGTAAGAAAACTCTTAAATTGGAGGAGATCATAGGTGCGTTGCTAGATTTTCACCAAAGGAATAAAACAAGCGATGAAGTTTTTCAAGGAGAAGGACTTGTGGTAAATAGCAACCAAGAGTGTGGTAGGAGTAAATCTTGACATGGATATAGTAACAACAACAAGGTTCATTCTAAGTCAAAGAGGAAGAAGGTGATCACGTGCTACAAGTGGGGAGGAAAAGGTCATACGAAGAGAGATTATCCAGAGATAAGAAATATGTTGTAGAGAATAAAGGTAATTCGGCAAAGTCTGCAAACATAGTTGAAGAAGAAAATTCATAGAGCGGTGATGGAGATATACTATCAGTTATGTCGAGTTCAGAGCAACTAACAAATGCATGGATTTTAGACATTGCATGTTCATATAACATGACTCCAAACAAAGATTGGTTTGACACCTATAGGGGAGTGGATTATGGTTCAGTGTTGATGGGAAAAGATGCATCATGCAAAATTATCAGTACAGGGAACATTAGAATCAAGATGTTTGATAGTGTGATCAGAACTCAATGTGATGTTAGATATATCAAAGTTAAGGAAGAATTTGATCTCGCTATGCACACTAGATAGTATTGGTTATAGTTACAAATCAGTGAGCGAGATGATAAAAGTTAGCAAGTTAGCAAGGGAGCTTTGATGGTAATGAAAGGACAAAAGTTAGCAAGAAATATCTATAAGTTGATAGAGACTATAGTTGTAGGTGGAGTCGCCTCTCTAGAGTCTGAATCAGGTAGTATAATCTTGTGCCATATATGGCTAGGGCATATGGGTGAACGTGGGATGCTAGAACTTTATAAGAGAGATTTATTGAAGGGTATCAAGATGTGCAAGCTTGAATTCCATAAACTCTGTGTTCTTGGGAAACAAAGCAAAGTGCAATTCAAGATGGCAACAAATAAGATGGAGGGGATTCGAGACTACGTACATACGAATCTCTGGAGACCAGCCAATGTGGCATCACGTGGAGTGCACTTGTATTTTATGAGTTATACTGATGATTACTCATGAAAGGTTTGGGTATACTTTATGTGTCACAAGTTAGAAACTTTTACAAAGTTTAAACTGTGGAAAACTGAAGTGGAGAACTAAATCGGAAGAAAGATCAAATGCCTTAAGTCAGACAATAGGATTGAGTGCATAGATTTAAAATTTCAGGAATTTTGTGAGCAACATGGGATAATGAGGCATTTCTCAGTTCTTAAGACACCTCAGTGGAACAGGATGACAGAAAGGTTGAATAGGATAATCATTGAGAAGGCAAGATGTCTCTGTAGGACCGTTAGATTCGATAGAGGGGGGTGAATATCGATTCGAAAATTTAGAGTATAAACGCAGCGGAAAAGTAAAATAGACACAGATGTTTTTTTACTTCGTTCGGAGCCTGTGACGACTCCTACTCGAAGGCCCGTGGTCCTTGACCACTTTCGTTGGGCAATCACTAACAATTCGAATATAGTTACAAAAATGAACACAGGAACTGCTAGTGAAAATAAAGCAATACCGACAAGGAAATTAAATAACCGAAGGAGCGCTTTGTCGGAGCTTAGTTGGCGTCGCACTGAACATCGAGCAACAAGACCAGCAGTAGAAGAATTCTCAGATTGATTGATGATTATGAAGCTCCTGTCTGAGGCTTCTTTTATATGCTGTTCCGGGCGCCTGGATCCCTTCCGGGCGCCTGGAATGTGACGTAGCTGTTCAAACCGAGATGCTCCACGTGGCGATGTGCAATCAGGATAAAGTTTGCCTCCCGTGCGCCCGGATCCCTTCCGGGCGCCCGGACCTCCGGGCGCCTGGATTCCTTCCGGGCGCCCGGACCCTGTTTTCCCGCAGAATCCGTCCTGCACGACAAACGTTAGTCCGGAGGCAAATATATATCCTGTAAAATAGATTGTTAGCACAATTAAAGTTCAACAAAGTAATAGCAAAGAGTATGACTTAGATTCCGTCTTTCTGAGACCGGAATCTAGTCACGATCTCGACTTAGACATCCGAAATGGATCTAAGCCGGATCGACGCCTAATGTTCCCTTCCCGGAACGCCCTCGCAGCTCACCCTCCGGACTTACCTCACTTACCGCCAGACGTCCGGCCAGCCCTTCGACCGTCTCGACTTCTTGCCACCATCCGGCCGGCCTAGCCGGACTTCTTGCCGCGTCCGGTCACCACGACCTAGCTGGACTTCGTGCCAGACATCCGGTCAGCCCGTCGACCTGTCTGGACTTATCCTGCACACTCGATCAAAGTGTCAGACAACAACAAAACTAACTTAACCTATTTGTCATTCATCAAAACCTGGGTTAAATCGTTAGTGCTAACCACACCAACAATCTCCCCCTTTTTGATGGAATGACAACCTGGTTAAGTTAGTGAAAACATATGCAAGAAACAACATGCATTTATATGGTTTTAAAGTTAGTTTGTATTTTCAAATTGGTTTAGCTAACTTAACCACCTAACCCTCCCCCTTTGGCATTCATCAAAAAATAAGCAAGGGTAAAGTAAGCATAGATATAGACTTCAGACAAAGTAAGAAATAATGTCAAGTTAATCTGGGGGAGTTTAGAACATAGATTATTTAGCTTTTATTTCTTAAAAAAAACTAAATCTTGAAAGATAGCTGATTTTTCAAGTATAGTTTATAAGGTCAAAGTTTAAAAGTTCAAGGTTTCAAACATAAGTTTTCAAAATCAAAATTCCAAAACTAAGTTTGAAAAATCTATTTTTCAAAACTGATTGAAATTTATTTTTCAACACTAAGTTTGTAAAAGATTCAATTTTCAAAATTAAGGAAAATCTAATTTTCAAAATCAATTTTCAATAAAAAGTAAAACCCAATTCTTAAAAACAACTTAGTTTACTTAGTTTTATAAGAGTTAGTTTTCAAAAATAGGTTTAAGAAATTGTTAAGAAAACATTTTTCAAAACACAAATTTTAAAATATTTTAAATAAAGGGAAAATTTTAATTAATTCTTCCCCCTGAACCTGACATAAAATTTTGAAAATATTTGCTGAGAATATTCAAAGTAGAATTTTTTTTATATATATTTTTTTAAATGAGGTAGAATTTTCTAGAGAGATTTTAAAAAGAATATTAAAAAATAACACTTAATGAGATAATTAAAAAATAAACCTCCCCCTGAATTTGATACTCCTTTATTAATCCTCCTTATTTATTACTCCCCTTAATTTATTAAATTTTCTAGGGGATTTAAAAAGAAAAAATTGAACCTCCCCCTGAATTGGTTACTCCCCTTAATTTAATATCTCTCCCTTAAGTTAATACTAAGGTTTGGTTGTGTTAAATTTCAAAGCCCTAACACATTTGTCTAATTTAGTAATACATATATTATTATCTCTGTATCCTTGGTATAATTATTTATTTGAATTTGATTAATCAATTATTAATTAATTTTAGATTCAGGTGCTTAACTTTAGTCTAAGGTTAAATAAGATAAGATTTTATTAATTCAATAACAGTCAAGCATTATCAATAATTTATTGATTAGTTTTTACTTGATTTAATAATTTAATACTTAGTGAAATAATTTAAATTTCATATTACTTGATAGAGTTGGTCAATGAAAGTGTTAGTTATAATTATTATTATTATTTTTATTTATTTATTTAATTTTTTTTAAAGGGATTTCTAAAACAGCATTTAAAAGGAATTTAAAATGATTTTTATAATATGTTTTATGTCAATTAACATATGTTTGATTCAGTTTTGATTTTAGATTTAAATTAATATTAGTGGTTAATTTAAGTTTAAGTTTAATTTTAAATTTAAGTTAACATTTTTATTTTAATTGTAATTTCAATATTAAGTTTTAATTTAAGATTTAATTTTTAGTTAAGTTAAATTAATTTTAAGGTTAAAATGATGTTTAAGATTAAAAATGAGTTTAAAGTCAAAATAATAATTTTTAACGTGAACATAATCTATAAAAATAATTTATTATTACAATTTTTAAGTTAACAAAATTTCATTATAGTGAAAAAATAAGAAGAATTTTTCAAAATGATACATAATTTTTAAAATAGTTTTTTAAAGAATTTTTAAAATAATTTTTAAAGAATTTTTAAAATAATTTTTAAAGAATTTTTAAAATAGTTTTTAAAGAATTTTTAAAATAGTTTTTTTTAAAGAATTTTTAAAATAGTTTTTTTAAAGAATTTTTAAAATAGTTTTTAAAGAATTTTTAAAATAATTTTTAAAAAATTTTAAAAATAGTTTTTAAAGAATTTTTAAAATAGTTTTTTAAAGAATTTTTAAAATAGTTTTTTTTTTAAAGAATTTTTAAAATAGTTTTTTAAAGAATTTTTAAAAGAATTTTTAAAAGAATTTTTAAAGAATTTTTAAAATAGTTTTTAAAGAATTTTTAAAATAGTTTTTTTTTTTAAAGAATTTTTAAAATAGTTTTTTTTTTTAAAGAATTTTTAAAATAGTTTTTTAAAGAATTTTTAAAATAGTATTTAAAGTATTTTAAAAATAGTTTTTAAAGAATTTTTAAAATAGATTTTAAAGAATTTTAAAAATAATTTTTAAAGAATTTTAAAAATAGTTTTTAAAGAATTTTAAAAATAGTTTTTAAAGAATTTTTAAAATATATTTTAAAGAATTTTTAAAAATAATTTTTAAAGAATTTTTAAAATAGTTTTTAAAGAATTTTTCAAATAATTTTTAATTAATTTTAAAAATAGTTTTTAAAGAATTTTAAAAAATAGTTTTTAAAGAATTTTTAAAATAGTTTTTAAATAATTTTTAAAGAAATTTAAAAATAGTTTTTAAATAATTTTTAAAATAGTTTTTAAAGAATTTTTAAAATAATTTTTAAATAATTTTAAAAATAAATTTTAAAGAATTTTAAAAATAGTTTTTAAAGAATTTTTAAAATAATTTTTTAAAGAATTTTTAAAATAGTTTTTAAAGAATTTTTAAAATAGTTTTTAAAGAATTTTTAAAATAGTTTTTAAAGAATTTTTAAAATAGTTTTTAAATAATTTTTTAAAATAATTTTTAAAGAATTTTAAAAATATTTTTTAAAGAATTTTAAAAATATTTTTTAAAGAATTTTAAAAATATTTTTTAAAGAATTTTTAGGTTAAAATAAATTTTTAAGTTAAAAAAAATATGTTTAATTTTTAAAATAATTTGTTTTTAAAAAAAAATTAAGTTTAATTTTTAAAATAAATTTTTAAGTAAAAAATATTTAATTTTAATTTAATTTTAATTTAATTTTAATTTTATTTTATTTTATTTTAATTTAATTAAATTTAATTTAATTTAATTTAATTTGAAATTCGAAATTTAATTTTAATTTGAATTTCAAATTTTAATTTTAATTAATTTTAATTTAATTTGAAATTTGAAATTCAAAATTTAATTTTAATTTAATTTGAAATTTGAAATTTAATTTTAATTTGAAATTCAAAATTTAATTTTAAGTAATTTGAAATTCGAATTTTAATTTTAATTAATTTTAATTTAGTTTGAAAATTAATTTAATCCTTATTCATCTCACCCGATCTAGATTATCAATCAGGGAATCCTATAATTTTGTGAGATGAATTAGATTTTATTACAGAGTTTGGTTTAACTTGTGTTAGATTCAGGTTTAGCTTTGGTCTCAACAAATAGGCATTCTTTTGATAAACTTCTAAGCTTGGTGAGTCACTTGGACGTCATTAGAAGTAACCAACCTTTCGAGGTTTTCCGAATAGTCCTATCCACGGAGCTTAGTACTAAACCTTGGTCTAACTAGTTAGGATCCATTTAAAGGTAGCTTCGGTCGGTTCCACTTGGCCAAATGCACCAGATTGAAGCCATATCTTTCTAGACATGTGATGCCCAAGCTTCCCCAACGTACTATCATCAAAAAACTTCACCAGTACCATGATTCAAGTTAAACTTGAACCCTCTTTAACTAGTCCTAATTACCCTGTCGAGTGGGTTGGTTAGGGTTACCCTGTCGGGTAGGTTAGTTTTGGAGGTGCCAGCTATTCTGGAGCCTCCCCTGAATTATTGGCCATTAATTTAAGATTTTTGTATAATTAGAGTTGGTTTTAGTTAAGTTTTAATGTTTAGTTTGTAATTTAAATTTAAGTTTTTAATTTTGAATTAATTAAATTGGTCAAATTATCTTTCTTTAAGAGCTTATTTTTAAAGTTTAAGTTTTTATTTATTTTTAAATTTGAATTAACTAAACTGTTTGAATTATATTTTCTTAAAGGTTTATCTTTTAGCTTTTTATTAATTGTTAATTTTGAAATTTCTAGATTATTTTTGTTTAATTTGTTATCTTTAACATTTAATTTTAAGTTTGTTAAATTCCGTTTTGATTTTATCAAAGTGTTTGATTTTATCCTTATATTTTCTTTGCCTTTTAAATTGATATGTTTAATTGAATTAGTTAGATTAGTTTTATCTTTAAAGTTTAAATTTTTATTAATTAAATTATCTTGGTTTTGGATAGCATTTTCTAGACTGATTTTATCTTGATTATTAAATATTTTATCAAGGTATTTACTGATTTTATCCATTTTCTCATTTTTAGTATTTAAATTCAAATTTATTTTAATGTTTGACTTATTTATGTCTAAATGCTCACCTAATTTTAAATTTTCTGAATTAATTAAATTATTTGAATTGATTTGGTCATTGTTCTGTTTGACCAAGTCAAGGTTGATGTCAAATTGATCAGAGTCCTGATTGACTTGATCAGAGTCTAGATTATTTTGTGATTTTGAATTTAAATCATTTAAATCTAGATTATCATGCATCATACTTGGACTAATTTCATACTTATCATCATGCTGATTATTTAAGCTACTATTAGCAGGGGTATTTTGATAAATATTACTAACCTTGAGCGCAACCCCTAATTCAGTAGGCTTCTCCGTTGGATTTGACTCGAGTCCATATTTGACTTTAACTTGATCTTCTAGCTCCATCGGCGTCTCGTGAAGCTTGATCAACTGGGTCCACAGCTCATACGCATTCTTGTACTTTTCTAATCTGCATAAAATATTGTTAGGTAAAACATTACAAATAATGTTACTTACCTTTTTGTTCAGTTCCGAGTTTTGAGAAGGTTTCCTCAAAATTAGCATATAATCGATGTCTACACTTCCTAAGAAGCATTCCATTAATCGCTTCCAGTAGTTGAAGTCTTCATGATCGTATGGTGGTGGTTCGCAGGGGTTCCGTCCTTCTTGAAGAGTCATTATTCTTGCACACAGAGAAACAGAAAAAAAATCCCAAGACTTGGTCTTGGATTAGCAGTGCTGAAAAAAAATAATATTTCACTATTTTCCGAAAAATAATAAAATATTATTAAAATATTAATAAAATATTTGAAAAAATATTATTTCAAAATTTTGAAAATGTAATATTTTTTAAATACTAAACAATGGTGAAAAGATGGCGATGTATTTTTCAAAAATCGTTTTGGAGGGAAAAAAACGAAAGGCGTACCTGCTCTGATATTTAATTTTTCTTTCAAAAAGTCCCCCCTTTGCCTGATTGGTGGTTGCACCAAATCAGAGCGGTACCTGCTCTGATACCACTTGTAGGACCGTTAGATTCGATAGAGGGGAGGTGAATATCGATTCGAAAATTTAGAGTATAAACGCAGCGGAAAAGTAAAATAGACACAGATGTTTTTTACTTCGTTCGGAGCCTGTGACGACTCCTACTCGAAGGCCCGTGGTCCTTGACCACTTTCGTTGGGCAATCACTAACAATTCGAATATAGTTACAAAAATGAACACAGGAACTGCTAGTGAAAATAAAGCAATACCGACAAGGAAATTAAATAACCGAAGGAGCGCTTTGTCGGAGCTTAGTTGGCGTCGCACTGAACATCGAGCAGCAAGACCAGCAGTAGAAGAATTCTCAGATTGATTGATGATTATGAAGCTCCTGTCTGAGGCTTCTTTTATATGCTGTTCCGGGCGCCTGGATCCCTTCCGGGCGCCTGGAATGTGACGTAGCTGCTCAAACCGAGATGCTCCACGTGGCGATGCGCAATCAGGATAAAGTTTGCCTCCCGAGAGCCCGGATCCCTTCCGGGCGCCTGGATTCCTTCCGGGCGCTCGGACCCTGTTTTCCCGCAGAATCCGTCCTGCACGACAAACGTTAGTCCGGAGGCAAATATATATCCTGTAAAACAGATTGTTAGCACAATTAAAGTTCAACAAAGTAATAGCAAAGAGTATGACTTAGATTCCGTCTTTCCGAGACCGGAATCTAGTCACGATCTCGACTTAGACATCCGAAATGGATCTAAGCCGGATCGACGCTTAATGTTCCCTTCCCGGGAACGCGTCCTCGCAGTCACTCCCCTCCAGTGACTTACCTCACTTACCTGCCAGACGTCCGGTCAGCCCTTCGACCCGTCTGGACTTCTTGCCAGCTATCCGGTCAGCCCGTCGACCTAGCTGGACTTCTTGCCAAGCGTCCGGTCAGCCCGTCGACCCGCTTGGACTTCTCGCCAGCTATCCGGTCAGCCCATCGACCTAGCTGGTGTAAAATACCAGAAAATAGGCGAATATTAATAAGGAAATTTTCTGGAATTTTAGGACATTTTTCGGGAATTTTTCGGAGCTCGTATGGACGAGTTAACGGGGACAAGAACGGGGCCCGGGAAAGCCAGTTTAGGCTACCCCATTTAGGCGAGGAAAAGTTATTTATTTTCTTTTCCTTTTTATTTGTTTTTCTTTTCTCTTTTATTCCTCTCCCCGACGCCGTTCATTTCTTCTCCCCCGACGCCGAGCCGCACCCTCTCCTTGCCCTAACCGCCGGTCGCGGTGCTTTTCTCCTCTTCTCCTCTTCTCCTCTCCTCTGCCGCCACCACAGCCGACGCCAAGCATCGGCCACAAAAGCTCCAGCGACTGCCTTTATGCCCTAGCGTCGGCCCGCCGCCGAGCCCTAGCCGTGTCGTCGCCACTCCGACCCAGAACCGCCGGTGTTCGAGCCCTAGCGCCGGCCGCTCCTTCTCTTCTTCCTTTCCGAGCCGCACTGGACGGCGCCACAACTTGAGGCCGAAGGAAGCAGCGTCGCCTTGATTTTTCTGCCCTGGCGCCGGCTGCCACCCCCCTGTGCCTGCCGACGCTGCCACTTATTCCCGAGCCACAGACTCCGCGTAGACCGCCGCCTGCTTCGGTCGATCTCCGCCGGAAATCGAGTATCTGAACTCTAGATTGGGTTTCTGTGCACCATCCGAAGCTTCCCTTCTTGTGTCTCTGCTTGACAGTGCCGAAGACAACACAGCGTTGTGCCCTAGCCGGATCTTGGAGGTAAGTATGGTTGGTATTAGGTTAATAGGGATTTAATTCTATACTGTGTTGAATCCCGAATCTGATTTTGATCTTCACTCATGACCTCACCTTTGATCCGAACAGGGTATAGGAATTCCAAATGAGGATAAGACTTGTTGTGGGGTTTTTCTTGGATCTGGCAGTCACTGCTTCCAGCAAACTCTTTGATTTCCAATAGCAAGAACGACTGTGGAATTTGAGGTAAGGGAAACACATTTCTTTTTGTGGCTGGATTGAAGTTGTGAGTGGATTTCTAGGTTGATTTATGATGTTCTTTGGATCGGGGCTGTGAGGAAGAGTTTCTAGCCAAGCATTGTGCGTTGTGGGAAAATTTTAGCAAGGTCTCGGCTGAAGAATTTGGAATCTGTTGAGGTGAGTTTGGGAAGATGAATTGGATGATTTCGATGGTCTGAGCTATTGGCATTACTTCTGTTATGTAAGCATAGGGTTAATTATATTAAATCCTGTGTAGATCTTATATGGTGACTTCCTTTGCAGACCTTGTTGGAGAGAGAGCACTAACCGCTGTGATCTTCCTTTTGTTTGATCCAGAGGTAAGACTTAATGAATACAATCAAATATGTTGGTTGACTTTGATTGATGGTGTAATTAGGGTTAATGAAACTAACCCTAGATGGTTGATGGATTAGGAATTTGTTTAGCTATTTGTTTATATTTAGCTAAATTGTAGGATTTATCACAGGACCTTGACGCGAGACGAGTTTCTCGACGTCCGGATTTGGACTGATTGGACCTTTCTTATTGGAGGCGGGTACATTTGACTTATTGTCTTTGATATGCTTAGTAATTAAATTAACAAGATGCATTAATTGTGTTTCTTACTTGTTTCAGTTAATCACTGCCCAATACATGCTACCTGTTGATTGATTGTTTGTTTACATCTTGTATGGATATGTACCTGATTCCACATGCTCATGGGTAGTGATATAACCATATTTTACCATGTCAGGACCTAGGTTTGATACCTTATATGATCAGATACCTTGATATGATTCATTCGCTTTGGTGCACATTATGATATGTCCAGATTGGTTTAGTATATTACCATGTTTAGTGACACGCACCATTCGCATGATTGCATGCCGAGTGATTGATTGCTCCTTTATTGTCGAGCACATTGCCGCCATCACCGCTCGCTCCGCCTTCGTTGGTAGCGGGACACGCGTGGTAGCACGCCGCTTGACTCTTCCTGCTCGCTGATCCGCCATGGGTAGTGTGACGCAATGTAGCACGTTAGAGATTCCTCTCCGTCATAGCGTACCGGGAGAGAGCATTGCGCGCCCCCATTTATGATTTGGGGTAGGAGTACGTATGTACTCCGACAGCATCCCGCCCACTCGATCACTCATCGGGAGTAGTGTTGCAGAGTGCACGGTTGTCACCCTACCCACTCGGTCCCACTGTTGATGTGAGTCGGTGACCGGCGTCAGGGGTGACCATGACATTGGCATCATATGCATGATGCATTTACTGTTTGTGTTTGTGTTTGTTGCACTTATATGCTGCACATTGCTTGGATGCCTTGATTGACATGCATACAGGTCTTCTATACCTTTCGGACTGTTTGTCCTTTTTCCGGGTCCTGGTTAGTACAGATTCTCTCCTGTCTTCTTCGGTTTGTAGTTACCTTTATCTTTATCAGGAGACTGTACGCATGATTAGTGCTAGGTGTTATTTCTTTACTTTGCATATCAATTGTACCTGCTGAGTGTTGGACTCACCCCGCCTCCATTGTTGTTATTTTCAGGTTGATGCTGTCAGGAGGGAGTTCCAGTCGCTAGTCCCCACTGCACGTAGTGCTACTCCTCTGCTGGTTTTTGAGTTGTTGTTTTACTTTAGCTTTTCGCTATCAGACTTTGTTTTAGTTTTGTTTTGGACTTATATATGGATATTGTATGGAATCTTTCCGTTGGGTGGACGTTTAGTATGATTTGGATTTACTCTACTACATGCCTGCCTGGACGGCAGAAGAGGTAAGAAAAATCGGATTTGGGCTTTACGAGTGTAGTTGAGTAGGGTTGATTTCGAGTCAGAGTATTTCTATGTTGTTTATTTTATTAACTGCGTGGTTGTGACAGCCAGAGGCTGAATACATATATAAACTGCGTGGTGATTGATTTTATTTACTGTTATTATTCCAGCCGCCTGTGGCTGAGGTATATGAGATGTAGAAAAGTTTCAGATTGTCCACCATACAGGGGAGATGCTGCCGAAATTTTCTCGGACAGGGACTCCTCTGGGGGCGACAATTTAGTGGTATCAGAGCGAGGTTCACGATCTTTTGTTTTCGTATTTTTGATGTTTGGGATAACCTGATACCAATTTATTTACTTGGTATCAGAGCGCCAAGTTTGGCGATACTGGTTGGATTTTTTGTATTTTGGATTTTCGAGATTTATCTGATACCAATTTATTGGTATCAGAGCGGGTTATGATACCTGCTTTTGGTGTTTTGGAGATTTATCGGATACTTGTTGTTAGTATTCTGGATATTTGGGTTAGCCAGGTTTGCGAGTCAAACTGGGCATTTTCGGATTTTCGATATGGTTATGTTTCGGATTTCCGTTTCGGATTTATTTGGATTTCCGGCGATGTTTTTTTCGTTCGGAGTTTGAGGTCAAAGGTTGGGGACAGGACAGCGACAGAACATCTCCAGACAGCAAATAGGTATGATGTTTATTTTATGATAGTTATGACATGTATTAGCACTTTATCTTTAGTACCTGTCTGGTTGTTGTAGTCATATTACATGTGATGGGTTAGCCACTGATCTGGGTCGACCCTCATAGAGATCAAGGATTATAGTCTCTGGTGATTTTTCATATCATACCATCAGTAGTTTTAGCTTATGTTACTACTACTAGGAGATGAAGACACATATCAGCCTCTGCTATCGTTAGCTGGGTAATGGATGATACCTATATATTCCTGTGGACTTAGCTAGTAGAGTTTTTATACTCGTATCTTTTGGATATTAGGGTATCCGATACGATGAAAATTGGTCATTGGAGAGTTATCATGTTTGATCATTGTTGAGAATGATTTGGGGTTGAGGGATATTGGAAGATCAGATATTGTGATGTGTTGATTTCTAATGATTTAAGAGAGTAAATGTTATGTGGTTGTTTGATGATCCATTATTAGATATTTGTTTTGATGATCTATTAATGGATAACTATTTTGATGATTTATATTTGGGTTGTCATTGAGGGTGACATAGTGAGTGTCATTTATAATATTCACAGGTTTGATGATTATGGTTGGTGATCAGATTATAAATTGGGTGCTAGAGAGTTTATGGTTGAGTGTGCCTATGAGATTTTAATAATCTGGTTAGTTGTGGTTAGTTAAAAGGATGATAAAATGGATAATTGCTTCCTCTGATATTGGACTTCGTGGATAAATAATGATTTGATGTTTTGAATGCTAACTTGCCCTCATGGGGAGTAGAGACTGATTCATCTGATATTATGTGGGCTGATATTTTTTTTTTGAGGATGAAAATGAGAGTGTCTTGATGTTCCTAAATATTGACTTTTTCTTTTGGGTTGTACACATTTATACATATGATATTATGTGGTTGGATATACCTTAGTTGCTTGTAGAGGATTGCCATATTCTATTTTTAGAGGTTCGAACCTTTAGGTTATTTGTGCTTAGTTATGTATCTAGAGCACATTTGAGTACATGTTTTGTACTGACGTGAAAATGACTAATTTAGCCATATATCATTATCGGCTTGGATAGGTTATAAAGGATCGATGTATCCTATTCCATGAAGATTTTGACCGTGAATTGTATATACCTGGTGGGATAACTTAGAGGGTGCTTTGGGATATGCGACCCCGCTGATGTAAGGAAGTGTAGAGCTAATTGCTTAACACTTATGGGATACAATAGTTACTAGTGTATACTGGGAGAGTACATTTGGATTTATGATGATAAAATTTTCCCCATTAGATATAGTCTTGGTAGTGTATGACATTGACTGGCAATGTTATACCACGGTGTGTATATTTTTCTTGTCCGATACCAGTTCCTTTGAACCTAGAGCAGGGTTGTTACTGGATGATTAGGCTGCTTTATTTTTGGGTTGCCTTTGATTGATGTATTCATGCTTGATACATATGCATGAATTTTGTTTAGATATACCGGTAACCCATGAGTGTTGGTAGCATAAGGTTGGTCTCTTTGGTTGAGCTGGTATGCTGATTTTGCATGTATATCATGATTGTTTTGGGTTGTAGGAGTCCTGTGGTAGACTGTCCATTTGCAAGTAGTATATGTATCCATGTTCTGATATGGTTTGAAGGTTCCTTGTGGATCATAGATATGTAGTTGGGTGTATGTATCCGGAGGTATTATTGAAGATATCTTGTTGATTAAATCCGAGATGTAGTATAAGTACATCGGTGATGTTTTGGATGGAGGCATTTTGTCGATTTAATCTGAGTTGTGATATGTACATATGTGTTTGGTGTGGTATATGAGGTATCTTTTTGATTATGTTTGATATGTGAGTGCACCTGGGTTTAGTATGTTTTATTGGAAGCATATGTCGGTTATATGATATGTTATGTGAGTGCTGTTTGAGGTGTATTGTTGATTTTACCGATGTTGATTTTGCACACGTGTTCGGTATGTATTGTTGGATGTATCATACTGAATATACCTGAGATGTGAGTATGTTTGGTGTATAATAATTGGAGGATTTTGTTGATCATACATATGTTGTGTGAGCATGTGTGCTAGGTGTATACATTGGTAGCAGTATGATGATTTTACTTATGCTGAATGCAGGATGTGGAGTGTCTGCATTATGTCATTGTTGGACTTACCCATCAACTAATTCTCCTATCAGTGGATGACCCACTAGGATGCTGATAGAGTTGATGATGGATTTGATTAGTTTACTAGGTTGTTATAGCCTAGGTTAACCACAGTGATTTGTGGTAGAGAGATCTTGTATAGTCTTTAGCTGGATAGTTAGGTGCTTTGGTGCACTTATATATTGTTTTATGGTGGGGCGTTGCTCCCACATATTACGAATTGCTGGTAGCGGAGCATAGCTCCTATATTTATTGCAGATACCTATTTCAGATTATTTGTGGTGGAGCGTAGCTCCCACATATTGAGGATTTCTTATGGTAGAGCGTTGCTCCCACATATGTGATGTTTCCTGTGATGGAGCGTTGCTCTCACACTGGAGGATTTATTCTTTGGTGATTTATGTTATGGATGATCAGATTTTCGACTTATTATCAGAGATCTTATGGATAGGAATATCTGTGATACGGACATTTTGTGTCTTGGGTTTTGCCATATAGGCTTACAGTGCCTTAGATGTATTTAGTGCCTGATGATCCTGGTTTGTCGAGGATGTTTGGATAGGTTTCCATTGTCTTTGTGGACGATGTTGTGATCTAATTCGGATCCGCGGTGAGTCACGCACATCACCCTTGCATAGATCTAGAGATGTTTCGATGAGAACATCTATATGTGATTGTCAGTAGTGCTGATTTGGATTGTCTTTTGTTATGATGTTTGGGACACACGGTCACCAGTAGGAGTGTATCGTGGTTCCACAGGAGATAGAGGTTGTTACGGTTGGGAGCAAAATCAGTGTAGGAGATCCGCAGTCTTTTGTGACTCGCAGGATATTACAGACCTTTCGTCGAGGGTTTCTCCGCATAGCTATGCTACTTTCACGCGTGACCATGAAAGGCGTGAAGTTTACTTGGACTGAGGATTGCAAGACCAGCTTCTAGTAGCTGAAGCGGAGACTAGTGTCGGCTTTGATTTTTGGTTTTTACCTTCGGAAGAGGACGAATTTGTCCTCTACACCAACGCGTCTCTACAGGGTATGAGTGTTGTTCTGGTGCAGCACGGTAGAGTATTCTTATATGCTTCTCGATAGTTGAGGGAGCCTGAGAAGAAAATACTCAGTTCACGATCTGGAGTTGGCCGCTGTTATTTTTGCCCTGAAGATTTGGCGGCAGTACCTGTATGATATTACATTGAGATTCTCACTGACCATCGGAGACTCAAATATCTGTTCACTCAGAAGGAACATAATCTTCGACTGAGGAGATAGATGGAGTTCCTGAAGTATTATGATTGTACCATTAGCTATCACCTAGGAAAAGCTAATGTGGTTACCGATGCACTTAGCTAGAGGTCCAGAGGGACTTTAGCTTGCCACCGAGTTGTGGTCACAGATTTGATTCATGATTTCTCTAAGTTAGACATTGAGAAACAGGGACAGACAGAGTAGGGTATTCTTGTTATCATAGTTGCTTAGTCGTCGATCAGGACGAGAATCCGAGAGGCCCAGTTGTTGGGACCTCATAGAGCTCAGCGAGGCAGAGTGGTCTTTACTATCGGACGGAGGATGTCAGGGGCACAAGACTGCCAGAAGAGTTATGCTGACTGGAGTCGGAGACTCTTAGAGTTCTTCATTTGCGACCATGTATTTCTGCGAGTTTTACCCACGAAAGGGGTGAAGAGATTTGATCTCAGAGGTAAGCCAGCTCCGTGATACATTGGACCTTTCCAGATCTCGGAAAGGATTGGAGCAGTAGCTTACTGGTTGGCACTATCGCCGTCCTTGGCAGGCGTTCGCGTCGTATTCCACGTATCTATACTGAGGAGATACATACCCAATCCGATACAGGTGTTGATAGATAATCTCAGTTCCCTTTAGTTTGACGTCACCTATGAGGAGGTTCCGGTTTGGATTTTTGACCGGAAAGAGCGTCAGTTGCGGAACAAGACTATTTGGCTGGTTAAGTCGGATGACAGCATCATTCTGACGAGGAGGCTATTTGGGAGCTCGAGGATACGATCCGAGCTCGATATCCCCATCTTTTCACTTGAGGTATGTGATTTATTTACCGTTCAGCATTTATACTCTATATATGTTGTTAGTACTTGCTGATGGTAGATAACGAAATTTGGGGACCAAATTTTTATTAGTGGGGGAGAATGTAAAATACCAGAAAATAGGCGAATATTAATAAGGAAATTTTCTGGAATTTTAGGACATTTTTCGGGAATTTTTCGGAGCTCGTATGGACGAGTTAACGGGGACAAGAACGGGGCCCGGGAAAGCCTGTTTAGGCTACCCCATTTAGGCGAGGAAAAGTTATTTATTTTCTTTTACTTTTTATTTGTTTTTCTTTTCTCTTTTATTCCTCTCCCCGACGCCGTTCATTTCTTCTCCCCCGACGCCGAGCCGCACCCTCTCCTTGCCCTAACCGCCGGCCGCGGTGCTTTTCTCCTCTTCTCCTCTCCTCTGCCGCCACCACAGCCGACGCCAAGCATCGGCCACAAAAGCTCCAGCGACTGCCTTTATGCCCTAGCGTCGGCCCGCCGCCGAGCCCTAGCCGTGTCGTCGCCACTCCGACCCAGAACCGCCGGTGTCCGAGCCCTAGCGCCGGCCGCTCCTTCTCTTCTTCCTTTCCGAGCCGCACTGGACGGCACCACCACTTGAGGCCGAAGGAAGCAGCGTCGCCTTGATTTTTCTGCCCTGGCGCCGGCTGCCACCCCCCTGTGCCTGCCGACGCTGCCACTTATTCCCGAGCCACAGACTCCGCGTAGACCGCCGCCTGCTTCGGTCGATCTCCGCCGGAAATCGAGTATCTGAACTCTAGATTGGGTTTCTGTGCACCATCCGAAGCTTCCCTTCTTGTGTCTCTGCTTGACAGTGCCGAAGACAACACAGCGTTGTGCCCTAGCCGGATCTTGGAGGTAAGTATGGTTGGTATTAGGTTAATAGGGATTTAATTCTATACTGTGTTGAATCCCGAATCTGATTTTGATCTTCACTCATGACCTCACCTTTGATCCGAACAGGGTATAGGAATTCCAAATGAGGATAAGACTTGTTGTGGGGTTTTTCTTGGATCTGGCAGTCACTGCTTCCAGCAAACTCTTTGATTTCCAATAGCAAGAACGACTGTGGAATTTGAGGTAAGGGAAACACATTTCTTTTTGTGGCTGGATTGAAGTTGTGAGTGGATTTCTAGGTTGATTTATGATGTTCTTTGGATCTGGGCTGTGAGGAAGAGTTTCTAGCCAAGCATTGTGCGTTGTGGGAAAATTTTAGCAAGGTCTCGGCTGAAGAATTTGGAATCTGTTGAGGTGAGTTTGGGAAGATGAATTGGATGATTTCGATGGTCTGAGCTATTGGCATTACTTCTGTTATGTAAGCATAGGGTTAATTATATTAAATCCTGTGTAGATCTTATATGGTGACTTCCTTTGCAGACCTTGTTGGAGAGAGAGCACTAACCGCTGTGATCTTCCTTTTGTTTGATCCAGAGGTAAGACTTAATGAATACAATCAAATATGTTGGTTGACTTTGATTGATGGTGTAATTAGGGTTAATGAAACTAACCCTAGATGGTTGATGGATTAGGAATTTGTTTAGCTATTTGTTTATATTTAGCTAAATTGTAGGATTTATCACAGGACCTTGACGCGAGACGAGTTTCTCGACGTCCGGATTTGGACTGATTGGACCTTTCTTATTGGAGGCGGGTACATTTGACTTATTGTCTTTGATATGCTTAGTAATTAAATTAACAAGATGCATTAATTGTGTTTCTTACTTGTTTCGGTTAATCACTGCCCAATACATGCTACCTGTTGATTGATTGTTTGTTTACATCTTGTATGGATATGTACCTGATTCCACATGCTCATGGGTAGTGATATAACCATATTTTACCATGTCAGGACCTAGGTTTGATACCTTATATGATCAGATACCTTGATATGATTCATTCGCTTTGGTGCACATTATGATATGTCCAGAGATTGGTTTAGTATATTACCATGTTTAGTGACATGCACCATTCGCATGATTGCATCCTGAGTGATTGATTGCTCCTTTATTGTCGAGCACATTGCCGGTTTCATCACCGCTCGTGCTCCGCCAGACGCTTGGTAGCGGGACACGCTGGTAGCACGCCGCTTGACTCTTCCTGCTCCGCTGATCCGCCATGGGTAGTGTGACGTGTAGCACGTTAGAGATTCCTCTCCGTCATAGCGTCGGGAGATGAGAGCATTGCGCCCCCATTTATGATTTGGGGTAGGAGTATGTATCGACAGCATCCCGTCCACTCGATCACTCATCAGGAGTAGTGTTGCAGAGTGCACGGTTGTCACAGCCCTACCCACTCGGTCCCACTGTTGATGTGAGTCGGCTGACTGGCGTCAGGGGTGACCATGACATTGGCATCATATGCATGATGCATTTACTGTTTGTGTTTGTGTTTGTTGCACTTATATGCTGCACATTGCTTGGATGCCTTGATTGACATGCATACAGGTCTTCTATACCTTTTGGACTGTTTGTCCTTTTACCGGGTCCTGGTTAGTACAGATTCTCTCCTGTCTTCTTCGGTTTGTAGTTACCTTTATCTTTATCAGGAGACTGTACGCATGATTAGTGCTAGGTGTTATTTCTTTACTTTGCATATCAATTGTACCTGCTGAGTGTTGGACTCACCCCGCCTCCATTGTTGTTATTTTCAGGTTGATGCTGTCAGGAGGGAGTTCCAGTCGCTAGTCCCCACTGCACGTAGTGCTACTCCTCTGCTGGTTTTTGAGTTGTTGTTTTACTTTAGCTTTTCGCTATCAGACTTTGTTTTAGTTTTGTTTTGGACTTATATATGGATATTGTATGGAATCTTTCCGTTGGGTGGACGTTTAGTATGATTTGGATTTACTCTACTACATGCCTGCCTGGACGGCAGAAGAGGTAAGAAAAATCGGATTTGGGCTTTACGAGTGTAGTTGAGTAGGGTTGATTTCGAGTCAGAGTATTTCTATGTTGTTTATTTTATTAACTGCGTGGTTGTGACAGCCAGAGGCTGAATACATATATAAACTGCGTGGTGATTGATTTTATTTACTGTTATTATTCCAGCCGCCTGTGGCTGAGGTATATGAGATGTAGAAAAGTTTCAGATTGTCCACCATACAGGGGAGATGCTGCCGAAATTTTCTCGGACAGGGACTCCTCTGGGGGCGTGACAGCTGGACTTCGTGCCAGACATCCGGTCAGCCCGTCGACTTGTCTGGACTTATCCTGTACACTCGATCAAAGTGTCAGACAACAACAAAACTAACTTAACCTATTTGTCATTCATCAAAACCTGGGTTAAATCGTTAGTGCTAACCGCACCAACAGTCTCAAGCTAAATGTAGGGCTAGCAAAGAATTTTTGGGCAGAAGCGGTTAACATGGTATGTTATCTCATTAATAGATCACCAAGAGAAGCACTAGAAGGCAAAGTATTAGAGGAAGTATAGACCGGGAATCAAGTAGATTACTCTCATCTTTGAGTTTTTAGATTTTCAACCTATATGCACATATCTAGTGAGGAAAGATCAAAGCTGGATGTGAAGTCAAAGAAGTACATTTTTCTGGGGTATCAGAACGGAGTTAAAAGGCTTTAAGCTTTTGGATCCTAAGGCAAACAAGGTGGTGATCAGCAGGGATGTGATGTTTGATGAGAAGGCTATGCTATAGTATACTTAGGAAGAAGGAAAGAAAATACCACAGAGCAACATAAAGAAAGATGTTGTGCAGGTGGAGTTAGAGACTCATGACTCTGATAATTCTAGCTCAGAGCACATGGAGCATCGCACTATAGCTAGTGACAGAATGAGATGAGTCGTAAAACCATCCACCATATATGGATTCGAAGATTTGGTATCTTATGTTCTTATCACTAGTAGCAGAGACCTTATATCTTTTCAGGAGGTGATACACAGCTCTGAGGACAAGTGGATGGGTGCTATGGCAGAGGAGATGAAGTCATTGCATAAGAACCAAACGTGGGATCTAGTGGAACTTCCTGAAGGAGAGAAAGCTATAGGGCGCAAGTAAATATTCAAGAAGAAAGAAGCAATGTCAGAAGGAGAAGTGAAGTTCAAGGCTCGGTTGATAGGAAAAGGGTATTCACTAAAAAGGGGATTAACTATGAATAAATTTTCTTTAGTAAGACATACATCAATTAGAGCGGTGTTAGCTTTGGTGGCATATCACGATTTGCAGCTGGAGCAAATGGATGTGAAGACGATATTTCTTCATGGAAATTTGGAGAAACAGATTTTTATGTCACAAACTGAGGGATTTAGTCAGCTTGAACAAGAGTGGTTGCTTTGTAAGTTGAATAAATTGCTCTATGGATTGAAACAATTTCCTAGGCAATGGTGCAAATATTTTGATTCATACATGATTCAAAACAGATATAGAAGATGTGAGTATGATTGTTGTATATGTGTGAAGAGTCTTGAAGATGAATCACTAATTTTCTTACTACTATACGTCGATGGCATACTCATTGTTGCAAAGAAGATGAAAGAGGTCAATAAATTGAAGAGGTTACTAAGCAAGGAATTTGATATAAAAGATTTGGGAGTGGCTAAGAAGATTCTTGGGATGGAGATTCATAGGGATAGAGCTGCAGGGAGATTATGGTTGTCTCAACGTAGCTATATGACGATGGTGCTGGATATGTTCAACATAAAGAATGCAAAGTTTGTGAGGACACCCTTTGTGCATCACTTTAAGTTATCTAATACACAGTGTCCAAAGACGAATTACGAGATCTAAGAGATCTAAGAGATGGCGAAGAGCGACCTCGCTCTGATCTCTAGCTTGGTCTGCAGACCTCGCTCTGACCTCGCTCTGATACCACTTGTTAGGGTTATTACATTGTTGTATTGTACTTAGTTTCTTGCTGTATTCTTGTACTCCTGTTTATCTTGCTGTTGCAAGACATTGTGGCGAGGTTTCTCCACCCAGAAGGAGTGATTATTAGCCGGGTTTCCGGGGTTTCATCCACCGACGGATTGATAGGCTTCGTCCACCTTACGGACACGCCGAGGAGTAGGAGTTTCATCTCCGAACCTCGTTACATCGACGCGTATTGAGGTTTGCTATTCTCCGTTGTCATTTCTTTTGTTTATTTCCGCTGCGCTAACCCTAATCGTAGGAAGAAACACGAAGATTTGGGGTCGGTTATTCACACCCCCCCTCTCTAGCCGCGATCATCGATCCTAACAAGTGGTATCAGAGCGAGGTCGCTCTTCGCCGGATTAACACCCGAGGGAGCACAAGCTAGAGATGGATCAACTCGGAGAGGACATCACGATTCCACCCTTCTACGATCGCGACGACTTCGCGTTTTGGAAGGTAAGAATGAAATATTTTCTTATAACTAATCTTGAGAATTGGAGTGTGTGCAAGTAGGTTTCACTCCTCCGGAGGATGAAGAAGGAAAACCTCTCAAGAAGAAGAGGTGGACGAAGGAGCAAATCCACCAATCAACCATCAACGATGAGGTAATGAAAATCATTGAATTTTCTTTACCTAATGATGTTTTGTGTAGGATAGGTGGGTATAACAATGCCAAGGAGTTGTGGAATAACTTGGCAAAGCTCCATGAGGAGAACTCCACTTCAAGTCATGAAGAGGAGTCAAGTGAGCCAAGGAGCTCACTTCATGGAGGAATGGATTTAGAAGTTGAGGGTCACTCAACATCTAAAGAAGAAGAGGAGGAGAGTTCTTCTTCAAGTTCGGAGCAAGAAGAAGAAGAAGCGTCTACCTCCGGAAGGGATGAAGAAGAGAGCTTTCATCCACCCTCAAACCTAGGTAACTCAAGCATTTTAATTTCTAGCAAATTACACATAATGTGCTTTGAGTGTAGGGAGTATAGACATTACAAGAGTAAATGTCCAAAGAGAGTTAGAAAGACTCCACCGGCGCCAAAGGTCAAGGAAGCCGGAGTCCCAACACGCAAGGGCAAGGAGCACGTGGTGTGCTTCCAATGCAAGCGAAGGGGACATTATCGGAGCCAATGTCCGAGAGGGAGGCAATCTCACAAGGACAAGAGATCGAGTACATGTATAGGGAGAGCTAAGGCAAACCCTAAGGTAATCTCTAAAGTTCATTTTTGCAATTCAAATAGAACACATGCTAGTAGCCTTATTGCTATTGTTAATAATGGTAAGCATGATAACATTAGAAATCGATACACATGCTTAGGTGCCAAACATGTGAGTCTAGATAAGGATAACACTAGAAATACCAACCCTAGGATTAGTTCATCTAAGGATAAGGAAAATCTAGGTAGAACCCCCAAAACAACTAGACACATGCCTAGGAATACCTCAAAGAAAAATGAAAAATTAAAAATTGAGGTATTAGAGAAGGAGAATCAAGTCTTGAGGTCAAGACTTGATACTTTGGAAAAGACTCTTAAGAACTTGGAGAAGTCATCTCTAGGGTTTAAGGGTCAAAAACCAATGTCCAAGGACAAGAAAGGTTTGGGTCACAAACCTAAGTCCCAAGTGGTCAAGCCCACTTATCATAATGTTCCATTCGATTATGGAACAAAATCTAGGGCTAGGAAGACCATCACCAAGGTCACAAGGGGAGTCACCCCTAGAGTTGATCTTGATGAGTCCCAAATGACCAAGGCTTCAAAGCCTAGGAGGGTCATTAGAAGGGTTGCTAGGGAAGTCATCCCTAGTGAATATTTAGTGAACCCAATGAGCTCCAATAGGTATTGGGTTCCTAGGAGCGTGATTTCATCACGCTAGATGAGTTAGGGTGTGCCAACCTTACTTGAATAGGTAGTTAACCTAATCATGGCAAAAGGTGGCACTTTAGGAATTTTCAAGGTACAATCAAGCCTTGAAAATGAATTTGAAAATTATTCCTAAGGTGATTAGGATGTGCCAATCACATTTGAGGAGTTCTCTTAGGTCAATTTAATTGGCACATAGTGATCTAAACATCCTTGGTATGTGATTTTAGGTCTATTACACTTAGGAATATAGAATTTATGGCAAAATGATCAAAAATATCAAAAATGGCAACTAAGGCTAGAATTAGGTACTTTCTATACCTTGATATATTATTTGTCATGTATTGTTTGCCATATGTCATGTCATGACATCATATTTATTTTATGATCATTTAAGATGTCATGATAATGCTTAGGTTAGTTAAATGTCATGCTTTATTTAAGTTCCACACTTTATGCCATGACATCATAACATTGACACATGTTCCATTTATGATACTATTTTATGCCATGTCATCATCTTCTGCATTTATAATCAATTAATTTGATTTAAGGACAAAAACACATTTTGATATGGAGATCAAATTGTTGTTTAGAAAATGCATGAGAACTTAGCCTAAGATGACCTAAACTCATATCTCACATCAAAATTGACTTGGATGTGTTTGACACACCTTAGATGTGTGTGAGATATTAGGATGATGAGTTAGGAACAAGGTGCATAGTTCTTGTACCTAGATGAGCCTAATTCGAAATTGGGGATCATAGGGAAGCTTATGTACAAGTCGTGTACATTTAGCCCTAAGATTGTGGTCCTAAATTAAATGGTTTAAAATCATTTCAAAATTGATTTGAAAAACCTTGATGAAGCTCTTCTTGTGATAGCATTCATCATTGAGTAGTTTGATACAAAGATGACTTAACTTTGAGCTATTTCAAAGACTTGTGAACTTTGTATCAAGATTGAAAAATGGAAGCTATTTTCATAGAAAACTATTTTTCCTTGATAGTATATGTTATGAGGAATGTATCCTCAAAGTTTTACAATTTTTGAAATTTTCTGTGATTTTCTAGAGGTTTCTGAATTTCGGGAGAAGAAAAATTTAGAAATCAGAAATCAGAGGTCGTGGACCGATCAGGAGGTTCCCTGATCGGTCCAGGTCTGTGTGGATCGGTCACTGGACCGATCCAGAGGAAGCCTGATCAGTCCGGTGATCGATCAGGGCGTACCAACTTGCTGAAATTCGACTGGTTGTCTGAAATTTCAGCTCGGGAAGTGGTGTTTTAGGTTTCTAAAGGTTTGGAACTCTCCAAGACATTGTTGGTGCAATGGTCAAGGGGGAGTTGATCTTTAGGGGGAGTTTTACCTATTGGTCAAGGGGAGTTGACCTTTAGGGGGAGTTGTCATGAGTGATATGGGATTATCACTAATTGTTGAATTTAGTATCAAGGGGGAAATTAAGGGTTTCAATGAAAGGTATGGGACTTTCATTAGGAAGAAACTCTTGACCTTGATATTCACTCTTTTTGATGTGTGTCAAAAAGGGGAAGAATGTCTAGAGAATGTTCAAGGAAGAACATTGGAGTTAGTGGGAGAGTTTGTTGATCACGACGAGTGAAGTTGTGAACAACGATAACTTACTCTTCAGGGGGAGAGTTTGTTGATGTGTGTCAATAGGGGGAGAATGAAGGGTTTAAGTTAGGCCTTCATTATCTAAGAAGGAGGTTGCCTTCTTAGAAGGAGAATGTAAGGTTGTAACTTATGTTTCATTACCTAGTGGCATGAAAAAAGTTGAGGCTATTGGATTAGCCTAACTTAATGGTATTGTCAAACATCAAAAAGGGGGAGATTGTTGGTGCAATTTCCAGTAGGTCAAGGTTGACTTAAGGGTTTAAGTTAGGCCTTCATTATCTAAGAAGGAGGTTGCCTTCTTAGAAGGAGAATGTAAGGTTGTAACTTATGTTTCATTACCTAGTGGCATGAAAAAAGTTGAGGCTATTGGATTAGCCTAACTTAAAGGTATTGTCAAACATCAAAAAGGGGGAGATTGTTGGTGCAATTTCCAGTAGGTCAAGGTTGACTTTGACCAAGCGTAAACCTTGGTCATGGTTTCGATGTTTGACAATACAGAAAGATATGTAGACATGGACAATGCAGGTGCAGTTGTCCATGCGGAAAGATACTGATCAGGGTCTGATCAGGTTGGATGAAGAAGAGTCAAGTAGGTCAAGGTTGACCGGATACTTGACTGGGAAGTCCTAACTGGGATGTTAGGAAGTTCGGAAAGTCCTGGTGAGTGAAGCCAGGCAATTCGGAAAGTCCTGGTGAGTGAAGCCAGGCAGTTGGAGAAAGTCCTGGTGAGTGAAGCTAGGCAATTGGGAAAGACCTGGTGAGTGAAGCCAGGCAGGGGAAAGACCTAGTGAGTGAAGCTAGGCAGTTCGGAAGTCCTGGTGAGTGAAGCCAGGCAAGGGGAATCCAGATGGGGCAAGGTTGACCAGACATCTGGTGAAAAGTCCAAGTATGGAGACTTGGCACGGGTAAAGTCCAAGTATGGAGACTTGGCACGGGTAAAGTCCAAGCAGGGAGCTTGGCACGGGAAAAGTCCAAGTATGGAAGCTTGGCATGCGAAGTCGGAGAGGGCTCGGTAGCTCGTTCTCCGGACTAGGTCAGAGAGGGCTCGGTAGCTCGTTCTCTGGACCGGATGGAGTCGGAGAGGGCTCGGTAGCTCGTTCTCCGGACTAGGTCAGAGAGGGCTCGGTAGCTCGTTCTCTGGACCCGACGAAGTCGGAGAGGGCTCGGTAGCTCGTTCTCCGGACTAGGTCAAGAGAGGGCTCGGTAGCTCGTTCTCAGGACCATTTAGGGTTTAGGGCTGGAAGCTCTAAACCTGGATCGGTCTGGTGACCGATCCAGTGATACGCTGGGTTATCTGATCGGTCTGGTGACCGATCAGTAACCAAACAGAAGCATTCTGTTTCTTATCTGATCGGTCAGCAGACTGATCAGTGATCGATCAGTAGTAGTATGCGACATTCCTGATCGGTATGCAGATCGATCAGGAGACGGTCAGAGCGAGGTCGCTCTTCGCCGGATTAACACCCGAGGGAGCACAAGCTAGAGATGGATCAACTCGGAGAAGACATCACCATTCCACCCTTCTACGATCGCGACGACTTCGCGTATTGGAAGGTAAGGATGAAGTATTTCCTTATGACTAACATTGAAAATTGGAGTTGTGTACAATTAGGTTTCACTCCTCCGATGGATAAAGAGGGAAAACCTCTTGAGAAGAAGAAGTGGACGAAGGAGCAAATCCACCAATCCACAATCAACGACGAGGTAATGAAAATATTTGAATTCTCATTACCTAACGATATATTGTGTAGGATAGGTGGATACAACAATGCCAAGGAGTTGTGGAACAACTTGGCTAAGTTCCATGAGGGGAACTCCACTTCAAGCCATGAAGAGAAGTCAAGTGAGCCAAGTAGCTCACATCATGGAGAAGAGGAATTAGAAGTTGAGGGCTACTCAACATCTAAGGAAGAAGAGGAGGAGAGTTCTTCTTCAAGAATGGAGCAAGAGGAAGAAGCTTCTACCTCCGGAAGGGATGAAGAAGAAAGCATACATCCCACCTCAAACCTAGGTAACTCAAGCATTTTAATTTCTAGCAAATTACACATAATGTGCTTTGAGTGTAGGGTATTTGGGCACTACAAGAGTAAGTGTCCAAAGAGGATTAGAAAGTCTCCACCGGCGCCAAAGGTCAAGAAAGCCGGAGTCCCGATACGCAAATGCAAAGAGCACGTGGTGTGCTTTCAATGCAATCAAAGGGGACACTATAGGAGTCAATGTTCGAGGGGGAGGCAATCTCACAAGGACAAGAGACCGAGCACATCGATAGGGGGAGCTAAGGCAAACCCTAAGGTAATCTCTAAGGCACATTATTGCAATACTAGTAAGATGCATGCTAGTAGTTTGATTGCAATTGACAATAATGGTAAGCATGATAACATTAGAAATCGATACACATGCTTAGGTGCCAAACATGTGAGCCTAGATAAGGATAACACTAGGAAAGTCAACCCTAGAATTAACCCATCTAAGGCTAAGGAAAATCTAGGTAGAAATCCCAAATCATCTAGACATATGCCTAGGAATACCTCAAAGACAAATGACAAGTTAAAACTTGAGGTATTAGAAAAGGAGAATCAAGTCTTGAGATCAAGACTTGACTCTTTAGAAAAGATCCTTAAGAACTTGGAAAAGTCATCTCTAGAGTTTAAGGGTCAAAAACCAATGTCCAAGGACAAGAAAGGTTTAGGTCACAAACCTAAGTCCCAAATGGTCAAACCCACTTATCACAATGTTCCATTCTATTATAGAACAAAATCTAGGGCTAGGAAGACCATCACCAAGGTCACAAGAGGAGTCACCCCTAGAGTTGATCTTGATGAGTCCCAAATGACCAAGGCTTCAAAGCCTAGGAGGGTCATTAGAAGGGTTGCTAGGGAAGTCATCCCTAGTGAATACTTAGTGAACCCAATGAGCTCCAATAGGTATTGGGTTCCTAGGAGCATGATTTCATCACGCTAGATGAGTTAGGGTGTGCCAACCTTACTTGAATAGGTAGTTAACCTAATCATGGCAAAAGGTGGCACTTTAGGAATTTTCAAGGTGCAATCAAGCCTTGAAAATGAAAGTGAATATTATTCCTAAGGTGATTAGAATGTGCCAACCACATTTGAGGAATTTTCTAGAATCAATCTAGTTGGCACATAGTGAGTGATCTAAAAGTCTTGAGGATATGATTTTAGGTCTATTACACTTAGGAATATAGAAATTATGGCAAAATGGTCAAAATTATCAAAAATGACAACTAAGGCTAGAATTAGGTATTTTCTATACCTTTATGTGCTATTTGCCATATATTGTTTACCATATGCCATGTCATGACATCATATTTATTTTATGATCATTTAAGATGTCATGATAATGCTTAGGTTAGTTAAATGTCATGCTTTATTTTTAGTTTCATACTTTATGCCATGACATCATGACATTGGCACATGTTTCACTTATGATATCATTATATGCCATGTCATCATCTTGTGCATTAATGATCAATTAACTTGATTTAAGGATAAGAAACACAATTTGATGTGGAGATCAAATGGTAGTTTAGAAAATGCATGAGAATCTAGCCTAAGATGACCTAAACCCATATCTCACATCAAAATTGACTTGAATGTGTTTGATATACCGTAGATGTGTGTGAGATATTAGGATGATGAGTTAGGATCAAGGTGCATAGTTCTTGTACCTAGATGAGCCTAATTCTAATTTGGGGATCATAGGGAAAGCTTGTGTACAAGTCATGTACATTTAGCCCTAAGATTGTGGTCCCAAATTAAAGGGTTTAAAATCATTTTAAAATTGATTTGAAAAACCTTGATGAAGCTTTTCTAGTGATAGCATTCATCATTGAGCAAGTTGATACAAAGTTGAGTTAAACTTGAACTATCTCAAAGTTTTTTGAACTTTGTATCAAGTTTTGAAAATGGAAGTTATTTTCATAGAAAACTATTTTTCCATGATAGTATATGTTATGAGGAATGTATCCTCAAAATTTTACAATTTTTGAAATTTTCTGTGATTTTCTAGAGGTTTCTGAATTTCGGGAGAAGAAAAATTCAAAAATCAGAAATCAGAGGTCGTGGACCGATCAGGAGGTTCCCTGATCGGTCCAGGTCTGTGTGGATCAGTCACTGGACCGATCCAGAGGAAGCCTGATCGGTCTGGTGACCGATCAGGGCGTGCCAACTTGCTGAAATTCGACTGGTTGTCTGAAATTGCAGCTGTGGAAGTGGTGTTTTGGATTTCTAAAGGGTTGAAACTCTCCAAGACATTATTGGTGCAATGGTCAAGGGGGAGTTGACCTTTAGGGGGAGTTTTACCTATTAGTCAAGGGGAGTTGATTTTTAGGGGGAGTTTTTACTCCTAAAGACTTGAGTGATATGGGATTATCACTAAGTTAATTGTTGACCTTAGTATCAAGGGGGAAATTAAGAGTTTCAATGAAAAGTATGGGACTTTCATTAGGAAGAAACTCTTGACCTTGATTCACTCTTTTTGATGTGTGTCAAAAAGGGGGAGAGTGTAGGTTTGGGGAGAATGTTCAAGGAAGAACATTAGAAAACCTAAGTTAGGTTATGGTTTTGTCAAACATCAAAAAGGGGGAGATTGTTGGTGCAACCTTAGGTCAAGGTTGACCTGGACCCGACTCGAGTTGACCTAACTCGAGTTGTATTTTGATGTTTGACGAAAACAGAAGAGTTGTATTTTGATGGAAGATTGTTAGTGCAACCTTGGTCAAGGTTGACCTGGTTGACCCGAGGTGAGTTGACCTGACTCGGAAAAGTCCAAGCAGGGAGCTTGGCACGGGAAAAGTCCAAGCAGGGAGCTTGGCATGGTGAAAAGTCCAAGCAGGGAGCTTGGCACAGGAAAAGTCCAAGTATGGAGACTTGGCACGGAGAAGTCCAAGTATGGAAACTTGGCATGGGGAAGTCGGAGAGGGCTCGGTAGCTCGTTCTCCGGACTGTGGTCAGAGAGGGCTCGGTAGCTCGTTCTCTGGACCTGATGGAGTCGGAGAGGGCTCAGTAGCTCATTCTCTGGACCGGATGTGGAAGTCGGAGAGGGCTCGGTAGCTCGTTCTCCGGACTAGATCAGAGAGAGCTTGGTAGCTCGTTCTTTGGACCGGACGAAGTCGGAGAGGGCTCGGTAGCTCGTTCTCCGGACTATGTCAGAGAGGGCTCGGTAGCTCGTTCTCTAGACCAGGAAGGCAGACGGGAAATCCTGGTGAGTGAAGCCAGGTGAAAGTCCTGGTGAGTGAAGCCAGGCAAGGGAAAGTCCTGGTGAGTGAAGCCAGGCAGTTGGTGAAAGTCCTGGTGAGTGAAGCCAGGCAAGGGAAAGTCCTGGTGAGTGAAGCCAGGCAGTTGGGAAGTCCTGGTGAGTGAAGCCGGGCAAGGGAAAATACAGATGGATCAAGGGTGATCGGACATCTGGTGTTGAGAAGGTCAAGTAGGTCAAGGGAGTGACCGGATACTTGACACGAAAAGGAAGTCCAAGTGGGTCAAAGGGATTGACCGGACACTTGGTGAGGAGTCTTAGCAGGTCAAGGGAGTGACCGGATGTTAAGCATGATGTACCAACTGGTCAAGGTTGACTGGATGTTGGTGTGGGATACTTGGGACTTGGTTTGGGCAAAAACCAAGCTCTGGATCGATCAGTGGATCGATCCAGCGATACGCTGAGTATCTGATCGGTCTGGTGACCGATCGGATAACGATCAGTGGCTTACTGAGGCTCTTCTGATCGGTCTGGAGACCGATCAGAGACGAGCCAACTCTCACAGAGAGTTGGCTGATCGGTCTGGGGACCGATCAGCCTAGAGCCTGATCGGTCCACAGACCGATCAGAGCACGATCAGTGGCTCTGTGAAGATATCGCTGATCGGTCTGGGGACCGATCAGACTAGAGCCTGATCGGTCCCATGATCGATCAGAGAGGCTCTGGACCGATCAGGGTGGAGCCTGATCGGTCCAGGTCCTAGCCGTTGCGACACAACGGCTAGTTCCTGTGTCTTCTTCTTCGCAGGTTATAAAAGGAGATCGAGCCTCTGCTTCTTCTTCCCTTTCTTCCTCTTCTTTCTACTGAGCTGCTGGTGTGCTCTTGAGCTTTGCTGAGTTTCGAAGCTTCGTGTGAGCTTCTTCGACTGGGTTCCTGCTGTTGTAGGCGTCTCGTGAAGTTGCTGCTTCAACCAGTCGACAAGAAGGCAAGCTAGGGTTATTACATTGTTGTATTGTACTTAGTTTCTTACTGTATTCTTGTACTCCTGTTTATCTTGCTGTTGCAAGACATTGTGGCGAGGTTTCTCCACCCAGAAGGAGTGATTATTAGCCGGGTTTCCGGGGTTTCATCCACCGACGGATTGATAGGCTTCGTCCACCTTACGGACACGCCGAGGAGTAGGAGTTTCATCTCCGAACCTCGTTACATCGACGCGTATTGAGGTTTGCTATTCTCCGTTGTCGTTTCTTTTGTTTATTTCCGCTGCGCTAACCCTAATTGTAGGAAGAAACGCGAAGATTTGGGGTCGGCTATTCACACCCCCCTCTCTAACTGCGATCATCGATCCTAACAAAAGGTTCCTTATACAGTGCAATTGGTTGTCTGATATATGTCATGGTTTGTACGAGACTAGATTTGACACAAGTAGTTAGTATGATAAGCAAGTTTCTTCCAAATCCTGATCAACCATATTGGGATGTAATAAAGTGGATTTTCATATACTTGAGAAATATAACTGATAATGACATCATGTTTAGTAGACAACCAAAAGATCCTTCAGTTGCTGGGTATGTAGATGCAGACTATGCAAGAGATTTAGATGATAGGAGGTCTACTACAGGATACATGTTCACTGTGATAGGAGGACCTATCTATTAGAAATCTATGATACAATCTATTATTACATTGTTTACTACGAAGTTAGAGTACATGGAAGTAGTTGAAGCAACGAAGGAAGCTTTATGGTTATAAGGTTGGTCAGAGAACTGGGCATTCAGCAAAGTGGAATTAAGTTATTATGTGATAGTCAAAGTGCTATCTATTTGGTAAAGAATCAGGTGTATTATGAGAGAACCAAGCACATTGATATGAGGTTTTACAAGATCAAAGAGTTGATTACTTCCAAAGAAATTTAACTTGCGAAGGTCCACATTGCAGATAATGTTGTAGACATGTTGACAAAGCCAGTGACCATAGGGAAGTTCAAGCATTACTTGAACTTGATCCATATCTCTAGATGCTAGAGGAAGGAAGCCTAGACCCAGAGATCTAGGTGAAGTTTTGTTCAGATACTCATGTTCTTTGAAGGAGTGAATATTCACCAAGGTGGAGATTATTGACGGGAGGCTCATATTTAGATGAAGGCTAATGTGATGGGTGATGTGCGTAAATTATATACATCTCTAGGCATTGTTTGACACACATCTATTTGAATTTCATCCATATAATCTATTTTTATTGTACCCTATTTCATTATAATATCATACTTCTATTATATTTTATTCTGAGATCTATTCTTTGCATGTTTTCATTGTCAGAACGCTATTTAAAGCAAAAATAGAGTAAAGGCACATTGGAGAAACACATGAAGATCCTTGACAAGGGTCATGCTAAAAAGAACGGTCGTGTGCCTTGTTCGGAGCACAATCTAGGGCTGGCCTTGCCTTAAGGCATGACTGTGTCTCCCCAACATCAACCAATAAGCTCGGGTCGTGCGGTTTCACACAGCTATGACCTCCGACCAGAGCTCAATCCAACTCAGGCTGTGTGGACTCACACGACCATGCCAAGATTTCAGAGGCCAATAGAGGTCTGGTCGTGCCTTTTGGCATGGTCGTCCCTCTGTGGCCATGTCCAACAACACCCAGACCATGCCAAAAGGCACGACCATGGTAGACTACCCGAAGGGGGCGTGCTCCCTACTATAAAAGGGGATTTCTCCCCCTTTTAAGGTATTTGGGATCTAGGGGAAAGGTTCTCCCCCTTGGGAGAGCCCTAGGCTTCATCCTCACTGATCTTCATCGATCCGTCCACCTCTGGAGCAAGGGAGCACTTATAAGGATGCTACGATTCAAAGATAAGCATCTCTTCTCTCTATCTCTATATATTGAGTTATAGTTTGCATCTTTCTTCGTCTTTGGATTGCAATCCCTTATAATGGAGTAGATCACTAGATCTAGGATATAGAAAGTAGTTATAATATGATGTGATGTATGAACTATGTATTTGGACATTTTCCTATGCAATGATGTGTTTACTACTTGTTCTATGTGTTATGTCTTTTACGTGTTTGACGAAATGCGTGAATAGTATAAACATATAGATATGAGAGATTTATCTCTATATTAAGGTTGCTACTAGATTAGATAACCGGGGGATCCTTAGTGACAGAGATACCGATTTAACTGGCATATTATGCCCTTAGTGACAAAGGGAATCGATACTTACCCACTTTCTAGAGTCAAAAGATCTTAACATAGGGACTAATCCTTGTTAGGGAATTCTAATTGGAGTGGATACTCCAGTGCTACCGTTAATAAGTGACTATGTAATCTAAGAACGTATGACCGGGGGTCATAGTGACAAGGATTTCCTCTTAACCGGACTTCCTAAGTTACCTCTTATCTTAATGGCATTAGAATTTGGGTAGACTCTCTGCTGCAACCTAACCGGGGGTTGTGTTAGGCTTTAGTTAGAATCCCTATATAAGTGCAAGCATGGAGTTAGGTAGATGAATAATGCATAGGGACATTAACTAGCATTATAACGAAATCGAAATCCTAGCATCTATCCATCCCCAAATCCAACTTCACCTTCTTCTTTCTTCTCTCTCTTCTCACTTAACCTCTAGTTTCCAAACCTTTTAATCAACAATTCGAATGTCTAGATAATTCACCGTGCAAAGTTAACTAGTGCTTAATCAATAGTCCCTATGAGATCGATATTTTTATTATTGATGACGTAGCCGTGCACTTGTGGTTTCGTAATAAGTTTTTGGCACCGTTGCCAGAGACTGTTCGCATTAATATTAGTTGATTAGCATATGAGTTACTCTAGATATTTTTCTTTTCCTTGTTGCATTCTCTTTCTTATTTTCATTATGCATCTTATTTCTTGTCTTTAAATTCTTTATTTATTTATTTATTTTTTTAAAAATTAAAATAGAAATTGGTTGAGTGCCTTGGTTATTTTATATCTCCTATATCCATATGTGATATGTGATGATTACTCACCGTGTCTTGTGAGTTTTGTGCTATTGTTTCAGGTGAAACTAGAAATTTTCTTTAGCTATATGTATTGGCATTCTTGGCAACCTAGAGGGTTCAATGCAATATATAATTTAGATAACGAGCAAAATGTGAACATTTGCATAGCATATGGTAGTATAACCCATCCGATTGCCATATGCCACCTCTTCCAAAATGAAGTTGGCCCTTCCACAGAACCAACTAATGATATCTATGTAGTTTGTGGCAGTCCATCCCATCCAATTGCTATATGTGACTTCTTTCAAAATATTGTTACCTCCTCCATGGAACTTCAGAATCTATTTCAACCTATGCATCAAGACATGTATGATTCAGTTCCTAGTACTTCTAGCTATGACTGGGGAGATCAACAAATTCAGAATTTTCAACCCTAGTACACTTCTGAGGTGGATGAGCAATTATTATTACAGTAGCAGATCCCTGACTCACCTCAACACATCAGTCAAGATGTGATGGATTATTAGAATTTTGAGTACAACAACATTCAAAATATTGAGCAGTCTTCTTAAGCAAATCAGAGTCCATCAAAATTTCAAGATATTCACTATTAGATAGACCACAACAGTTACAATATTATGAGCTGACTGACTGGGAGGACTTCCAAGACTCAGATATTTCTGATCCCAGTCAGATGAAGACCAAAATAGTTACAAGAATTAGAAGAGCTCTTGATGCAAGAGGGGATCTTGTTTCTCCGATCCCTACAGCAAGATGATGTGTCAAGTCCAAATTTAGACCCTCAGTTGGAGGATGATTTGGAGGGGATGGAATGTAAAGCTAAAGGTAACTGTGATCATGATTCTGTAGCTCTACAGGACTCCTCTATTGCTTTTCATAGTGATGATGTATTTGGTGATACTCTAGACCTCCATAGGCCTCAATGCTAGTTAAGGAAAAGGATCGAGATGAAACCCTGTAGTACATCTTCGTGATCGATCACAATCTATCACATGAAACATTGTTGCCAAGGATTTCAACCACTCAGTGATGAGATAACCAAATGGCATATGAATGGTACCATGGACAAGTTTAGTGAAATGGATGATAAAATGAAACATATTCAATGCTATATTAATGTCAAGAGTATGACAGAAGGCATAAAGCATGAAGAGATGGGAAGGTTGAATGGAAGCTAATCCCCGAGACACAATAGGTAGCAAACAATTGATAACAACCTTGAAAAGATGAGGTCCAAATTGGATCTAACTCTTTCATAAGAGATGTGGTCCATCTGCGCTTTCGTTCTAATAAATATTTTCATATTTATCTTATGTATGGTCCAACCAAATATTTATCTCTTGATATGAAAATCCTATTATCTAACTTGTTTTATGTCTTTTAGAGACTCATAGTGCATGTAACCCAATAGGTTTTCGATTTATTTTAGTCATCCATAATTAACTACTTAATTATGGAACAATCATGAGTGATACTTAGTAGTATATTATGATTCCCAATTAACTAAAAAATCACAGTTGATGTTAGAACTAATTCTAAACTTTTTAGCAGCAATAGTGAGTCGTGCCTCGTTCCTTTCACTCATCTTATACCCACTTGATTAGGATATGGTCTATGTGTCTGCCCCCACTAAGCTGAATACATCACACCTAGCCCAAGTAATACTTCCTCGTTCTACGGATTTAAATTACTCGAACATGTATACAAGAGTTCCATACTCTTAACATGTAATACTTTGGCTAAAGACTTTGAGTAATAATCCTAATGAGTGGTCATAGGGTATACATCTCCTTGTAAGGAGCAGTGAATCCTCTGTGGGCTATCCAAATATCTTCGAACAGTTCGACTTATACCCAATCATCTCGAGTCCACACCTCCAAGAGATGTTTACTTAAGATGCCAAAATATAAGTCTCCATGACCAAGATGACTTGTATATCTCAAGTCGAAGTAAACTTGCACTCGAGCTACAGTAAGAACTTCAGACATATCCATATATATAGAGAACCATATGAAGTCTTGCAATAAGTCACTCCAATGAACTAGTTATCAAAACTAACATCCACATTTAACGCTTGAAATCCTAATATCTCCAGCTAGTGAGAAACAACTACTTGATTGAACCAAGAAGTATAACCCATGCTGGTCTTACATAATTGATGATGTCTGAATACACCAATTTAACAACTAGAGAAATCCTAATACGTTCATAATTATACATGTAGCGATAATCACAAGTTGTGATCCAATCATAAATTCTCTCATGTTATGAATTGTATCACAGACATTTAGTAAATGAGTTTAAGACTATTCCAACATATAATATGTACTCAAATAGTAAATCTATATTTATCAAATAAATAGCAAACCCGTAAGACGATTTGACTTAGGGCATCCCTCAAAATCTAATAGGAATTAATTAATTAGTTAGGACACTAGGTTTTAAAATTGTGCCTATCAATCGATTGGCTAGTTTCACCAATCAATTCAGTGAGTCATGAATTGATCAGCATAATCGATTCAAATAATTTGTGTGCTTTGGGAAAATCAACGCCAATCTATTGGTATTGATGAATCAATCACCGAGATCGAGTCAACAAGGTTCTGTGCTCACAAAAAGAATCACTCACAATCGATTAGACCAATCAATTGGTCTAGCCAAATCGATCACCATAATCGATTTAGAGAGGCTCTGTGTTCACAAAAACTTCACCATCAATTGATTGAATTAATTGATTAGTAAAGATCAATTGATTAGTGTGATCGATTAGGCATGGTTCTTTGTCTATATAAATATTTCCCAATTGATTGGCCAAAATAACCAATCGATTGAGCCATCAATGGACCCCCACGAGATCAATTGCCCCAATTGATTAGGAATTATTTTGTGGTAAACTACAAAGCTATCAATCTATTGGCTTAATCGATTCAGAGTCTTTCTATGGCAAATCATAGAATTACCACTCGATTGGCACCAATCGATTGGGATAACTAATAAACTCTGATAAACCTGATTTTTGTCCCATTTCGTGCTCATTTTCAAGGTTAATGACTTTTAAGCATGTGATGAAGTGTAGTTATGATATATATATGTGAAGTTAAGTGTGTTGAATGGTTGGTTATGGGTTTCTTCCATTGAAATGTCCAATCACAATCTTCGGACCAAATACATATTAATTATATATTGGTGTTCCCTATGATTGGTCAAGTCAATGATTCATAAAGGATTTCAAAATAATACATCATAATGAGATTATAATCAAGAAGATTGTCCCTAGCATCTCACTCCTATTTAGATAAATCAAAACACAAACTAGGTAAAACCTATGTTCTTGTGAGATACATTTTGAAGGTAAAATGAGTTTCAATGAGTTACATCCTTGAATCATGAAGGGTTGTTTGTTTATTCAACAAAACATATTTTCAATTCCCTTTGTAAATAATTAAATTCAGCTTCGGGGAGTGGTTTAGTGAGGATATCAGCTAAGTTAGATTTTGACTCAATATAACTAAGGACAATATCACATCTTGCCACATAAGCTCGATTAAAATGATGTTTTACCTCAATGTGCTTTGTTCTTGAATGATAAATTGGATATTTGGTCAATTTTATGGTACTCACATTTTCATGAAGGACATATACATTTTTGTAGATGAGTTATCCTCTAAAGTGTGAGTCATCCATAATGTAATACACACTCTCCCATAGCAATGTATTTGGTTTCGATTGTAGAGAGTACAACACAATGTTGTTTGTGACTTGACTAACTAACTAGGAGGATTCAAGGATTTGCCATCCTCTTCTAGTGCTCTTTTGATCTAATTTTCATTCTACATAATCAGAATTGGAGTATCCCACAAGATCAAAAGTTTTAGTACTAGGATACCAAAGACCTACATTTTGAGTTCCCTTAAGATATCAAAGAATTTATTTGATGGCACATAAACATAACTCCTTGGCATAATATTGATATCTTATATACATACCCATGACAAACAATATACCGGATCTACTAGCCATGAGATAAAGAAGACTACCTATAGCACTATAATACAATTTTGTGTTAACTTCTTTACCTTCAAGATCATTGCCTAATTTTGTTTTAGTGGCCATAGAAGTAGATATTTCTTTGACATTTTCCATCCCAAGTTTCTTGAAGATTTCTTTGGCATATTTAGATTGATGAATGTATATGCATTCTTTTATTTGTTTAATTTGTAGTCCTAATAAAAATATCAACTCACCAACTAAACTCATTTCAAACTCACTTTTCATGTGATTTATGAACTCATTTAGATAGTCTTTATTTGTAGAACCACAAATAATGTCATTTACATAAACTTGGGTCACAAAAATATCATCTCCACTGTTTTTATAAATAAAGTAGGACCAATTTATCCTCTATGAAATCCTTTTGACACTAAAATTATTGACAACCATTCATATCAAATACGAGGTGCTTGTTTTAGCCCATACAAGGCCTTTTTAAGATTATACACATGGTTTAGAAAATCTAAATTTTCAAACCCCAATGGTTGCTTAACATAGACTTCTTCCTTAATAAAACTATTTAAAAATGTTGATTTCACATCCATTGATACAACTTAAATCCTTTATGAGCAGTGAATGTTAACATCATCCTAATGGACTCTAATCGAGCTACATACCCTTCTACTTGATTAAAGCCTCTATCAACCAATCTAGCTTTGTTTCTCACAGCCACTCCCTTATCATCAAGTTTGTTCCTAAAAATCCACTTTATATCAATAATTGATTTTTCTTTGGATCTAGGAACTAAATCCCAAACTTGACTTCTCTCAAATTGAGATAATTCATCTTGCATTGCTAAAATCTAATCCAGATCAAGCAAGGCATCATCAATAGTTTTTGGTTCAATTTGGGAGATTAAGACTATTTGACTTCCTTTATTTCAAAATTATGATCTAGTTTTTACTTCTTGTGTAATATCTCCCACAAATTTATCTAAGGGATGATTAACATTTATCTAAGGGATGTAGTAATCACATGCTCAAGTGGTGACTCTTCTATTCCTTCACTCTCACTCTCTTGGTTTTCTTCCCCGTGATTATTTTTCTCATTTAATGTTAATTTTCCCAATTCAAATTGTAATTTGACCTCAATTATTTTTGTATGATTTGAAGTTGAATTTTCTTCAAAAATAATATTTATAAATTCTTCAACTATTTTAGATCTCTTATTGTAAACTCTATAGACTTTGCTATGATTAGAGTACCCTACAAGGATACCCTCATCCACCTTAGTGGAGAATTTTCTTAAATAATCTTTGGTATTTAGAATGTATACTTTACATTTAAACACTCTAAGATATTTAATTGTGGGTGGTTTTCAAACCATAATTCATGTGGTGTTTTGTCCAAAAGCCTATGTATTAGGGTTTGATTTTACACATAGAATGTCATATTTATTGCTTTGGACCATAGGTAACTATGAAGTGAATATTCATTCAACATGCTTCTCGTGGCCTCTTGTAAAACCCTTTTCTTTCTCTCAACAATTTCATTTTGTTGAGATGTCCTAAGGTAGAAAATTCATGTTTATACCCATTTTGTGAGCAAAAATTGGTAAAACTATCATTTTCAAATTCATCTCCATAATCACTTCTTAATTGATTTATTTTTAGATTTTTCTCATGTTCTACTCTTCTACAAAAAGCAATCAATGTTTCTAAGGTATGATCTTTATGTTTCAAGAAAAATACCCAAGTGTATCTAGTAAATCATCTACCACAGCTAAACAATATCTACTACCATTCAAGGAAATATGTTTACTACTATCAAATAAGTCTATGTGTAGTAGTTCTAATGTGACATATGTACTAAAAATAGTTTTACTTTTGTGGGTAACTTTGATTTTCTTACCCATTTGACATGCATCACACAATTTGTTCTTTTGAATTGTCCTTTTGAAACTTCAACTTTGGCAATCCTTACACCAACTCTTTCTTCGATATCCTTTTGATATTCCTCATGTTGGTATGAGAAAGTCTCTGGTGACAAAGTCAAGTCTCTTATTCTTTAGACAAGAAACACTTAGCAAACACATTAGGAGCACTAAATAATTCAACTTGATAAATATTCTCCTTCCTATGACCTATAAGCATGGTGGTGTTTAGTTCACTATGCTTGATTAGACATTGAGATGAGCTAAACTCAACTCTATATCCCGAACCACATAGTTAATTAATACTTAGAAGATTGAAGGTCATACGTTTAACTAATAAGATATTTTTAATCACAACTTGTTTAGAAATTTGAATGTTTCTTATTCCTATAACTTTAAGTTCACCACTATTACCAAAAAAACTGTATCTTTATTTTTATTCTTAAGTGATGAGAATTTTGATGAATCCCCTGTCATATGCTTAGAGCATCCGCTATCTATAAACCATGTTGTTGGATGCTCCCCCTCGGCGCATGCTTGTTCATACACAATGAACTAAATGTATTGGTACCCAAATGTTGGGTCCAATAGCATCAATAATATATTGCTTGGGTATCCAAACTTGCACAATTTTAACTTTTGAAACATGATTTCTACTAATTAGGGGCATAAATTTAATTTCTTTGTGCTTTGGTTTGTACCCTAATCTTGCTTTGTTATAAACCACCCTTTGAGCTCCTAAAATTATGTCTAAATATTTAGAACTTGAAGTAAATTTTTTGAATGCCCTTCTAAGATCATCTATTTGCAATTTTAATGATGCATTTTCATTCTTGAGCTCATCAAATTGACTAATACCATTTTCATGATGCATGCAAGTCTCACATGATACATTTTCCTCTCGAAATGACTTCAATTTATTTTGCAATTTACTAACCTTACTTTTTAATTTTGACAAAGTATTTGTTAAATATGCGATAGTAGCATACATCTTATCAAGATTGGGAGAGGTTATTACCTTGTTATCACTAGATGATGACTCACTTGAGAATTCCACATCCTTACTATGGCTATCTTCACCTTTACTACTCTCCACATTGCTTAACACCATGACTGCCACATGCCTTGAACTCTTTCCTTCATCTTCATCCAATGAGCTTGAAGAGGAGTCATCCCATGTGGATTTCAAAGCCTTCTTCTTCATAAGTTTCTCCTCTTTCTTCTTTAATTTTAAACATTCAGATTTGAAGTGTCATTTCTTATTGCACTCATAACAAACCACATTAGTTTTTTAGACTTTGAATTCACCAGAGATTTACCTCTTCTTTTTTTGTTATTGTTGAACCTCCTAGAGCATCTCATCATTTTCAGAATAAAGTTTTCCATCTCGCTTAATGATAGCTCCTCGTCACTATCACTCTCTTGTTTAGATTTGAAGGACTCTTTATTATTCTCCTTCTTTTTTTTGTTCTTCTTCTTTCTCTTTTCGCTTCCAACCAAAGCTATACCTTTCTCCTTATGACTTGCATTAGCTTGTTCATTCTAGTTCATAAAAATAATTCATCTAGTTTAACAATTAATAAGTCCCTTGAAATCTTGTAGGCATCTACCATTGATGACCATAGTGAGTTTCTTATGAAGGATTTAAGAGCATACCTGATGCGAACCCAGTTCTCCACACTTTGTCCAACCGAATGGAGACCATTTAGAAGGTTCCTTGAACCTCTCATGTAGTTGACTTATAGTTTCTCCTTCCTTTATGACAAAATTTTGCATTTGCTTTATTATATTGTCCCTCTTTGCAATTCTTGAGTCCTTTGTGCCTTCATTTAGCTCAATGAGCTTGTCCTACAATTTCTTGGCACTCTTGGATAGACCAACTTTGTTGAGTTGCTCCAAACTTAGTCCACATTGAAGGATTACGGTAGCCTTAGCATTTTCTTGTGGCATCCACTTTTGTGAAGTAAACTATTAAGAAGATTCTAGAATTTTTCCATCTTCCAAAGTTGACACAACGAAGCCCTTGGTCATAGAGAACCAATTATCAATTTTTGTCATGAGATCGTTCTCCTTGCGACTCTTCCAGTAGGTGAAGTTGTTTCCTTCATAGTGGCGATCGAGTAGTGCTATGACCCTCTTTCAAAGACATTTTGTAGCTCTAAACTTTTGCTCCTTTGGATGTGAGTTTTCTAAAGAAACCTTGCTCTGATACCACTTGTTTGAAGCTTGAGAGCTAGACAGGGGAATGAATAGCTCGCTTCACTTCTTCAAAGTTGATTGGAAGCGGAAAACTTAAAACAAAACACAACACTAACACCTGTAATTTTATTTAGTATCTACCTCCTTAAGGTGATTAATTCAAGGGTCACTCCGAGCTATCTACTCCCACTGTCACTTCTCCTTCTCGGACCAAAACTAAAGGTGGAGAAACATTTTTACAATGCGATTACAAATATTTGCAAATGAAATAGCAACAGTAGAGAAGAAAAAAAATATTACAAGTTTTTGGCTTAGCTCTCCTTCTCTTGGTTGCTTGAAGATCTTGTAGATGGAAGCTTAGAACTGAGATAAGTAGAAGAATAATAATGGAATAATAGTTTTTGTAAGTACTCCAAGTTGATTTTGATGTAATCAACCGAGTTAAGATAAGTCCTATGTTATTTTGATATCTTGTATCTAAGTGTGTAGGAACTTAGGAATATATGAAGTCGAGTGGAAGATGTAGTAGATGAGAAGGATGGCATGGGAAGTGAGTCGACGAACTCAATGCATTCAAGGGATGAGATACTGTGAAAGAGTACACAGGTGTACGAGAAGGATGTGTGTGACGTTCAATTGTTGAGAAGCTGGGGAGGAAGCATACTCGAGGAGAAGGTCAGAGTTGGGTTCGGGTGAGCTCAACTCCTAACGACCGGAGATCACCCAAACAAGAGCGAAGAAAATTTAACCAGTTTTGATGCTTAACTAGTTGAGCTATGTAGTGGAAGGCGCCCTCAACGTGATGGAAGACGCCCTCATGACTGGTGGAAGACGCCCTCAAGGTGATGGAAGATGCCCTCTTACCTTTTCATAGAAGAGACTCTCAAGGTGAAGGAGGGTGCCCTCAATCTGGTTGGAGGCGCCTCCAGAAGTCGTTAACCTCATGTTGGAAAGGATAAAACTCCATTGGATTAAGGATAAACTTTATCCTCTTGGAGGTGCCCTAAACCTTATTAGAGACACCTCCAAGCGACGAAAACCAATGGTAACATCTGTCCAAAATGCTATAAATAGTATCCTGGAGCTAGGGGTTAAGACAACAACTTCTATAATCAATTCCTAGCTATTTTCTTGAGTTGTCAATGTTTGTAAGAGACTTCTCCGCCTACAACTAAGGAGATTCTTTTAGTGCTTTTATTGCCTTGTAATAACAACCATATAGGTTGTAACCAAGTAAAAAATCTATGCCTCTTATTTTATTTCTTTATGTTGTTATTAATTATTCTATTTATCTAATATTCATGTCCTTGCTAAGTTCCAAGAAAAATAAATTTCTAACTTCAATTATAGGGCTATTCACCCCCCTCTAGCTGGACTACTAGGACCTATAAGTGGTATTAGATTCCAACCGTCTTAGAAAAACTAATCACCAACTGAAGCAATGAGATAATGGTCAGATCTAGTATTCATCCGCTAAAGTTCTAGGGGGAGTCCGCGATGTAAAAAAAGCAAATGGAGGTATTTTTTAAAATAGACTTTGAAATTTTTTAATAATCAAATATGGTTTTGTAGCACCTGAAGATCAAAATGGAGCTTAAAAAGAATAATACATGTGGACCAAAAAGGAACATTCTGACTTCATGGTGAATGACAAATTAGAGTTCCATCTGCTGAGCCTTCTTCTACCCCAAGAAGTCAATCAGATCGACAACTATGACTCAGCTAAAGACATTTGGGAGAAGTTCCTAGATCTACATGAAGAGACCTTGAAAGCTAAACTTGCAAGATGGAACCTGCTCCAGAATCAACTCAGCAACCTCCTGATGGAAAAGGAAAAGACAGTACCTCATATACACATAAGAATCAAGGGGCTAATCACCAGATTAATGAACCTCGGAGAAATGGTAACTGATCGGGACTTGCAAAGGTTGAGTTAAATGTGTTCCCAAGAACACTGGAATGAACGTCTATAGTAGACTCCTACTATATCTCTAAGGACCTCGAGGATAAGTACTTTAGAAAGTCTATTTTTTACTTTTGAATTACACGAGTTTTAGTGTGTGGTAAAAAGAAAGGAGCCAAGTTAGAACCTAACTTTACAAGCCAAGAAGGACGAACTGGATTCTGATACATCCCTCGACACAGATGAAAGAGCATACATGGTAAGAAAATTTTTAAAATTCTTTAAGTCTAACAGTTTTAACAAGCCATAGGACAAGAAGCTTCTTTGAGGAAAAAGGAGAATAAGGTGGTACAACTGTAATAAAGAAGGGCATGTAAAAAATAATTGTCCAAAACTGAAGGAGAAAGACAAGGACAAAAGGCCAACATGAATGAAGCACAAGAACCTGAAGACAATGTGGGATGAATCATCATCATCCTAATCAAAGATCGATGCATACGTCGGACTTACACTAATGACAAGTTACCAAAAAGATAAAGACAAAGAAAGTTTATCCGAGATGAGCATTGATGAAGGAGGAGTTACTTCAGAGGAAAGTAGTGATGAAGGGGAAGAGTCAAACTTCAAGATCGACATAGTAAATGAGGTATGCCTTCTTCCCCCTAACCAACTTTATGAAGGTATAAAATTAATGTCTAAATTATTATATAAGTTTAAAACTGAGAATATCAAATTGAAAAAGGAAAATGTAGATCTAAAAATTATTTTAGTTAAAGCATGCCCATTAGAAGATTTTGATAGAATTACAAATGAAAATGAAAAATAACTGAACAAATAGAAAAAGATTTTCCATGTTCAAGCTCATATGCCCCCACAAAATAATTTTAAAAATTTGAGGGTTAAATTGGTATTTTAGATCTCATAAGGGCCAAATTAGAAAAGTGACTCAAAAATATATTCTAAAAACTTATCTTGTTAATCATGTAGGTAGAAACTTATATTGGGTTTCTAAATTATCCTTAGTATGATTAAAGTTAATTTCTATACATGCTTTAGATTTAATCTGCTTTAATTTTTAATATTGCTTACAAAATTAATTAGGTTATATACATAATCTTCATAATTCCTATTGATTCTTTTTTCTTTAATGAAAAATAATTAACTGATGGTATAAAATTTTTCAGGATTTTTAGACGACTAAATAATTTTTTTATGAATTTTTTATCAAAACATGTAATTTAAAGTTTAAAATTTTTTGGAGATGAATTTTAAAAAACTTAATTTTTTGATAATTACCATTGTATTTTGAATATCTACAAAAAAAAATCTTCCAGATTTTTAGAATTCAAAAAATTAGTTTTAAATATATATTTTTAAAAATAACTTCATTTGTTTAAAGCAATTTCTACTGTTAAAATAAAAAATATTTTATGCTTGAAATTTTTATTATGATTTCAAATTATTATGTTTATCATTTCTAAAAAGTTTCAAGATTTTTTGACACATTAAAATAATTATTAAATTATTTTTTAAAAAACCCTGATTAATTGTTTAAAAATTATCCTTTTTTGAATTTAATTTTGATAAAATGTCATATTCTTGAAAATTATTTTAAACACCCTAAGAATATTTCCCATTTTTTAATTACTATTTATATTTTTCCTAATATTTTTTTTATGTGATTAAAGGTGGAGAATAACTAAGTGTTAAGTTTAGGGGCGATTTTATTGCATTTATCATTTGCAATTATATGCCATATTTATTTAGTTGAAATTTTAATTATCATATTTAATTTAGTATTTGTTTGTTTAACCCTAATTTTAAATCGGTTAATGCACATCAAAAAGGGAAAGATTGTAAGTATTCCAAGTTAGTTTTGATATGATCAACTGAGTTAAGTTAGGTCTTGTGTTGTTTTGATACCTTGTGTCTAAGTGTGCAGTCTAAGTGTGCAGGAATTTAGGAACACAGGAAGTCGATCGGAAGATGTAGCAGACAAGAAGAATGGCATGGGAAGCGAGTCAACGGGCTCAGTACATTCAGGGACAAGATGTTGCGGAAGAGTACACCGATGGACGAGAATGACGCGTATGATGTTTGAGGGACGAGAAACTAAGGAGGAAGCCTACTCGATGAGAAGGTCGGAGTTAGGTTCCAGTGAGCTCAACTCCAGGTGACCAAAGCATCGCCCAGAGAAGATTAAAGAAGACTTAACCAGTTTTGAAGGTTAACTAATTGAGCTGGCTGGTGGAAGGGACCCTCAAGGTGATGGAAGGCTCCTTCGTGCCTTTTCGTGGAAGGAGCCTTCAAGGTGATGGAAAGCGCCCTCAATCTAGTTGGAGACGTCTCCAGTAGCCATTAACCTCCCATTGAAAAGGATAAAACTCCATTGAATTAAGGATACACTCTATCCTCTTGGAGACGCCCTGGACCTCATTGGAGGCACCTCCAAGCGACAAAAACTAACGATAATATCTGCTCAAAATGATATAAATAACATCCTGAAGTTAGGAGCTAAGACAACAACTTCTGAAATTAATTCCTAACTATTTTCTTGAGCTGTCAACATTTGTAAGAAGCTTCTCCGCCTAAAACAAAGGAAATTTTTTTAGTACTTTTTATTATTTTAGATTAACAACCATCTAGGTTGTAACCAAGTAAAAAATCTCTGCCTCTTATTTTTTTTTCTTTATGTTGTTATTAATTATTCTGTTTATCTAATATTTGTGTCTTTGCTAAGTTCAAAGCAAAAGGAATTTCTATTTATCGAACGGCTTGGTCAAAACTTGATTTGAGCTCGAAGTTGACCGAGCTTAAATCGAGCTTGAGCCAACTTGATTAGAAATTGAGTCGAGCGTGAGCCTAATTATTATATATTATAATATATAATATATTCATTTATTTATTAAAAAATAATAAAAAAAATCGAGCTCGAGCTCGAGCCCATAATTAAATAATGAGCTCAATTCTACAAGCTCGAGCTGAGCCAGTATAAATCGAGTCGAGTCGAGCTTGATCCTAGACTAGCTCGAGTTCGACTCGGCTCGTTTATCGCCCCTACTTGAGTTCAGATCCTTTGGTCCACAATCGCTTGTCCCCTCCTAGTCCCTTCTGCCATTTGCACGTCGAATCGTGGTCAGAATCTAGCCAAAATTTATTACAATTTCTCCTGGATTCACCTTCTCACCTAGGTTATAGTTTGGGTCAAACCAAGCGGGCGGAGGATGCCTGCTGTTGGATGGATTGTATGGCGCTGACAAGTGGGCGACCCGGCCACCGTCTGCGGCCTCCGGTAGCCTGGCTTAACCCAAACTATAACCTAAATGGGAAGGTAAACTTAGGGGAGATTACAATCAATTTTAACTGGATTCTGACCGTGATCTAACATGCAAATGGTGAAAGAGACCAAGACAGAACTTCCCCTTGTTGGCTCCAACCCGCTACCATTTGATAAGATTTTAAGGAATTATTGTTTTATTTCTTTGACTCATTCGTTTACTCTTGAAGAATTATTCTATCTATAATAAAATTATACTTTTAATAAAATTTTATTAAGCTTTGATTGGCTTAAAATTTAATTTCTTAAATATGTTGTTATAAATTTAAGATTGTCCATACATGTAATAATAAAGTTTTTCATTTTTTTATAAAATTTTCTAATTTGGTCCCTTACCATTTTATCTTCTATATTTGTTCAATATTTTAAAAAAATAACACTCAAATAGATGATGAAAACGAAATAAATGTAAAATGAAAAGACAATGAAAGAAAATTGTAATTAAATAATCTCAAAATATAGCATATGTGGTTTGGATAATAATCTTAAACCAATATCATTAATTTACTTAAAAACACTTAAAAAAATTTTCTTTTTGTCAAAATATTTTAATTTTGATAAAAAAAGAAATTATAGTATTTTTTTGAAAATCATCCATAATTCTATTTTTTTTTTTTTGTTGGCAAGACTTTCTTTTTCCCTTGATGAGATGAGATGAGATGAGATGGATGAGAGAGAGATATTATAACAAAAGATAATTATATTCATCCGTTTTTCACAAGTCATTTTCAGATTATATAAAGCGAAGTCGATTTATATTTAACTGTCAAATGAATAGGCACTGAGATGTTATACAAGAACATGAAAAATGATGAATGTGGTCGAGTAGAAATGAGTGAGACTTGTCCCCCATGATTGGTGGCCCTATGAGCTGGGCTTTAATTTCTCCCTTTATTTTTAAAATTTTTATTTCAGTTGCACACAGATGGCTGTGTGGAATGCAAAATAAACACTCAAATTTTGATTTTTCAATTCGTGTATCATGAACTTGTAGCCATTCCTTATTAATTGTACGTCCTAATCGATCAACTACATGCCTTTACTACCATTGTCGATAAGTCGATGACGACATCATTAGATTAGACACGAGATTAAAAGGAAGAAGAGAAAGGGCAATGGGCTACCAATGTGAGAATCATCAAAGCAGTACTCAATCCTATCTTTACCTCATTTTTTTTTCTAAAAAATATATTTATTTTGGGCGCTATTGTAGAACTTACCACATAGAATTTCAGCTCTAGTCAACATTAGTAATACTATGTTATAACAATTAGAAAAATGTAGCTCGTATGAATATTTCATCTTTGACAACACTGATTAACATTATATTATATAGTTATGAATTGTAATTACTACAGCATAGACACTTGATTTCTAACTAATATTGATCAATATTATATTATAACAACTATGATTTATAACTATTACTACTACTAATTTTAAATTATTATTTTTAGTTGTTATAGTAGTTATACCCGGTAGCTACTACAATATCATAAAAACCAAACATATTTTTAGAATGAAAATGAAGTTAAGCGGGATGAGACTTGTTTTCGATGATAAATAAAAAAAAACACACACACACAATAAAAAAAGAACACCTGTTTAATTTTAATCCTTTTTATTTAATCCAAAGAATTAAAAATTTTAAACTATTAGTAACGGTAAGAAACACTCAAATCTATTAAATTCTAGATGAAGCCGTGTCTAAAAACGTAGTTGTTTTACTAAATTCCGGCCACTCCCTTCCCTTCCATTAGGATCTAAGCATTTTTTTCCCGGCCTTATCGGATCATGGAGTCCCAACAATCGAATCAAGCAACTCATCTTTGCGGCTAGCTACATCATCGAGCATTTCATCTGCTCTTAGTAGTGTGCTATTTGTAGAAATGATTTAACAGGTTTTCATGCTCAAATAAGTGACGTAACCCTATGCTGATCATTAAAAGATTACACAATCTCACACACACACACACACACACACAAAAAAAACAAAAATCTTGAACCATTGGAAGTGGCATTGATGCAATCTGTTATTACCAAAATGATGAACATAACAAAAGTAGTATGGAACGAACAAATAAGGTGTTCCCTCAAGCGCTCCCAAGAAGGAGATCAGATGGTGGCAAACTTGGGGCTTGCAGTCACTTGGGGGACTTGGTCTGCATGAGCTGAGTGCCATTAGAGGTCTCAACTCTGAAGATCTCAGCCACAGAGGTCTCAACTCTATAGGTCTCAGCCACAATTCCAGATGTCTTGGCCATAGAGATCTAAGTTCTGGAGGTCTTAGTCATAGAGGTCTCGTGTGGGTCTCAACCACAGGGTTCTCGACTATTGCTAATAAGTCAATCGAGAGATAGCTCACTACTTGGTCCAAGCATGCAGAAGAGGCCTAACTTCGCCTCTGTGCAATCCAAGCCCAATCGGAGCAGCATGTAAGAAATCATCACACCATATCTCCAATAGAATGTCTCTGCCACCGACGAAGATTGGGATAGGATTCCCTCATGGGATAGAACTAGACGTTTTCCCCATATGGACCCAACACCCGCTTCCATCCTAATGGGATTGAATCCTCCTTCTAGAGGAGAAGGCAGAAGAGAGACTTTAAATAGGAGAAGGGCTAGCATTCAAGAAAAGAAGTAACTCGCCTAGATTCCATACTTCTAAACTTCATCCCGCCATTCCTTAGAGTTGAAGTTGTCACGTTTTCTTGGCGGCATCCATGAACATAACAAAAGTTGTATGATGTCCTTCCACAGTAAAGTGCAAGTAGTTCTGTCTATGAGTGAACATTTTTTGCAGTAAGTTTTGTCAGTGTATCTTGTAGATCCATGATCCATATTTTTATTGATTAACAATAACAACGAGCTACAGAACAGAATCATGTCAAAATAGACGTGCATAAAACAAGAAGATGACCATTGTAGCAGTTTACATCAACATAAATACATAATATGAGCTTATTAGAGACTATTGAGCTTATGCAAGTCAAGTTGTTCTAGAGGTAGCTTAATCTGACAATGTTATGTTGTGCCAAAACAGGGCGATATAATTCTTGATCACAATGGCAATCTACATCCTGGTATGCCTACTCGTTAAGCTAAACCGACAGCTAGTGTTAAAAATGGTACTGACAAAGACAATTAAAAACCTAATCATTGTAGAAACTTACCTCTACAAACTCATATCAAACTGTTCAATGCCTAAATTTGATGAAATCAACTTGACTGAGAGTTTTATATGCCAAAATGCATCTATATATATCAATGAAACAATTTACGTACAATCACAAAGAATAGCATGTTGAACTGTAAAGGAAGCTGAAAATTGCTTCTGATACATCACCATTCTTATCACGACACTATTTCATTTCACGGACTTAAGAAGGAAAAAAAAATCAAAAAATATATTTACCTTTAAAAAAATGGTTTGAGATTTAAACACAAACTATACCACATACCAATTTACGATCTCAATGCCAGGCAAGACTAATGAATGAGTGTCGTAATTTAGATTGTGAATTGATCTAGTGAGACCTTCAATTTCAGATGCTATACAAATGAATAATATGTTGAGAACACACTTCATGCCAAAATGTATGAAATTTTGCATCTCATGGGTGTAAGATTATCGTGCCATCGTGATATGGAGTAATTGCTGGGAAGAATAGTTATGATAAATGAAACCCTGGGCCACTTAAAGAAGTCCATGCAAAAAGACCTCCACACTGCCAGCATTCAAACTCTTGGGCTGGTGCAACAACAGCCGGGTAGCAAAGTCAAACTGGAAGGAGAAGTACTTACAGTTGAAGCAATTGACTATGCAACAAGCCTCAGGCGAGTTGCTCCATCCCATTGTTAGCACCATCCACGCTTCCTACAGAACCTCACCAGAGGCCACATGCCAGGACACTATTTCATTGATATTGTACTAACTGCTACAATAATGCAGAAAATAAAGGTATTTTTTAAAATAAAAATATGTTGAGGTGGGATGGAGTTTGATAATAAATAAAAAAGATCTCCTTTTAATGATCGCAATAAAAAAGAGCACTATTTTTATTTTTGCCCTATATATACAAATGCTCAGGTATAGACTTTTGCCCTATAAAATAAGATAAAATTATTTAAGTATAGATGATGATATAATAAGAAATAGAGTTCAATGAAGTAAAAGGATCCATATAACCGATCTCATCTAGTGGAATAAGGCTTAATTGTTGTTATTATATATATATATATATATATAGAGGGACGAATTTGGATAATTGTTGTTTTAAAATGCTCAAAATTGCATACTTCTCTCCATATGCCCCAAAACACCATTTATTTAATGAACTGAATCTTCCTTTCATACCAAATTACTTTGATGACCAATTTGCTCATTTTAAAGAAAAGAAATCATATTACGTTTGTGAACATTCCCAAAAATTATTTTTGAGTTGGAAGAGGACCATCAAAGTATTTTAGCTCAACCAAAGAGCACCTAAACATTGCACCTAAAAATCTTAAAACTTTTGATATGACTTTTAGATTAAAAAGAATTGTTTTAGGCCATTAAAAATTTATAATTGACCCCTATCAACTCAAAAAAACACTTAAATACTCCACATGCGACTACAACTAAACGTTTTATATATTTTTGTCAAAGTAAGTTATTTTGGATTATCAATTCACTATTTCTACTTAGCTTTTGAATCTAAAACATATATGTAAAATACCGAAAAAGGACGAATAACCATAAGGGAATTTTTTGAAATTTTAAAAAAAAAATTCAAGAATTTTTCAGAGTCCGTATGGCTTAGGTTACGGGGATAAATATTGGCCCCGGGAAAATCTGTTTAGGCTATCCCATTTTAACGAGGAAAAGTCGAATTTTTCCTTTTCTTTTATTTCTTTTTCTATTTCTTTTTCTTTCCTCCGTTTTCTCCTCCCACATGCCCATGCCCTAACCTCCGCGCGCCCGAGCCGTCCCCGACGTCGATTCCCTTCTCCTCTCACGCAGATCTCTGCCCTAACCGCACACGGCGGTTTCTTCTTCCCGAGCATACAAAACCCTTGCCCGATCACTTCTTGCCTCTTCTTCTTCTCCCGAACTTCTTCCCCCTCTTCCTTCTCTGCCTCTTCATTGTCGGCGACCACCGATCGTGAGGCATAGGCTATCGTGCGACCTTCTCGCTGTGGATGCCGATCATCGTCGCTAGGGTTGATCCACCGATCTCCCCTGCTACGACACTGTGCCCTAGTCCCGACATCACCGCCGAGCCCTAGCTTCTGTACCCGACGCCGGTAGAGGACTTGCCGCATTGACCTTCGCCAGAGCAGGTCGAGACCAGCGCTATGGCGTCCACGATTTGCCATCGTCGACCCACTGCTACCCTACCATAGCCACCACTCAGGGTCCTTATACCATCGTCGTCCCTTTGCTCCGGTTCACTTCCTCAGTAGCCACCCACTTTGACCTGGCATCGCTGATTCCCCTTCCTTTACCCTCTGCCTTTGCTAAAGAGGATCAGATTTCGAACAGGAGCAAAGAATCCAAGCCCTAGTCTCACCCTATGTTAAATCTCCGGCAGAGAGGAAGAATTTGATATTGAGTTAGGTAAGACCTAATTGGGAATTTGGATTGGGATCCTTTGCTGAATTTGTTGGCTGATAATTATGGTACTCGTCACTGTTTTTCCACAGCATCTTCTGCGAATTTTGGCAGTGGGTTCGTCAGGATTGGTTTAGTGGCTGAGGCATCAGTTTCGGGTGAGTTTTTGGATTGAGGTAAATGCATTGATGTTAGTATAAAAAGGGTTACATAGTTAGATGTTATTCATCTTGTTCGTTAGGTTTAATTCGAATAATGGAATAACTAGGGTTAAAAGGTTGGATTAATCTAAGCTTTGGGTTAGATCCGATTTATTTAAATTAATCGAGATTAATGAATGAATTAGGGTTCCTGATAAATAAGGATTTTGGTTTAGCCATCTTGTTACAATAAAACTTAGCTAAACCGTACGATTTATTACAGGATTCGGATTCGGGACGAGCACTTCGATATAGAGGTTGATTAGCTCGATCTACATTGGAGGCGGGTACCTTGACTTATCTATTTAGATATGTCATTTGATATGCATAGTAATTTTTAACAAGTAGTAATGATTATGTTTCATATCTGCATCGGTTTGTCACTACCGGATACATGTTACATGCTTGTTTTTGCTTACCTGTTTTGCATTTCATGTTAGTACCCACCTGATTATATATGCTTATAGGGGTAGTGACATAACCATGTTTTATTATGTTCAGGACCTAGGGTTTTATACCATATCTGTCCTATTGAGCACATCACAAGTTACATAGATCTGCACACACCACCACTCATGGGTTAGTGGTATGTCAGGCAGGGTGTGTGGCAGTTCTGCTATTAGGCTCCGCTGGTCCAGTGACTCAGTGTGGTAGCCGGTAGACAGTTCTGCTCTGTTAGGCTCCGCTGGTCTGGTGACGCAGCGTGGTAGCCGATAGACAGTTTTGCTCTGTTTGACTCCGTTGGTCCGCTCATGGGTAGTGTGACGTAGCGTGGTAGCTGGCAGGGATCCCTCCTTTGGACTGGTTCAGGGAGATGAGAGCATTGAGCTCCCCAACTTATGATTTAGGGTAAGGAGGATAGGTGTACTCCGACAGTATCCCGTCCACTCGGTCACTCAGGAGCAGTGATGGCAGAGTGCACGGTTATCACAACCCTACCCACTCGGTCTCACCATCGTGTGTGAGATGGCTGACTGGCAGTAGGGGTGACCAGGACATGTCATTGACATCATACGCATTGATGCATTTATTGCTTGTGTTTGCTACGATTATATGCTGCATATTTGGTGGATGCATATGTTTGACATGCACACAGGATTTCTATACCTCTCGGTCTATTATCCATACACCAGGTCCTGGTTAGTACAGCTTTTCTCCTATATATTTCAGTTTGCATTTATCATTCCTATATCAGAAGGCTGTACGCATAATTATTGCTATTGATTATTTTTTACTATGCATGTCAGTAGTTCACCGCTGAGGAGTTGACTCACCCCGTTGTTATTACTATTTTCAGGTTGAGGCTGTCCGGAAAGTTCCAATCGCTAGTCCCCCTGCAGATCGCGAGGATATTTATTTAGTCATTTGGTTTTTCTTATGATGCTATATAGACTACGTTTTAGACTTATACTAGTTTTGTTCTATGGATTACTGTATGGTCTTTTGTTTGTCGATGAGTTTTCTTTTTATATTTATTGGATATGTTCAGCTACATGCCTGCTTGGACGGTAGAAGAGGTGAATTGATTTTATTTACGTCGTTGTAATTTGTGTTTTATGAGTGTAGTTGAGTAGGATATAAGTTTTGAGCTTTATGGGTGTAGTTGAGTAGAGTTTTTGAGATGATTTTCCTTATCGTTGCATTAGTTTAGTTTTACTATTAAATTGCGTGGGTGTTTGCTTATTTTTATTGTTATTGTTCGGGTCGTGTTGGCCAAGGTATCTGGATGGTTGTAGGAAGTTTCAGATTGTCACCTGTACAAGGGAGATGCTGTCGAAATTTCTTCTGACAGAGATTACTTGGAGCGTGACAATATAAGACACACAATGTCTCTCATATACTTTTCTACCGAAAATGATATGTTTTAGGTATTAAGGTGTTTAAACCAATCCAACGTGTAAACCAATTTAACCCAAAAAATCATTTGAATACTCTACTTGAGAGTCCTACAAAGCATCTAGTGTAAAATGTAAATTGTCCAATAGTGTATTTTGGATATAAACAAATTGATGATCATTTTCAATTCAAAAAATGACTTTAAACTCAAAAATACTTGAGCATTCAATCTATGCGACACAAGAAACATATGTATGATCATGGTTTGAAATCTCATGTCGTACTAGGTAAAATAATCGTTCAGGTAAATCACTAAAACTCGATGTCATTCAACTCCAAGGTTCAAAATCTCAAGTCATGTCATAGTTTCGGTCATTGGCAAGAAAGATATTGTTCTGAGATCATATTGGTGCTTTGAAGCATGGTATCGATGACGGATTAAAGGATGAAAAAGGAAGGAGATGAAGTAAAGGAATGAGACATTGTTTATGCTGAGTGATAATAAATTTTAGTAATTTAGCGGAATGATATGTTTTAACTATTTTTCTTGACATGGTATAAGATTTAAAATCATGTTTGACATAGACAATATCTCCTTCTTATGTTATCTCCTTCCTTCTTCAACTCTAATCTATTATCAACATCATACATCAAAACAAAACATTGATACGATATAGAAATTGTATGGTTCTAGTCATAGATTGGAACTTCAGTATGGCACAAGATTTTGAACTTGGTGTATGATTTCTTTTTTCCCATAATGACTTTAACTTGAGTCATCAAAAGTGCATTGATGTCCTATTTCAACTCAAAAATACATGAAAATATTTTGTGTCCATGTTTATCTATATATATTTTTATCATGCTTATAATAGGATTTTATTTATTGAACGATTGTCGAGGTCATTACAAATCTTTTGTCAGTGGATTGTTCATCTATTTTAATCATGTAGATGAGTTGAGCTAGATGAGCAAATTGGTTTTAGAGCAATTAGTAAAACAATTTACTTAACTTAGGTGCTTAGTGCTTAGTAAGGAGAGTTAATAATTAATTTGCAAATGAGGAGACTTGAATGAAATTAATATAATGTGACAACTCAAAACCTAAATCCTCAATTAGGAAAAAAGTGTTGACCAACTTATGGTGTGGGCATGAGGAGGGACCAAAACCTCCTCCTGCCCTAGTCGATCAATCGCTAGGCAAACATCTCTTCTCCTCCAAACCTCTTGTTCTACAAGTCCTCTTCCTTCCCTCTTCTCTATGGGCAGAGGCACTCCTTTCTTAGTAACTAGCAGCTATAAGAGGAAGGGGGAGGTTACGAGGAAGCAATGAGAGCATCAAATTGAGAGGCGCCAAGAGGGAGAAGCAGACCTAGGTTGAGATTTAGAACTCAATTCGAGTTATTTATGGTTTAAGGAAACACTTAATGGAGATTCATTTGCATCCCTTGGGAAACATAAATCCTTGTTTGGTTCGTGGTAAGTATCCTTAAACCTTAGAAGATAGCCTCAAGGCATGAGATTGTTTCCTTAATGTTGTTATCAACAAATTATAAGGAATGACTTTGTGAAGGGAACTCAGAGCAACTCAACATCTTGTATAACTATAGAAAACTAATTAGAAGACAAGTCTAAATCTGATTATCAAAGTCTAAGATGTGGGAAAGTTTGGAAAATGGTTGTAGATATTTGTACAATAGATCTCAAAAAGGTACAAAGTTTGCACCTTTCTACTAGGAGACAAATTAGAGATCTTAGGGTAGATTAAGAAGTGGAAAATGGTTTAGGGGTGGGGGTTTGGTCCTAGGGGACAATTGGGATCACAAAACTAATAGATTTTCAAGTTAGATAAATTGATGTTATTTACACGTTGCATAATGATGTCAACCAATATTTATATAATGTTCACATAATGGCATTGACCTGACGTTGCATTGGTAGGCATTGACAATACACATTATCCTAGGCTTCAACCCTCATACTAATGAGGCACAATTAATAGGTGGTCCTGGCCTTATATACTATATACGATGCACGAGGATGGTATTTGTTTAGGGTAAATATCTCTTTTATGTGTTAGTCATTATTTTAAAAGTTAATAGTCGTCAGTAATTTATCTCTTCCGTATTGACCCTAGGACGAATTGACGGGGACGTTGGGAGCGAACGTATTCATCTTTTGCCATAAACGAGCATGGTGTTTGATCTTCGTATACTTATATCATCGATGTATTTTGAATGGTTGAAATTGTATGATTTTCGAACTAATAAGTTGTGTAGATGAGATTTTTTTTTTATACATTGCACTCATTTTTATTGTTGTTTCTTTATATATATTTTTATTGTTGTTTCTTTATATATATTTGGTTTTATAATATAGTATTTATGTTGTTGTTAGATACATTGCTATATATTTCTTTTTATGTTGTCATATTTATTTGTATCATTTCCCTTTAGTTGGTTTCCTCATCATATTCAATTCTTTGAACCGATTAATTTTGAGATGATTGATCCATGAAAATTTCTCACCGGCCATCAGAGTAAATCAGAAAGTGCTCATGGAGGCCTATCCAAATGACTAACATTCTTAGACCCGCTTCTCATTAGAAGAAAAATACCCTATAGTGCGCCGCAACTGAGATTTGAACCTTAGATTCCTTGGTCACCATTACCTCGGAGGCAACCAAAGAGGGATATTGCAATGCCTAGGATAAGTTTGATTTTTGATCAAAATTGACGTGGGTATTGATTTTTGAGGTTAATCATAGATTATAGTTTTGAAATTGATGCGAATTGCATGTTTTCATGCTTGTATTGTTAAGAATTTGGTGTTGTTTGGTTGTAAATGGACTTGAATCTAAGTTTGTTGGTTATCATTTGATACTTTACGATGTCGCTGTTATTTAAGTATTAAGAGTAATCGCAGTGCCTAGTGGTTGAATAAAAATAAAAATTAAAAAATAATTTTTAAATATATATATTAAATTAATTTGATAATTTTATTAGATTTTAATTAAGTCTATTTAAATTATCCTCCTAATCATACATAAGAGTTAATCAAAATCATTAATATAAAATTATTTAATTAAATCCTAGGACACCTCGTACCTAACATGAAGTAACATAAAGTTCGGAAGCATCGTCGGGATCGCATGATGCTGCAGACGCGTCGTCGGGCCGAGCGACACGTTCGAGCTAGTCGTCAGGTCAAGCAAAGCATTTGAGCTCATTGCCTAGCCTAGGCGACACATCTGAGTTTGTTATCGGGCTCGAGCAACACCTTCTGGCTCCTCGTCGAGTCTGAGCTAGTCGCTGGGCTCAGGCGACACGTCCAGGCTTGTTGTCGGGCTTAGGCGATGCATTCGAGCTCGCGTGACGAGTCTAGGCCTGTGCGACGCTTCCAGACCCACTACCTTGCCTGCCTCGGTAGCCTCACCAGCCTCGCCTCGACTACGATCACCTAAAGCATGGTCTAAAGTGTTAGGACCACAAAAAATTTAGATATCTTCACAATGATATGATATTATTCACTTTGGGTCTAAGCCCTCATGGTTTTACTCTTGGGCTCTACCCAAAAGACCTCATACCAATGGAGATATATTTTTCTTATAAACCCATGATCTTTCGCATATGTTTTTAATGTGGGACTATATTTGCAACCTTACAACCCCAACAATCACCCCTCCCCCCCCCCCCCCTCCCTCAAACAAAGGACCACAGGATCCCTCCTCAAGTATCGGGTCTTTCTTGACCTACTAAGGGCCTCCCTTAGAGCATCAGGTCACTCTTTGTAAAATACTGAAAAATAGGCCTGGAAAATAGACGAATATTAATAAGGGATTTTTCCGGAATTTTTGGAAATTTTTCGGAGCTCGTACGGACAAGTTAACGAGGATAAAATGGGACCCGGGGAAAGCCTGTTTAGGCTACCCTGTTTTAATGAGGAAAAGTTTTATTTCCTTTTTATTTTTCTTTTTCTTTTCTTTTTCTCTTATTTCTTTCCCCGACGCCATCTCCGCTTCTTTCCCTCGCGCACCCGAGCCTTTCTCCCCCGTGTCCTCACCGCGCCCTCTGTTTGCCCTAACCGCCGGCCACTCGGCGGTTCCCTCTTCCTCTCCCACGCGTGAATAAGCCCCGGACCAGGGGAAGTCGGCACTGCCTTTCCCCCTTCTGCCCTAGCCGAATTTCTTCTACCGCCGGCAGCCGAGTTTCTCTCACCAGCCGCCGAACTTGCGTGTCCTAGATCTAGCGCCGGCCTGCCGCCGAGCCCTAGCATCTCCGCCACATCGCCGAGCCTCACACCTGTTGTACACTGCCGACTTCACTGCCAACGCCGGCCGATTGCTGACCGCTCGTGTCTCCTCTCTTCTTCGGCCATCTCTGCACGGACGCGCCTCGGCAGAGCACCCCCTTCACTGATCTCTCTGTCAGTTTGATCGAGCCGGCACCGTGTGTTCAATTCACGTGCCCTAATCGATCTTGGGAGGTAAGTTAGTTGGAATTAGGTTAATTCTTGGCAGGAATCTCCAATCTTGATTGTGATCTTCTCTTTGCTACTAACTTAGGTCACGGAATTGGTGAGGAAGTGGGGACGTGGCGTTATTTGATCAGCAACAGTAAACTTAGTCCACAGAAGTGAGGGTTGTGAATTGAAGGAAGAATTTCAGTGGGTTTCTGTGTGCTGTGGATCAACAAACAATTGCTTGTTCCAATTTCAGCAGCAAGCAACCTTCACCGTAATCTTTTGGATTATGAATTAGGGTAAGGATTAGGTGTATTTGAGTTCTGTTGTAGATCATGTTCTGAATTGGAGGATTTAGTTAGACGATCATGTGTATATTGATTATGTTTATGTGTTTTTGATTTAGGGTTTTGCCCTAAATAGTTTTAGGAATTTTGTTTAGCTATTTATGTAAATCGTAGCTAAATAAAATATATTTATTTATATGTGACACAAGACTTTGACGCGAGACGAGTATCTCGGAGTCAGATTTTTGCACCATTTTATCGGAGGCGGGTACTTTGACTTATGTCTTTGATATGCATAATAATATGTTTAACATATAACAGTGATTGTGTAATCATTTTGTTTCGGTTGGTCACTACATGATAGTTACATGGTTGCTTGTTTATTTATTCTGCACTGCATATTATTTACCTGATCATATATGCTTTAGGTAGTGACCCAACCACATGCTATGTTATCTTCTGGATCTAGGGTTTATTTGATGCCCTATCTGATTTGTGTACCTTCTATCTGATATATCTTCCAGTGGTACACACTTTGTATTATTTATATGGTCATTACTATGTTATTCATGAGATTACCATGCTTAGTGTCATGCATCATGATTGCATGCTGTGCGATTATCGGCTCCACTATGGTTGAGCTCATCGCCAGTTACATGTACTGCACACACCACCACCATGGATTAGTGGTATATCAGGCAGGTGTGTGGCGGTTCTGTTGTTTGGCTCCGTTGGTCAGGTGACTCAGCGTGGTAGCCGGCAGTCAGTTCCGCTCTGTTTGGCTCCGTTGGCATTTAGTGTAGCAGCGTGGTAGCCGGCAGATGGTGGACTCTGTTTGGCTCCGTTGGTCAGATGACTCAGCGTGGTAGCCGGCAGAGATATCCTCCCCGTCATCGTGTACCGGGAGATGAGAGCATTGAGCTCCCCCATTTATGATTTGGGGTCAGAGGACAGGAGTATTCCGATAGCATCCCGTCCACTCGGTCGCTCATTAGGAGCAGTGATGTCAGAGTGCACGGTCACCATATGCATTTATTGCATTTATTGTTTGTGATTGTTGCATTTACTTGCTGCATTTATATGGATGCATATGATTGACATGCATACAGGATTATGACTTCCCCGGTCTGACGACCCTGTTACCTTTGTACTTTGATTCCGGTTAGTACAGTTATCTCCTGATTTCATTTCAGTTGCATTTATCCTTCTCGTATTTAGGAGACTGTACGCATGATTAGTGTTGTCTGTTATTTGTTTTATTATGCATATCAGTTGTACCTGCTGAGTGTTGGACTCACCCCATTTCCATTGTTGATATATTTTCAAGTTGAGGCTGTCCGGAGCAGTTCCAGTCGCTGGTCCCCATCTGCTGGTTTTGAGTTGTTATTTTATTTTAGCTTTTCTCTATCAGACTTTGTTTTAGTCTTGTTTTGGATTTTACATATGGATATTGTATGGAATCCTTCCGTTTGATGGACTTTTGGTATGATTTGGATTTTATTCTACTACATGCCTGCCTGGCGGCAGAAGAGGTGAGTTCGTCGGATTTGAGCTTTACGAGTGTAGTTGAGTAGGGTGGATTTCGAGTCAGAGTACTATTGTTTGTGATTACTATTATTAACTGCATGGTTGTGATAGCCAGAGGCTGAATATTTATATAAACTGCGTGGTGATTGTTTTTATTTATTGTTATAATTCCAGCCGCCTGTGGCTGAGGTATATGTGTTATGTAGAAGTTTCGGATTGTCCACCGTACAGGGGAGATGCTGCCGAAATTTCTTCGGACAGGGACTCCTTTGGGGCGTGACAATTTATTTGGTATCAGAGCTTAAGTTTTACGATCGTTGTTTTCGTATTTTAGATGTTTGGGATAACCTGATATCTATTGATATGGTATCAGAGCGCCAAAGTTTGGCGATACTTGTTTGGTTTCCGTGTGTTGGATTTTCGAGATTTATCTGATACCAATTTATTGGTATCAGAGCAGGGTGTGATACTTGCTTTTAGTATTCTGGATATATTGTGCTAGCCCAAGTTTGCGAGTCAAACTGGGTAGTTATTTTTGGTTGTACGGATTTTCCATTACGTATATGTTTTGGACTTTCGTTTCGGATTTTATTATGGATTTCCGATGATTTTCTCGTTCAGAATTTTGAGGTCAAATTGGGGACTGGACAGCGACGGAACATCTCCAGACAGCAATTAGGTATGATGTCATTTTGGTAGTTGGTTATACTGGTAGTAATATCTGTAATATAATTTAACAGATATGAGGCGATCTACACGTATTGCTGCGAGACGTGGTGCTGGACGACCACGTACGAGGACCGCGGGATCTCTGGATACGCCAGAGATGCCTTCTGTTGATGAGCCTTTCAGTCAGGGACAGACTCAGCCTACTGTGAGTGCGTTGGGCTCTCAGACCCCGATGGCTCCTTTAGGGGTACCTACCTCAGCTGCACCGATAATACCTACTCCTACAGTATTTCCGGTACCACCAGGGGTACCATTGGCATACCCGACACCTGCTCCACTGCAGCCTACGGCGTACCCGGCACCACCGCCACCTGGACCCACCGTTTATCCGGCACCAGCAGCCCCTGTGCCCCCAGTACATATAGTGTACCCAGCAGCACCTGCACTAGGGATACCGGCTACTCCACATCCGGTACCATTGCCTACCATACATCCAGCCGCGGCCACCTATGTTCACCCTACAGTTCCACCGACGACATATGCTCCAGTTTACTCGGCAGCACTGGGAGTACCTCCTCCGGTTTATGCACCGGTACCACCTGTAGCACCAGCTCTAGTGGTTCCGCCAGTGCCGACAGCCGTTCTGACACACCTCACTGACTTTGTCGCGGCATGAGCCAGGATTCCAGTGTTGGCAGAGTCGATGAAGAGTCGATTCACACTCTTCCGAGGAGACCGAGATCCGAGTATGGCTTTGTCTTGGATTGAGACTATGGAGCAGACTTTCTTTTATATTGCTTGCTCTGAGTGGGAGAAAGCAGAGCTGGCTGCTTTTCACTTACGGGACGCGGCCGACACTTGGTGGCTTACTCAACGTTCCATCATCGGTAAGCAGAACATCACTTGGACCAGATTCAGAGAGGCTTTTGAGAGCCGTTTCTTTCCACGAGCTTATCAGATGGCTCGTCGGCAGGATTTCCTGAGTTTGCGACAAAATAATCGGACAGTGACTGAGTATAATGCAGAGTTTGACAGATTGGCCAGATTTTGTCCAGAGCTAGTTGCTGAGGACAGTTCACGTATGCAGCAGTTCATTCAGGGGTTGGATGGACATTTGCAACTAAGACTTGTCGGTCTTGGTATCACATCTTATGCGGAGATGTTGGACAGAGCCCTCATTATTGAGTCAGCTCAGCAGAGAGTTTTTCCGGATAGGAAAAGGAAGCAGTCGAGTCAGACATCGGGACAGATCCAGCAGGCTCAGGCTACATCACAGCAGAGCAGGCGTAGTCGATCAGATCAGGGTACATCTGGGGTATCACGTAAACCTCAGAAATCAGGGCAGTCTTCTTCAGGACGTTTCCGGTCTTCCCAACAGAGCCGGAAACAACCCACCAGAGACATTCGCTATTTCAGATGTGGGTCCAGAGATCATGTCACTTCAGCTTGTGCTCTGGGACAGTCAGTTTGCTTTCATTGCAAACTGCCTGGGCACCAGAGTCGAGATTGTCCGCAGAAGACTCAGCATATGACTACCGGAGGGTCTGATCATGGAGGACAGTCCAGTCAGTCCGGAACTTATCGAGGAGGGCGAAGAGCCCAACCTTCGCATGGCCAGCAGCGGAGTACTTCACCTGCAGCAGCGACATTTGGCATGCTTGGACAGGAGTACTCCAGTGCTTCCATAGCACCTCAGAGTTCTGTTTCGGAACTTTATTATCCGACGCAGGGGTAGTATCAGATGCAGCCTCAGCCTTTAGGCCAGTACCAGACTCAGTCTCAGCTAGCTGCACAGTATCAGTCACCGTCTTCTCAGTCTTCTCTGGCACATTATCTAGCACCGCCTCAGTGGCAGGCTTCTGCCCAGTCGCAGCAGCCGCTGGCAGCGTTACCTCCTCCTCCGCCAGAGATTGGACGTGTTCATGCGATGACCAGAGAGGATGCGCAGCGAGCCGATGGATCCGTTTTCCGCGGTATGATTTCTATTTATGCTTTATCTGCAGATATATTGATAGATACTGGTAGCTCGCATTCATTTATATCTCGCACTTTTATGCGGGAGGTTGGTAGATTACCCACTTTCAGACCCCAGCGATTGACCGTCTCCCTACTGTCCGGTGATTCATTGGACGTCACCCAGAGGTCAGAGGTTGCCCGTCAGATTTTGGCAACCTAATACTTACAGTGGATCTTTTAGTATTAGAAATGGTCGATTTTGATATTATTCTTGGCATGGACTGTTTGTCAGCATATCATGCCACAGTTGATTGCCAGACGAGGTTGGTCACATTTCGGCCTCCGAACCAACCCTCGTGGGATTTCACTGGCATCAGAGACAACGGCTTATCGATCATTTCGGTGATACAGGCTCAGAAGTTGCTGTCACATGGCTGTCAGGGTTTTCTGTTATCTTTGATCAGTACTGAGGACAGCAGCAGTTCGCAGCTCTCCGACGTTCCTGTTGTACGGGAGTACCCAGATGTATTTCCAGAGGAGCTGCCAGGTTTGCCTCCCAGAAGGCCAGTGGAGTTCGCTATTGAGTTGATTCGGGAACCGCACCGACATCGAAAGCTCCTTATTGTATGGCACCAAAAGAGTTGAACGAGCTGAAGGTTCAACTCCAGGAGCTTTTAAATAGGGGATTTATTCGCCCTAGTGTTTCCCCATGGGGTTCTCCGGTATTATTTGTCAAGAAAAAGGATGGCACCATGAGGTTATGTATTGACTACAGATAGTTGAATGCAGTTACCGTCAGAAATAAATATCCTTTACCACGGATCGAGGACTTGTTTGATCAGCTCAGAGGTACATCAGTGTATTCTAAGATTGATCTGTGATCCGGATATCATCAGTTGAGGGTCAGAGACTCAGATATCTAGAAGACAGCTTTCCGTACGAGATACGGTCATTATGAGTTTTTGGTAATGCCATTTGAGCTTACCAATGCTCCAACGGTGTTTATGGACTTGATGAACCGCATCTTTCTGGAGTATTTGGATCAGTTTGTTATCGTCTTCATTGATGACATATTGGTCTACTCTCGTTCCGAGGAGGAGCACGCACAACATCTTCGCACAGTTTTGGAGATTCTTCGATGACATCAGCTGTACGCGAAGTTCAGCAAGTGTGCGTTCTGGTTATCCTCAGTCAGTTTTCTGGGACACGTGGTTTCTAGCAGAGGTATTTCAGTTGATCCTCAGAAGATCGAGGCTGTCACCAGTTGGGAGCAGCCGAAATCAGTTCAGGAGATCCGTAGTTTTCTGGGATTGGCCGGATATTACCGACGTTTTGTCGAGGGTTTCTCGCGTATTGCTATGCCGCTGACACGCCTTACCAGGAAAGGCGTGAAGTTCACGTGGTCCGAGGATTGCGAGACCAGCTTTCAGGAGCTGAAGCGGAGATTAGTGTCGGCTCCAGTTTTGGTTTTACCTTCTGGAGAGGACGGATTTGTACTCTACACCGACGCGTCTCTTCAGGGTTTGGGCGCTGTTCTGATGCAACATGGCAGAGTAGTCTCTTATGCTTCTCGTCAGCTGAAGGAGCATGAGAAGAACTACCCAGTTCATGACTTGGAGTTAGCTGCCATCATCTTTGCTCTGAAGTTTTGGCGGCATCATTTATACGGTATTTGTAACACCCACAAGATTATGAGATAAGTATATGGGTGTTATTTTCTTTAGAGCCTAAAAATATGAAGAATCAAAAAGAAAAAAAAAAGGAGATAAGAGAAATAAAAGAACAGGTGAAGGTTTGAACCTTGAACCTCTCACAAAGGATAGAAATAAAATTATGTAAGATAACCACTAGGATAATGAATAATATGTGAATGGGAAATGATGGGAATTGTAGTTAAATGTAAAGCTAAAATTTAGTGAAGGAACAAAGGGAAAATCAAGTGGCTTCTTTCTCTTGATTACCTCTTGGTTAAGGAAAAAGAGTAGCAAAAGACAAGTTGTCCTTCTCCCTTTCCTTCTCTATTTTCGTGGGGTTTAAGAGGATAATAAAGAGAAGAATTTAGGGAAGGGAATGAGGACATATTCTCATTAAGAAAATACATGCATGAGATAAGGAGGAAGGGAAGCAAAGTTCATTTTGGTAACTTCCACCTACTTAGCATAAAATGGAAAGGAACTAAAGGTTTCCATTTTTTTTCCTTCTCCCTCACCCTTGCCGAGACTCTAAGCCTTCTCCCTCATCTCCACAAGCCAAGTTTAGGTTTCTCCCTAAGAGAAAACTAAACTACAAGAAGGAGCCTTCAAGGTGTACCCTTCCAAGCAAGAGAAAATCGAAAAGAGTGCTAGAAGAAGAAGCCCCCTACTTCCTCTTCACCAAGGGTACCATTTCTTTAAAGATTAACAAGTGATTACTAGGTAAGCTTCCCCTCACCTGTGGTACAATAGTTTGTATGGTTTTTCATGGAGTTAGATCGCTTAAAAACCTAGGACTTGCCTTAAGAAAATTCGGCCAAAAGAAGAAGAAGAGTTTAAGAAAGTTGTAATTAGATATGCTTACTATCTTTCTTGTGATATGTATTTTATGTAAAAAAAAGTTAATCTAAGGTTTCCATGCTAGAATAAATGATGAAAACTTAGATCCATAAGCTTTAAACTCTCGGCCAAGCATGAACAAGAAGACTAGGTAAGTTTAAGACTCAAACTAAGCATGTTTCCTTATTCTTGAGTTATGTACCCTATGATAATGATGTTGTTAACTTTTTTCTCCTACTTGTATATTGTTGAAACTCCATTTTCATGCCCATGAGTATTCGGCCATGCAAGAAGTAAAGGCTTAATAGAGTTTTAAATCTAGGGCTAAGCATGCTAAGAATTGTTCCTAAGACAAGGTATGAAGTTTTTGCCATGATTGTATGTTAGTTATGAATCTTATTTCATGCTTATAAAGGTTCGGTTATGATGAGATTTGAAGTCTAGGAAAGTTTAAACCAAGGCTAGGAAGCTCATGACTTTCTTGATAAAATAATATGAAACCAGTGGATGTTTTTATGGTTGCTTGTTACATAGAATTTTGAGTACATGTAGCTTTCGGCCACACTAAGTTTTAAAGCTAGTATGTGTAGATTTTTTTTAACTAAGTTTACTCATGTTGTTCCTTGTTATGATGTCATGAAAATTGAGTAGGGTTTCCATGTTTTTAGGCCATATGAAAAACAAAAACCTAACTCACATGTTTCGGCCACCTTTGGATTAAAGGACTAGGAAAACTTAGAACCCAACTTATATATGTTCGTGATGCTTCTTGTGGTAAGTACTATGAAATGTAGTTGAGGTTCCATGCTCTTATGCCACTAGAAATGTAGTTCATGCTTGTTAGGGTTCGGCCAATACTAGTGCAAAGGCCTAGAGAAATTTTGAAACCAACTTACATTTGTTCATGATGTTTTTGTGATAAGTACCATGAAATGTAGTTGTGATTCCTATGCTCTTATGTCACTAAAAATCTAGTTCCATGATTTATATGTTTCGGCCATTACAAGTTTAAAAGCCTAGAGAAAACTTAGAACCCAACTTATATATGCTTATGATGTCTTGTGATATATGCTATGAAATGTAGTTGTGGTTACCATGCTCTTATGCCACTAAAAACCTAATTCCATGAGTTGTAGGTTTCGGCCACCTTGAGTTAAAGGGTCTAGGAAGTTTGGAATTTAAAACAAATATGCTTATGTTGTTTCTCATGAAAATGTATAAGATATTGGCTTAAGGTTCAACACTTCCATGCTACTTGTAACCTAGAAGGAGACATGTTAGGGTTCGGCCATGATAAGTTTGGGAGCTTAAGGAACTTAGAACCCAAACTAAATATGCTTAAGTGGTTCCTTGTGAAATATGATATGATATGAGTTTATGGTTTACATGTTTGCATGTTATTTAGAACTTGTTTGCTCTACATGAAAGGTTTCGGCCATGAAGAATTTGAAACCTAGGAGGGCTTAAAAATTTAGGTTAGCATGCTTATGACCTTTATTATGCTAGTATGTGAAGATATCATGAGATTTTTATATTTGTATGTTGTCTAGAGATCATGCCTCTATTCATGACTTTCGGCCATATGGGTTTAGTGACCTAGATGTACCTCACATGTTATGAATGAATCAAGAGATGTTATTTAATGATTCCATGAATGGTTATGTCTTTTATGATAAGTGATATGCTCTCTTATGTATGCTTATGATCCATGTATGTGCTATGTGCTCAATCATGCATGCTTTAGGATATGATAAAAATGATATGTTCATTATGCAAGCTTATGATTCATGCATGTGCTGTGTGCCCAAATATGCATGCTTATGATATGCTAAGTGATATGTTCATGATGTATGCTATGATTCATGCATGTGTTGTGTGCCCAAAAAAATGCATGTTTTATGATGTGTCAAGAAACATGATATGCATGTAAGAATAAGAACTACGATATGTATGACATGCTACTTTACTTTATGTATGGCTTGTACCAAGGGTGGGCTCCATAAGCGCCCCGGGGTCGATGGACTAAGAAACGGGCCTCGTTAGGGATGGGCTCCTAAGTGCCCCTAGGTCGATGGACTAAGAAACGGGCCTAGTATGTATGCCTTGTAGGGTTCAAGACTTGCTACCTTGGACCTACATAGGATGCGCGCATTTATGTATGTGGTACAAGCCGGGGCCCCAATCATGTTGAGATTATGTTTAAGTATGTATTGTATAAGTTTTCAAAAGACATGTTGCATATGTTGCATGATATATGTTTAGGAATTTACCATGCTTATACTTTATGATTATGCCACGATACTTTATGTTATGTTATGATATGCCATGATATGCTCTTGACATGATACATTTGTCTTTATGCCTTATGACTTATGTTTTTAATATGCTTTACGGTTTTTGTGAGTAGGAAAGAAACTTACTGAGCCATGAGTGCTCACAGCTTACTTTCTTGTACCACAGATAAAGGCAAGACATGGATGGACTAGGGGAGCAGCAGGAGGGGCTAGAAGGATGTGTGCGGTAGTGGACTGGCTAAAAGAAATGACCTGCTTTTATTTAATAAGAAATTTACCATGCTGATGTTTTTACCTTATGACTCCATGACCTTAAGTATGTGTTTGGATATTTAAGACTCAAAAATATGATAGGTATGCTATGTGGTCCTTTTATATCTATGGTGAATTTTTTTTAAGTAAGAAAATGTTTTTTTTTTAAATTCTCTAAGTAAGACTTCCGCTGTGTTAAGTATGTATGTGTTGCAAGTAACCCCCGTCGCCTTAGCAGGAGGGGCGGGGCGTAACAGTATTACATTTGAGATTCTCACTGATCATAAGAGTCTCAAATACATTTTTACTCAGAAGGAGCTTAATCTCCGACAGAGGAGATGGATGGAGTTCCTGAAGGACTACGATTGTACCATTAGCTACCACCCGGGAAAAGCTAATGTGGTTGCCGATGCACTCAGCAGGAAGTTCAGAGCGACTTTGGCTTGCCACCGGACTTCAGACACGGACTTGATTCAGAGTTTTTCTGAGTTAGACCTTGAGGAGCAGGGATCTACAGAGCAGGGTATTCTTGTTACTATGGTTGCTCAGTCGTCGATCAGGACGAAGATCCGAGAGGCACAGGCTGATGATCAGCATTTGCAGTTCCTTAGCAGTCAGATAGCTTCCAGGCAGCAGACCGAGTTTACACGAGACGAGGAGGATGTTATATACTTCCGAGGCAGATTATGCGTACCTTAGTCTCATCCAGTCTTACAGGAGCTACTTCAGGAGGCTCACCGTTCTTGATTTGCGATCCATCCAGGCGGGACCCGTATGTATCGGGACTTGAGGCGTTCCTATTGGTGGAACGGTATGAAGAAAGACATCGCAGATTTCGTAGCTAGATGTCTTGTTTGTCAGCAGGTGAAGGCTGAGCACCAGAGACCTGCAGGGTTACTTCAGCGGATTCCTATTCCTAAGTGGAAGTGGGATCACATTACCATGGACTTTGTGGTAGGGTTGCCGAGGACACGATGAGGCCATGACGCGATTTTGGTAATCGTGGATCGATTAACCAAATCCGCGCATTTCTTAGCGATCCGGAAGACTGATCCTCTGGATCGATTGGCAGATCTCTATTGTCGGGAGATTATCAGACTACATGGTGTTCCGTTGAGTATCATTTCGGATAGAGATCCACGGTTCACGTCTCGTTTCTGGCAGAGTCTGCAGCAGGCCTTGGGTACATAGCTCCGTTTCAGTACAACCTTCCATCCACAAACAGATGGACAGTCAGAGCGGACCATTCAGACTCTAGAGGATCTGCTGAGGTCATGTGTTATGGATTTCGGAGGCAGTTGGGAGGACCATCTGCCATTAGTAGAGTTTGCTTACAACAACAGCTTTCATTCGGCTATCCAGATGGCACCGTTTGAGGCGTTGTATGGTAGACCTTGTCGGACACCTGTCCTCTGGGATGAGGTTGGAGAGGCCCAGTTGTTGGGACCTCATAGAGTTCAGCAGGATGCAGAGTTGGTCCGTACTATCAGACGGAGGATGTCAGAGGCGCAGGACCGCCAGAAAAGTTATGCAGATCGGAGACGCAGAGCCTTGGAGTTCTCTGTTGGCGACCATGTATTTCTGCGGGTTTCACCCACGAAAGGGGTGAAGAGATTTGGCCTCAGAGGTAAGCTAGCTCCGCGGTACATTGGCCCTTTCGAGATCTTGGAGAGGATCGGAGCGGTAGCTTACCGGCTAGCACTACCACCGTCCCTAGCAGGCATCCACGATGTATTCCACGTATCTATGCTGCGGAGATACGTACCTGATCCGACGCATGTGCTGACAGATGTCCCAGTTCCAGTTCAGCCTGACATTACCTATGAGGAGATTCTGGTACGGATTTTGGACCGGAAAGAGCGTCAGTTGCGGAACAAGACTATCCGACTGGTTAAAGTCGGATGGCAGCATCATTCAGACGAGGAGGCTACTTGGGATCTTGAGGATACGATCCGAGCTCGATATCCCCATCTTTTTACTTGAGGTATGTGATTTATTTACCGTTCAGCATTTATACTCTATATCTATTGTTAGTACTTGCTGATGGTAGATAACGAAATTTGGGGACCAAATTTTTGTTAGTGGGGGAGAATGTAAAATACTGAAAAATAGGTCCGGAAAATAGGCGAATATTAATAAGGGATTTTTCCGAAATTTTTAGAAATTTTTCGAGAATTTTTCGGAGCTCGTACAGACAAGTTAACGGGGATAAAACGGGACCCGGGGAAAGCCTGTTTAGGCTACCCTGTTAATGAGGAAAAGTTTTATTTCCTTTTTCTTTTTCTTTTTCTTTTCTTTTTCTCTTATTTCTTTCCCCGACGTCGTCTCTGCTTCTTTCCCTCGCGCACCCGAGCCTTTCTCCCCCGTGTCCTCACTGCGCCCTCTGTTTGCCCTAACCGCCGGCCACTCGGCGGTTCCCTCCTCCTCTCCCACGCGTGAATAAGCCCCGGACCAGGGGAAGTCGGCACTGCCTTTCCCCCTTCTGCCCTAGCCGAATTTCTTCTACCGCCGGTAACCGAGTTTCTCTCACCAGCCGCCGAACTTGCGTGCCCTAGATCTAGCGCCGGCCTGCCACCGAGCCCTAGCATCTCCGCCACATCGCCGAGCCTCACACCTGTTGTACACTGCCGACTTCACTGCCGACGCCGGCCGATTGCTGACCGCTCGTGTCTCCTCTCTTCTTCGGCCATCTCTGCACGGACGCGCCTCGGCAGAGCACCCCCTTCACTGATCTCTCTGTCAGTTTGATCGAGCCGGCACCATGTGTTCAATTCACGTGCCCTAATCGATCTTGGGAGGTAAGTTAGTTGGAATTAGGTTAATTCTTGGCAGGAATCTCCAATCTTGATCGTGATCTTCTCTTTGCTACTAACTTAGGTCACGGAATTGGTGAGGAAGTGGGGCTGTGGCGTTATTTGATCAGCAACAGTAAACTTAGTCCACAGAAGTGAGGGTTGTGAATTGAAGGAAGAATTTCAGTGGGTTTCTGTGTGCTGTGGATCAACAAACAATTGCTTGTTCAAATTTCAGCAGCAAGCAACCTTCACCGTAATCTTTTGGATTGTGAATTAGGGTAAGGATTAGGTGTATTTGAGTTCTATTGTAGATCATGTTCTGAATTGGAGGATTTAGTTAGACGATCATGTGTATATTGATTATGTTTATGTGTTTTTGGTTTAGGGTTTTGCCCTAAATAGTTTTAGGAATTTTGTTTAGCTATTTATGTAAATCGTAGCTAAATAAAATATATTTATTTATATGTGACACAAGACTTTGACACGAGACGAGTATCTCGGAGTCAGATTTTTGCACCATTTTATCGGAGGCGGGTACTTTGACTTATGTCTTTGATATGCATAATAATATGTTTAACATATAACAGTGATTGTGTAATCATTTTGTTTCGGTTGGTCACTACATGATAGTTACATGGTTGCTTGTTTATTTATTCTGCACTGCATATTATTTACCTGATCATATATGCTTTAGGCAGTGACCCAACCACATGCTATGTTATCTTCTGGATCTAGGGTTTATTTGATGCCCTATCTGATTTGTGTACCTTCTATCTGATACATCTTCCAGTGGTACACACTTTGTATTATTTATATGGTCATTACTATGTTATTCATGAGATTACCATGCTTAGTGTCATGCATCATGATTTCATGCTGTGCGATTGTCGGCTCCACTATGGTTGAGCTCATCGCCAGTTACATGTACTGCACACACCACCACCATGGATTAGTGGTATATCAGGCAGGTGTGTTGGCTCCGCTGGTCGGTGACTCGGCGTGGTAGCCGGCAGCCTGTTTGGCTCCGTTGGCATTTAGTGTAGCGTGGTAGCCGGAGATGGTGGACTCTTGGATCCGTTGGTCGATGACTCGGCGTGGTAGAGATATCCTCCCGTCATCGTGTCGGGAGATAAGAGCATTGAGCTCCCCATTTATGATTTGGGGTCGGAGGATAGGAGTACCAGCATCCCGTCCCTCGGTCGCTCATCGGGAGCAGTGATGTCGAGTGCACGGTCACCATATGCATTTATTGCATTTATTGTTTGTGATTGCTGCATTTACTTGCATTTATATGGATGCATATGATTGACATGCATACGGGATTATGATTCTCTCCTGTTACCTTTGTACTTTGATTCCGGTTAGTATGGTTATCTCCGATTTCATTTCAATTGCATTTATCCTTCTCGTATTCAGGAGACTGTATGATTAGTGTTGTCTATTATTTGTTTTATTATGCATATCAGTTGCTACTGAGTGTTGGACTCACCCCATTTCCATTGTTGATATATTTTCAGGTTGAGGTCGTCCAGTCGCTGGTCCCCATCTGCTGGTTTTGAGTTGTTATTTTATTTTAGCTTTTTTCTATCAGACTTTGTTTTAGTCTTGTTTTGGATTTTACATATGGATATTGTATGGAATCCTTCCGTTTGATGGATTTTTGGTATGATGTGGATTTTATTCTACTACATGCTTGCCTGGACGGCAGAAGAGGTGAGTTCGTCGGATTTGAGCTTTACGAGTATAGTTGAGTAGGGTGGATTTCGAGTCAGAGTACTATTGTTTGTGATTACTATTATTAACTGCGTGGTTGTGACAGCCAGAGGCTGAATATTTATATAAACTGCATGGTGATTGTTTTTATTTATTATTATAATTCCAGCCGCCTGTGGCTGAGGTATATGTGTTATGTAGAAGTTTCAGATTGTCCGCCGTAGAGGGGAGTTGCTGCCGAAATTTCTTCGGACAAGGACTCCTCTGGGGCGTGACACTCTTGACCTGCTCAGGACCTTCCATCAAACATTAGGTCACTGACCTACTCAGAGCTTCCCCTACTTCGTTCAAGGTTTCATCCACATAGTTTAATCTTGGATCATGACTCTAGCTCGTGCTTCTTTCGACGGTTATTCCGGTGAAGTGTAACCTTACTCTAATACCAATTGTTAGGATTAAAAGGAATTTAGATATCTTCATAATGATATGATATTGTCTACTTTAGACCTAAATCCTCATGATTTTGTTCTTGGGTTCTACCCAAAAGGTCTCATACTAATAGATATATCTTCTCCTTATAAACTCATGATCTTTCCTATGTGTTTTCAGCGTGGGACTATATTCACAACTTTATAACCCCAATATAAAGTACCACCTAGGTAAAGATGGTGATTCATATCCGCCTCCCATTTAGGAAAAGACGGTACGATTGACATTTGTTATAAGCAACCCAAAATAATTTTCTGTTCAAAAGAGCTTAGAAGATATTGCCAAAATATCTTCAAAAGCTTTCCAACAATCTACTTGGTCATACCACTCCTTGGATTAGACTTTTCCTTGTTTGGACGAGGCTGATTCGAGGTGTGAAAAACACTCCACCTTAGATTTGTTTGACTAAAAATACCTTGGTGGGTCATTTCACTAAAACCACCTAAACACTACCAAGACTCTTATGTGGACTTTGGTATAATTTTCTAGCTAATGTGGCATGTTTTGAGTGTTGGGTTTTTCGGGTCGTGAAAATCAATTTTTTACGTCGCGGAAACCCCGAAATTCCCTAGCCAACGGATCCGTGCGAAGAGTATGGAACAAAATTTTACATGTACGAGTTTACTAACTAGATCTACTCTTAGATCTATATGTTTAGAAAATTACCCTTGATGCGTACCATTTTCGAATCCCGCTCGTCCAAGGAAGTGCCGGATCTCAAGATTGTCAACGTAGACAATCCTCTAGAAGTATCCACACGAACAAGATGTGTTCTTTAACACACAAGGATGGAGAAGAGAACACCACAAGTGTGCTAGCACTTCTTGATGCTCTCGGATGGGATTGGAAGAAGAAGAAAGGAAAAGAAGAGAACACACTCCTCTAAAAAAATCTCTATGTGACTTTCACTAACCTTTCTTCTTGGATTAGACTCACTCTCCTTTCTTCTCCCTTGCTTGAAACGCACGACCAAGAGAAGAGAAGGAGCAAAAAGAGAGCTTGAGGAAGAAGATGATGTGAATGTGAGTGAATGAAAAATTCATTCTCATTCAAAACCAAAAAGGTAACCCTCATTCTCATTAAATGTGGCCATGAAAGAGAATATATTCGTAACCCCCATGAGGTGACACACTTTAATGATGTGGCACATCATCATTAGTCCTCCTAATTCCAAATCACTAATGATGTGACAAATAGTCAAGTCAAACTTGACTCTTCCTCTTCCTCTCAAGTCAAGTCAAACTTGACTTAATCTCTCTCATGGTTGATCTAATCCAACCATTTAATTCAAGCCAATTTAATATAATGAATCTAATTCATTTAATTAAATTGATTCAATGAGTCATAATCTAAATTAGACTCATTGAACAAATGAATCAACTTGAGTCCAACTCAATTAGCCCAATTAGGATTACTCTTAATCCAATTTGATTCATCACATGAATCTAATCCTCTTGGTTCATCATATGAACCTAATCTCCATCCACTTGTTCTTTGTGTGTGACCCAATAGGTTCTTATAACGTTGGCAATGCCCCAAAACCCATTTAGGACCATAAGTAATGAGCGGTATCTAGCAATACATCATTACTACCCAAGTTACAAGAATGTTGAGATCCAACATCACCTTGTGATTACTAATTGTGACTCCTCACAATATATGACAAGTGTCCTTCTATCCTAGACATCTAGATTGATCAATGTGAGGCATAGACCGTGTCATCCTCTGACCAATCTAAATCTTGAACTCCAAGTAGACTCACTAAATCAAATGAGCTCAATATCTCATATTGACTCATTTGGGCATGGCCATGCACTTCGTGGTCTCACTCTATCAAGAATACCGATGTCTCTCCCGTCATATAGGAGGGATAGATCCCATCTACATCACTCACATCCCTCCGCATAATTTGTTACATACCCAGTAATCGCCTTTATAGTCCACCCAGTTACGGGTGAAGTTTGACGAAACCAAAGTACATAACTGCTTATGTAGGGAACCATAGTGACTTCAAGTCTAAGGACTAGTAGTCATACTAATAGCCACATGAGAAAGTATATGACACTCATATAACGATCCATGATACTTTCTCATGGCGGGTCATTCAGTATACATTCTCTAATGCATACCCATGTGTCAACTTGATATCTCTATATCCATGACTTGTGAGATCAAGTCATCGAGTTGACCTACATGCTAGTCTTATTGCATTAACATTGTCCCTGAATGTTAATACTCGAGTATGAATGATTAAGAGTAGTGTTCCCTATATCATCTCACTATCGATTCAACCATTCGATTGATATAGGTAAGAATTTTCTACTCAAGGACGTTATTATACTTAGTTTATTTGGCACCAATACAAGTAAGTATAATAACTAAAAACCAAATGCCTTTATTTATATAGAATATGATATAACAAGTTCATAATACAATCATCAAATGATTGGCTCTAGGGCTCTAGCTAACCCTATCGATTAGATTAGATCTATATCGAGTATATGATACAACATCGACGTTTAGATTAGATCTAAATCACGTCAACTCTAATGCCTAACGTGCCGTGATACCTATCACTACCTCGATCACATGTGTTGTTGAATTTGCCAAAGCAGAGCAACACATATTATCTTGGTAGGGTACGAAGGAACAATCTTGGTCCCACCTATCAACGCATAGGTGAGTACAACTCAATTAGATTGAGTAACTAGTTAACTCGGTTGGATCGAGTACAACTATAGGCATTCTTCCAACGGTTGGAAAGATAGGACATAAATCACATTTATATTAATTCTTGGGCGTATTAGCCAAAGCTAACTCAAGTTTTAATATAACTACGGATAATGATCCTATAAACAAGAGTTGCATAGAGATGTAATTGGTAATCGTTACCTACCGATCATACTAAATCTTGGGCGTATTAGCCAAAGCTAACTCAAGGGTTAGTATGATGTGAATCTTGTCCCACATGAATTATAGAATTCAGTGGGAGCATCATTTAGTTAAAGGCCTAATTAAATGATTAAGAATATGATATTTATTTCTGCATTTATTTCTGTTGTAAATTACCATGACGTCAAACACGAACAATTTCTCCCTACGTTCTGTCCTTAAGAAGGACAAGCTCAACGGAGCAAATTTCCTGGACTAGTATAGGAACTTGAGAATAGTTCTCACTCAAGAACGTAAACTGTACGTTCTGGAGCAGCCCATTCCGGAGGCTCCTCCTGCCACTGCCACTGCCACGCGAGCAGACCGAGATGCTTACAAGAAGCATCAAGATGACGTATTAGATGTGTCCTGTCTAATGCTCGCGACGATGAACTCTGAGCTTCAGAAGCAACATGAGTTGATGAGCGCTTACGATATGGTTGAACATCTTTGTCACCTATATCAAGGACAAGCAAGGCACTGGAAGAGGAACTCCAAAGAATACCTGTAAGATCTTAAGAAGAAGAGAAATAAGATTTCTACTTCAGGTATACATGTTATAGAAGTCAACCTCTCTATTTCTTCATCGTGGGTATTAGATACCGGATGTGCTTCGCACATTTGTACTAATATATAAGCGCTGAGAAATAGCAGGGCATTGACGAAGGGTGAGGTAGACCTACGAGTAGGCAATGAAGCACGGGTTGCTGCTATTGCTGTAGGAACTTACTATCTATCTCTACCCTCTGGGCTTGTACTAGAATTAGATGATTGTTGTTATGTGCCTGCCTTGACTAAGAACATAATTTTAGTTTCTTGTTTGGACAAGAAAGGATTTTCGTTTACAATAAAGAACAAATGTTGTTCCGTCTATTTAAACGATATGTTCTATTGTAGTGCACCTCTGATGAACGGACTCTATATTCTAGACCTTGAGAGCCCTATCTATAACATAAATACCAAGAGGTTCAAGTCAAATGACATGAACCAAACCTATCTCTGGCACTATCGCTTAGGTCATATAAATGACAAGCGCTTATCCCAACTCCATAAGAATGGTTTGCTGGACTCATTTGATTTTGAATCTTATGAGACGTGCGAGTCATGCCTACTAGGCAAGATGACCAAGACACCTTTTAGTGGGCATAGCGAAAGAGCGACTGATTTGTTAGGACTTATACATAGTGATGTATGTGACCCTTTCAATGTCGCTGCTAGAGACGGTTATAGGTACTTCATCAAATTTACTGATGACTTCAGTAGATATGGTTATGTGTACTTGATAACACATAAGTCTGAATCCTTTGAAAAGTTTAAAGAATTCAAGAATGAAGTACAAAACCAGCTTGGCAAGAGTATTAAGATACTTCGATCAGATCGAGGTAGAGAATACCTTAGCCATGAGTTTCATGACTATCTAGCTGAGTGTGGGATTCTATCCCAACTCACTCCTCCTGGAACACCACAGTGGAATGGTGTATCCGAAAGGAGGAATCATACCCTATTAGATATGGTGCGGTCTATGATGAGTCACACAGATCTTCCTACATTTCTTTGGGGCTATGCTTTAGACACGACAACTTTTATACTCAATCGAGTTCCATCAAAGGCCGTGATAAAGACACCAGATAGGATATGGACTGGGAGAGATGCCCAGGTGTCTTTTATGAGGATTTGGGGTTGTGAGGCTTACGTACGACGTCAAGTCTCAGACAAATTGGGACCCAAATCCAAATCTGACAAGTGCTACTTTATTGGATATCCCAAGGAAACTAAGGGATATTACTTCTACATTCCCAGTCAGCACAAGGTAGATGTGGCAAAGACTGGGGTCTTTCTATAAAGACTAGTGGGAGCACGTTCGATCTTGAAGAAGTTCAAGATGTGAACGATAGCACTGAAGCCTCGATGGAAGTTGAACTGGAACCATAAAGTGTTGTGGATGATGTTGTTCCACAAGGAGTTGAGGAACAACAACCAGTTCAAGTAGACATACCTCTTCGTAGATCTAATAGGGTACGTCGACAGTCTGAGAGATATTCATTTCTCTTGTCTGACCATGATGACGTTGTGCTCATAGAGGATGAGCCTACCACCTATCAGGAAGCTGTGATGAGACCAGATTTCAAGAAATGGCTAGAAGCCATGAGATCCGAGATGGAATCCATGTACACCAACCAAGTATGGACTTTGGTTGATCCACCTAAAGGGGTTAAACCCATTGGGTGTAAGTGGGTCTTTAAGAGAAAGACTGACATGGATGGACTTATCTATAAGGGTCGCTTGGTAGCTAAAGGTTTCAAGCAGATTCATGGTATTGACTATGATGAAACCTTTTCTCCAGTAGCGATGTTTAAGTCCATTCGGATCATGCTTGCTATTGCAGCATACCATGACTATGAGATATGGCAGATGGATGTCAAAACCGCGTTTCTGAATGGAAACCTGCTAGAGGATGTGTACATGACACAACCTGAGGGTTTTGTAGATCCACAGCATACTGGCAGAGTATGCAAGCTGCATAGGTCCATTTATGAACTAAAGCAAGCTTCTCGGAGCTGGAATCTTCGATTCGATGATGCAATAAAATAGTTTGATTTCATCAAGAACGAAGATGAGCCTTGTGTCTAGAAGAAGGTTGTAGGGGACATAGTTGTCTTCCTCATATTATATATGGATGACATACTGCTCATTGGGAAAGACATCCCTTTGCTACAGTCTGTCAAGACTTGGCTAGGGACATGTTTCTCAATGAAGGAGTTAGGTGAGACATCCCGCATTCTAGGGATACAGATCTATAGAGATAGATCTAAGAGATAGCTTGTCCTAAGTCAGAGTACATATATTGACAAGGTACTCCTTTGGGTTGCCATGCAGAACTCCAAGAAGGGATTTCTGCCGATGTCACATGGCGTGAGTCTTTCGAAGACTTAAGGTCCCTCTTCTAGAGAAGAGAGAGACCGCATGGATCAGATCCCTTATGCCTCAGCCATAGGGTCTATCATGTACGCCATGTTATGTACTCGACCTGATGTCTCGTATGCTTTGAGCATGACGAGCGGATACCAGTCAGATCCAGGTGAAAGTCGCTAGATAGCGGTCAAGAATATTCTTAAGTACTTAAGAAGGACTAAAGAATATTTCTTGATATATGGAGGCAATGATGAGCTAGCTGTAAAGGGTTATAGTGATGCTAGCTTCCAGACCGACCAGGATGATTATCGATCGCAGTCAGGGTTCGTATTTTGCATTAATGGTGGTGCTGTGAGCTGGAAGAGTTCGAAGCAGGACACAGTAGCTGATTCTACGACAGAGGCCGAGTACATTGCTGCATCAGAGGCAGCAAAGGAGGCAGTTTGGATTCGCAAGTTCGCCACTGAACTTGGGGTGGTTCCTAGCATTGCTGACCCTATTGAGCTCTATTGTGACAACAATGGAGCTATAGCACAGGCGAAGGAACCTCGCTCACACCAGCGGACCAAACACATACTACGGCGCTTCCATCTCATTCGAGAGATTATTGAGAGAGGAGATGTGAAGATTTGCAGAGTACCCACAGAGGCTAATATCGCAGATCCCTTGACCAAGGCTTTGGCACAGAGGAAGCATGATGGTCACACTAGGTCATTGGGGCTTAGAGCCTACACTGATTGGCACTAGTGCTAGTGGGAGATTGTTAGCTAGAGCCCTAGAGCCAATAATTTGATAATTGTATTATGGACTTGTTGTATTATATTCTATATAAATAAAGGCATTTGGTTTTTAGTTATTATACTTACTTGTATTGGTGCCAAATAAACTAAGTATAATAACGTCCTTGAGTAGAAGGTTCTTACCTATATCAATCGATTGGTTGAATCGATAGTGAGATGATATAGGGAACACTATGTTGGTGCAGCGGAGACCGGCAAGAGGGGGGTGAATTGCTGAAAACAAAAATAAAAATACTCTCCTCGGATTTCAACTCAGAAATAAATGCAGTAATAAAATAATAGCAACTAAATTCAAAGAAACAGAAAAAGAAATAGAAACAAAAGAGACTCAGGGATTTAACCTGGTTACAACCAAGGAGGTTGTTAATCCAGGACAGTAGAAAAAGCGCAGTAAGAAAAAAATCTCCTTCTCTGAAGACGGAGAAGCCTTTTACACTTTGGAAGCTCACTAGTTGCTTAGGAATTGCTTACAGATTAAATTCTTGAGTTGTACTTCAATTCCTAGCTCCAGGGGCCTTTATATAGGTCCTGGAAATCCTATCCCGAGGCTCCAAGGCGCCTCCAATGAGGGTCCAAGGCGCCTCCATGGGAGTCAGCGGATAAAACTTTATCCGCGCGCAGAACGGTCACTTTGACCTGTTGAAGGCGCCTTCAACAGGGTTGAAGGCGCCTTCATGATGGAGGCGCCTCCAAGCCTGCTAGAGGCGCCTCCAAGCTGGCAGCCTACTTTTCAACCTGGTTTCTTCAGCTTCCGATGCTCTGTTCTTTTGGGTGATTGCGGCCAACCGGAATAGGGCTCACCCGAACCCAATTCCCGGCCTTCTCCTCGAGCAACCTTCCGTCCCGGCTTAACGTCCCTCGAACGCCGCACACGCTCTTCGCGCCCACCGGAGTACTCTTCCGCAGCTCTCTCGTCCTTCGGACGCACCGAGCCCGTCGGCTCCCTTCCCGTGCCGTCCTTCTCGCTAGCTGCGTCTTCCACTCGACTTCCTGCACTCCTAAGCTCCTGCACACTTAGACACAGGGATCAAATACAACGCAGGACCTAACCAACTTGGTTGATCACATCAAAACTACCATGGGGTCCAACAATCTCCCCCTTTTTGATGTGCATCAACCCAAGTTCAAGTTAGGGATAACATAGACATAAATAGTAATTTTAAAGGTAAATTACTAAACTGACAAGTTAAACATAATTTTTGCAATTAGTAAAATTGCAACACTTTTTATAAAAATAATAACAGAAATTTTAAATTTTTTCTAACTCCCCCTAAACTTGTATTTCTGTCTCCCCCTTTGATCACAGCAAAAATGGGGTCTTAAGAATTTTCAAGTAAGATTGAAAATTTTCTAAGTTAAAAATGAATTTTTGAAAAAATTGCTAAGTTAACATAAATTTTTCAAAAAAAATTTCTAAGTAAAAAAAAATCCTAAGTAAATGTTAAAAAAAATTTCTAAGTTAAGTGAAATGAACTTTTAGAATTAAAAAAAATTCTAACAAAAAAAAATTAGAAAAAAAAATTCTTAGGAATTTTTGTTTATTTTAACAAATATTTGATAAACTTTCAAAGCATTATTTAATACTTGTTTAATGCTTTTTCAGAAAGTTAATTAAACATCTTTTTTTCAATATTTTAGCTTCCAGGTCGTGGCGAGGCACTAGGCCTTCTTGGTTATTGGAGCAACAACCACTTCCTTAGACAAAGCTTCCATAAAGAATTTCAATGTTTAATTTTCTCACTGTAAGCTTTTTAATTTTTGAAAAATTAATTAAGCACAGATTTTGGAACCCAATAGAGGTTCCTTCCTACATGATTATTCAAAAATCTAGGGGGTGCATAGTTTCTTGGTATTTTTCTAAGTTGACCTTGATGCTTCCTTATATACCAATTTAATTTACCATAAATTCTTAATTTTGAATTTGGAAATTGATTTAAGCATGCAGCTTATTTCAGTTTTTCAATTTCTAATTTCAAATTTTCATTTTCTGATTTTAGATGATCATACATTTCTAACGGGCATGCTCTTGCTAGGTTCAACTTTAGTTCAGCATTCTCTTTTTCTAACTGATCTAACTCTTTAGAAAGAGACTTGATAAATTTAAAAGATTGAGTTGGGGTTAGATTGCGTACCTTACTTACCTGGTCTGGTGACGCTCCCCCTTCACTGCTTTCTTTTTCTGAGGTTTCTCCCCCTTCATCGATGCTCATCTCTGAGCTTGAGTCTTCTTCCGGTTGATGGTTCGCCAATAGCGCTAACCCTGAGAATTCTTCGATGTCCGACTCAGAGGTTGACGAATCTGACCAAGTAGCCTTCAGATTCTTGTGTTTGGAGGGTTCTGGCTTCTTGTATTTTGGCTTTTCCCTTTCTTTCTCCTTTCTCTTTAGCTTTGGGCAGTCATCTTTGATGTGCCCCTCTTCGTTGCAGTTATAGCAGCGAACCGTCCTCTTCTTTCGATGATGCCTCTGCGGTTTAAATTTATTAGTACTGAAAAACTTATTGAAGAGTCTTACCAGTAGTGCCGCTTCGGATTCGTCGACTGAGGCTTCGGAGTCAGAACTGTTCATCTTTGCCTTTAAGGCAATATTCTGACTTGTCTTCTCTGCTCCATTGGGTTCTGAAACTCGAGACTCGTGAAGTTCGAAAGTGGAAAATAATTGTTCTAACATACTTACCTCGAGGTCCTTAGAGATATAATACACATCTACTAAGGAGGCCCACTCTGGAGTTCTCGGGAAGGCATTGAGCGCGTATCGGATAGAATCCCGGTTGGTTACCTCTTCTCCAAGGTTCATTAGTTGCGTTATCAGCTCCTTGATTCTCGCTTGGAGTTGCGCTACCTTCTCGCCTTGGTTCATCCGGAGGTTCGTTAACTGGTTCCGGAGGATGTCGCGCTTCGCTAGCTTCGCTTCGAAAGTACCTTCGTGAAGCTCCAGGAATTTCTCCCAGAGATCTTTCGCTGAGTCGTAGCTTCCGATCCGATTTACCTCCTGCGGCGGCAGCACACTGAGCAGGTGGAATTCTGCCTTTCCGTTGGCGACGAAATCGGCTTGCTCCTTCTTACTCCATGTGTTTTCTTCTTTGTCTTTCGGCGCTGCAAAACCATATTTCATTGTAATAAGAATATCAAAATCCATTTTAAAAAATACCTCCATTTTACGCTTCCAAGTGACGAAGTCTCCGTCGAACTTCGGGGGATGGATGTTCGCTCCGGCCATCGTCTTGATCGTAGTGCTTCAGTTGGCGGTTAGTCCTTCTGAGGCGATCAGGCTCTGATACCACTTGTTGGTGCAGCGGAGACCGGCAAGAGGGGGGTGAATTGCTGAAAACAAAAATAAAAATACTCTCCTCGGATTTCAACTCAGAAATAAATGCAGTAATAAAATAATAGCAACTAAATTCAAAGAAACAGAAAAAGAAATAGAAACAAAAGAGACTAAGGGATTTAACCTGGTTACAACCAAGGAGGTTGTTAATCCAGGACAGTAGAAAAAGCGCAGTAAGAAAAAAATCTCCTTCTCTGAAGGCGGAGAAGCCTTTTATACTTTGGAAGCTCACTAGTTGCTTAGGAATTGCTTACAGATTGAATGCTTGAGTTGTACTTCAATTCCTAGCTCCAGGGGCCTTTATATAGGTCCTGGAAATCCTATCCCGAGGCTCCAAGGCACCTCCAATGAGGGTCCAAGGCGCCTCCATGGGAGTCAGCGGATAAAACTTTATCCGCGCGCAGAACGGTCACTTTGACCTGTTGAAGGCGCCTTCATGATGGAGGCGCCTCCAAGCTGGCAGCCTACTTTTCAGCCTGGTTTCTTCAGCTTCCGACGCTCCGTTCTTTTGGGTGATTGCGGCCAACCAGAATAGGGCTCACCCGAACCCAATTCCCGGCCTTCTCCTCGAGCAGCCTTCCATCCCGGCTTAACGTCCCTCGAACGCCGCGCACGCTCTTCATGCCCACCGAGGTACTCTTCCACAGCTCTCTCGTCCTTCGGACGCACCGAGCCCGTCGGCTCCCTTCCCGTGCCGTCCTTCTCGCTAGCTGCGTCTTCCGCTCAACTTCCTGCACTCCTAAGCTCCTGCACACTTAGACACAGGGATCAAATACAACGCAGGACCTAACCAACTTGGTTGATCACATCAAAACTACCATGGGGTCCAACACACTACTCTTAATCATTCCTAGTCGAGTATTAACATTCAGGGACAATGTTAATGCAATAAGACTAGCATGTAGGTCAACTCGATGACTTGATCTCACAAGTCATGGATATAGAGATATCAAGTTGACACATGGGTATGCATTAGAGAATGTATACTGAATGACCCGCCATGAGAAAGTATCATGGATCGTTATATGAGTGTCATATACTTTCTCATGTGGCTATTAGTATGACTACTAGTCCTTAGACTTGAAGTCACCATGATTCCCTACATAAGGAGTTATGTACTTTGGTTTCGTCAAACGTCACCCGTAACTGGGTGGACTATAAAGGCGATTACTGGGTATGTAACAAATTATGCGGAGGGATGTGAGTGATGTAGATGGGATCTATCCCTCCTATATGACGAGAGAGACATCGGTATTCTTGATAGAGTGAGACCACGAAGTGCATGGCCATGCCCAAATGAGTCAATATGAGATATTGAGCTCATTTGATTTAGTGAGTCTACTTGGAGTTCAAGATTTAGATTGGTTAGAGGATGGCACGGTCTATGCCTCACATTGATCAATCTAGATGTCTAGGATAGAAGGACACTTGTCATATATTGTGAGGAGTCATAATTAGTAGTCACAAGGTGATGTTGGATCTCAACATTCTTGTAACTTGGGTAGTAATGATGTATTGCTAGATACCGCTCATTACTTATGGTTCTAAATGGGTTTAGGGGCATTGCCAACGTTACAAGAACCTATTGTGTCACACACAAAGAACAAGTGGATGGAGATTAGGTTCATATGATGAACCAAGAGGATTAGATTCATGTGATGAATCAAATTGGATTAAGAGTAATCCTAATTGGGCTAATTGAGTTGGACTCAAGTTGATTCATTTGTTCAATGAGTCTAATTTAGATTATGACTCATTGAATCAATTTAATTAAATGAATTAGATTCATTATATTAAATTGGCTTGAATTAAATGGTTGGATTAGATCAACCATGAGAGAGATTAAGTCAAGTTTGACTTGACTTGAGAGGAAGAGGAAGAGTCAAGTTTGACTTGACTATTTACCATATCATTAGTGATTTGGCATTAGGAGGACTAATGATGATGTGCCACATCATCAAAGTGTGCCACCTCATGGGGGGTACAAATCTATTCTCTTTCATGGCCACATTTAATGAGAATGGGGGTTACCTTTTTGGTTTTGAATGAGAATGAATTTTTCATTCACTCACATTCACATCATCTTCTTTCTCAAGATCTCTTTTTGCTCCTTCTCTTCTCTTGGTCGTGGGTTTCAAACAAGGGAGAAGAAAGGACAGTGAGTCTAATCCAAGAAGAAAGGTTAGTGAAAGTCACATAGAGATTTTTTAGAGGAGTGTGTTCTCTTCTTTTCCTTTCTTCTTCTTCCAATCCCATCCGAGAGCATCAAGAAGTGCTAGCACACTTGTGGTGTTCTCTTCTCCATCCTTGTGTGTTAGAGAACACATCTTGTTCGTGTGGATACTTCTAGAGGATTGTCTACGTTGACAATCTTGAGATCCAGCACTTCCTTGGACGAGCGGGATTCGAAAAGTGCACGCATCAAGGGTAATTTTCTAAACATATAGATCTAAGAGTAGATCTAGGTAAGAAACTCGTACTTATAGTTTTATCGAAAATTTTATTCTTCGCACAGATCCGGTGGCGAGGTTTCGGGGTTTCCGCGATGCGAAAAAACGGTTTTCACGGCCCGAAAAACCCAACATTAAGTAACATGGTGTTTGGACAAATATAAAGTATATTTTCAACTTAAAAAAAAAAATGTGTATACTCAACCTCAGATTTAATGGAGCCTCTAATATGATATTCTAGCAAAAATGATATTCTAGTCAATGATATCACTTTAATGGGTCAAGTTGACCAAACAATCACATTAGATCAATTGTTACCAATTGATTGAGCTAGAAGAATGAGACACATGAGACGAACTAATTGAGCTAGTGAACAAATGGAGCCAACACTACAACATTTTTTTATTTTTGGCAACGCCTCTCATTACAACGGTTTAAAAACCGTTCTCTTAAAGTACATTAGGCAACGGTTTTTAATAGTGTTGGTTTAATAAATTTTTTTAATATGCAACGATTAAAAACCGTTCTCTAAAATACATTTATTAAAAAAATTATACTAAATAGATTAGGCAATGGTTTTTAATATTTTATTTTAAATATTGTTGCGTTACATTAGGCAACGGTTTAAACTACAATATTCTTTATTTTTTTCAAATAAAGTAAGGATATGGAATTTGATTAAGGTAAAATAAAATTGATAAATTAAGATCTCATGAGCAACAATAAAGGAAATCATCCACTAAATTTTCTACGAAATGTAGGAAAGTTAAACGAACTAGTACGACATCATGAAATTATTTAATAGAGGGATTAAAATGGGGATTGATGAATTATAGTTACCCTAGGTTAGGGATTAAATTTCCCTAGGTATTAAGACCTAGGTATAAAAGCTTCTCAACCATTTTTCCCACACCCAGCCACTGTGCTCAAATCGCCGCTTCATCCCCTCCTCAACCCCTCGCTGGACCGATCAAGCTTGTCACCGAGCTTAGATCCCTGCTCCGGTATTTCACCACCTCGGCGACTTCGTGGGAGCATCGCAAGCGGGAATGGAGTCCAGTGACGACCACTGGCGGCTATGGCTAGGGGAAGGGGCTTCAACAGAGAATCGCGGAAGGGAAGGCAAGTATAACTCACGGTGATAGCATAAGATCTGTGAGGTATAGAGGGGTCGAAACCTAGAACGGAGAAGATGTTTGTTGTGTGTTCATTCCTGTTAGAGCTTCTTCTTTGTTGAGTTTTCATTCGGTGATTTGGTTTGCATATGTTTCGGATTATTGATCGGTGAGGTCTGCATTGAAAGTGTTCGATTTCCTTGGAGTGCCTTTCTTGTGTTCCTACTGGCGTCCGTCGAACAGTGTGTGTGAGTTGAGGTTCTGTTTCTTCCGTGATGTCGAGGTTTCAATTCCTATGTTCTGTTCGCTTAAATGTCTGATCGAGGTGCCGGCTTTTGATTGTGTGCCGAATGGAGCTTTGGTTACTGGTTGGTTGAATGGAACTCTATGTAGGTTCCGGCGACATTTTTCTTTGGATTTAATCGAGGATTTCGAGTTCTTTCATTCCGATTTGAGGTTTCATTTATCTCTCGCTTGGCTCGTATGGTTTCTGGTTTCCTCATGTCGGAGCAATCTATTATAGATGGTGCGAATTTGTTAGGGGATTGTTCTGTTTGGGATTTATGGGTTTTGTTGGCATAAGATGGGTTTGAACTTCGATTTTTCCTTCAGATTTGTTGATGCCGTGAGTTCTATGTAGGTTAACTGTTTGATTAAATGTCGACTTGAGATGTTAGAGGTGGAATAAGCTATGTCTTGGTTTTTCTTTTGGGAAGCTCTGGATTTGAAGGTAGTTTTCCTCGTTGTGGACAAATTTACATCTCGTTGGATGAGTTGGTTTTGAACTTGGTTTTGTGGCTTGTGGGTTCCATGAATTTCGCTTTGAAATCTTTGTGTAGTTCCTCTCAAAACGCCTACTCCGCTGTATGATTTCTTTTACGGGTTTTGAATTGAAGATTTTGTGTAGATCTTGCTATATTGTTGGTTCAATTTCTATAATGAAGTAGAAAAATTTTAGTTGACTCATTTGGTGAAGGTGCTCTTCGTGTTGGGTAGGGGATTTAATAATCTTGTTAGTAAGTTTGTTTTCCTTGGAGATTTATTGCTATTGGAACTTTTGTGAGGCTACGGTTTGTAGTGATTCAATAGAATGATTTGTTGCTGTGGCAAATTTCATTTGGGGGTAGGAATTTAGTTGAATTGATTACTGGTAACACTGGTAAAGTAATAGTTGCCATGAGAATTGAATGCGTTCCCTTAAGCCTTAGTCTTGTATGGTAAGATTAATTGTTATTTATCAGTCTCTTGTTGCAAATTTATATCCATATCTGCTTACATACCTTCATATCTTGTCCTTGGTATACCTGACGAACTTGGGGTCTCGACTTTCACTGTGTTTGAAAATTGGAACAAATAGCTGGATCTATTTTGCAAAATGTTGCATCTTTTACCACCCCTACATTTGTGATAATTACTTTGTACTGATTTTAGGTTGTTTTTATACATAATCACGTGATAAATTTCAAATGTAAATAGTCAAATTCAGTTGTGGGTATTAACCTATACTGACACATCTTTTCCTCTAGGAGTCACCTATTCTTGCCTGGTAATTAATGTGTGTAATCAAACAAAGACACCTGCTCAGGGTTTGGCAAATAGAAATTTAGGTTTGGGCTAAGAACTCATTCACGTACTAGGATTTGAGTCTGAATCTTCATGATGCAAGGCATCATCAGCGGACCATATTATGGATGCCCTAGTATGTGTGTGATATTCTACCTCTGACCTTAGGTATCATTTTAGGCTCTGAATTGGTTTAAAGACTCACTTACAGTAGCACAGGCCTAGAAGAAGCAATGCAAGGAGACATGCAAATTATAACCAGTAATATATAAACAGATTTGGTTGGTCATGCTATGAGTGTCACATTACAAGTATTGAATATGCACCAAACTAACATCTGTAGTGGGTTAGATAATATCAGTTCTCATTATGCACCTTATGTTTTCTTTGTAATTCTACAATATTCCTATTTTTTTGTGCTATACATATATTTTTTTTTAATATTTTCTATAATTAAATGCCTTTTCTTAGACTTGAGCAAGGCTTTGTGGTGTGCGAATGTCTAATGCTTTGCCAAAGACATTGATGCACCCAGAGACTTTAGTAACTTAACAGTGGCCAACTCGAGTTTGAGGAATACAATCTTTTGTGGTAGTCAGCTAATCTAAGGTCTGCAATTGTAGTTTAATATTCTCTATTCTGCTATTTGATTCCAGACTCCATTAACCACTACTTCCCTCTAGGATTGATTTTTTTTCCTCCCTGATGATGGCAAGCACCAATCTGTTGTTGCTTATCCGATTTGTCTGTATGCTATTCACTTCGCTACTACCTCCAATGCTTGACCCCTATCCAATGCAGATGATGGTATCAAGAACTCAAATGGACCTAATCTATAACTCGATGCCAAAAGAATATTGCTTTTATGATATGATATCACGCCTATTTTTTCTTATTGACAACACTTTTGTGCTCACTCAACATGAGTCATGTCATCAATATTTTTCTCAGTTACCCCTGTGATATCAAATTGTTGCTTTTATGCATTTTACTTCTGTGCTCACTCATCCCTGTGATATCAGATTGTTGCATTTATGCATTTTAGTTTCTGGGTATTTTTCTCAGTTATCAGTATGAATCCAATTATGTCATTCAACATGAGTCATGTCATCACCATGAGTCAACATTTATGTAATAATTTATGCAACATTTATAACTCTCTAGTAGCTATGATTTTTCAATTATTATTTATGATGATTGGTGAGGTCTTAATATTTTAAATTTTATATACAGGATCCTAATATGGATGGTGATCATGTGGATGAAGATCAAATGTTGGACATAGAAGCGGAAGAAGATGATGCTATATAGCTTGATTTTTTAGTACAAGTACTGATAGTGGATGAAGGTCAAATGTATATGCAGATCAAATGTTTTGATCAGTAATGATAGATGACAAATGATTTTATATTTTGTGTGCAAAGATTTAAGTTTAAGGTAGAGAAATATTAAGACAAATGTGGATCAAGATGATGCATACTTTGTTAATTAGTATATTTGTTTGAGTATTATAATATTTTGTTTTGGATAACAACGTAATTAATTTTCTTCAGTATGTATGTGGATGATTAATATATTTTGAGCATGTTTTTCTTTAATTGGTATAATTTTCTTCAATTGGTATATTTTCAGTATTAATTTTTTCTGTTGCTATCAACGACAACAGTTTTCCTCTGTTGTTATCAATAACAACGATTTTTCTGTGTTGCAATCAAAGGCAACGGTTTTTCTTGTGTTGCAATCAAAGGCAACGGTTTTTTCTGTTGCTATCATAGATAATGGTCATAAACCGTTGCCATAGAATGATTAAAAAATCGTTGGCTATATTCATCAAAGGCTACGATTTTTTTTATAGTGTTGCGAATTATTAGTAAAACCGTTGCCTAAACAAAAGGCAACGGCTGACTATACCACGGTTTAAAAACCGTTGTCTAAAGAAAAGGCAACGATTTTTATACTTTAGGCCACATTTGTTGGACGTTGCCATTGGTGAAAAATGTTGTAGTGCAAGTAACTCATTGAGCATGTTAGGTAGGCAAAGTTTAACGATCAATCGAGCAAGATGAACCAATCAAGACAAACATACCCATTTGATAAATGATTCAACTAAGTCATCCACAGTAATCAAACCAAGAAGACTAATCAAGGTGGAGAGTTGGCAAGTCTTGCAAGATGGATTGTAATAGGTGGGGTGATTAGGTGGGTCAAGCCAATCAAAGAGGTCAAGGGAGTAGGGTAAAAAGAAAGACATTCATGTTAGAACCAATTGAGTCAGGTGGGTTTATGCAAGTTTGTTTGCTAGACAATGTATTTTGTTGAGGAATATTTTTTCATTATGAAACTATTTCTTGTCCATCACATAAAACACTCCTACAAATCAAACATAGGAATCAAATAAAATATCTATTTCATTCTATCATCGAAACTAAAGAGTAGATTTTTCTTATTTTATTCATTGTCAATTCTATTTCTAAGGAATATCTATTCTAACCCTTATCAATTTCATTCTATGGGTGGCTCAATTTGCTTGACCCGCTTGACAATCCGTTTGATTTGCACGACCCACTTGACTCAATCAATGTCATACAACTCACCACTCAATCAGTTTGTCTAGTTTGATTAGTTTGTCTTTCACAATCAATTCAATTCACTCCAATAGTTGAACTTGATTAGTTTGTCCTACTTAGTCTTTCATCTTGTGTTCACCCTCCTTAATCCATCTATCATGCCCCATGACCCAACTTGATCGTTTAGCCCAATTGAATCATTCAACCCAAACAAACAATTAAACCTACTTAACCTCATTGATCCACTAATTCATCCAACCCAATCAATTCATCCAATCCTATTCCTACCAGCTCGACCAATCTACCAAACCCAACCAATACCTATTATGTCGAGTCCAACCTCCTTGTTGGATTTATTTTGAATACTCACTCTGTTGTACCCAACTGGCTCGTTTAGAATAGCAAGTTCGTGCAACATACTCCGTCTATTAGAGGCTTCCCACGTAACTTGTCTGTTCTTCTTTGTCCAATAGCCTTTGTACGAATTGCTCAACTCATTCAATTTACCTTTTTTTTGTGTGACACGATAAGCCTGTTAAGGCCACCAAAATTATTTTTTTGTTTACCTGATCCATCTCGTTTGACTAGCTCGTCCGAACCTATATTTAAATATTTTTTTAATATATTTTATTAAGATAATTTAATTAGATTTATAAAAATTTATTCTAAATATCACACTTATTTTAAAATTATTTAAATTAATTAAATAGAAAAGAAAAAAAAGAACGCAATGCGAGTTGAGGTGCGGCGCGGTAGGTTGCGAGGGAGGATAAGGGCGTGTCCGACGTTGCCGGACGTGTCCGACGGCATCGGAAGCATCGCCGGATGCATCCGACGGCATCGGGGGTGTCGCCATAGGCTTCCGCCAGTGCCGGAGGCGTCGTCATAAGCTTCCCCCGGTGCCGGAGGAGTCGCCGAAGGCGTCCCACGACGCCTTCGGCGTCGCAGGAGGCGCCCCACGTCGAAAGTGTCACGGGAAGCTTTTGATGCCTCCGGAAGCGTCTTGACTCTTTCGACCCCATCGGAGGCGTCCCGCAACTCCTCCGGCGCTGCCTGCAATAGTGTTGAGACGAGAATGCCTTCGGTGTCGATTTCGGCCATCCGACAGAATAGTACGTGTCGGACAGCACAGAACTATATTTCATTCCTTAATTTTATCCATTCTACAATGTACTAGATGAAACATTTACACCCTATTAAATATAATACTATTTATCATCTCATGTCCAAAGTAGAAATTAAGATACAAATATGAATTGCACAAGCAAGACAAGTCGAGTTTATTGAACAAGCTCAACAAATTATATGAATCAGGTGGGTTATGGGATAGTGGCATAGGCAAACTAGTTGGGTCAAGCCATCAAAAGGGACACGCATACCAATTGGGCCGAGCCATCAAGGAGGGCAGCAAACCAGCTGGGTAGAGCCATCAAGGGGCCAGCTAAATGAGCAATAATAGATGGATGGACAAGGAAAATAAGTAGGTCATTGTGGCAAAAAAAAAAAAAAAAAAAAAAGTGAATACGTTTTCCCCAGCGTCCCCGTCAATCCGTCCCAAGAAAATAAATAGGTCATGCAGTTTGTTTGGGCAGATAGAGCAAGCTAGCAAGATAAATCAATAATTAGATGGAACAAATCAAATAAACCGGATGAGTCAAAAGAAACCAAATAAATATGAATTGGATTGGCAAATTGGATTAACCAAGTATATCAGAATCAAATTGATTGAACAAACCAAAAATAAATATGAATCATTCCAGTTATCATGTCATTCAACTAACGCAACCAACCAAAGGAACAAAATCACCATTCTATACTATTTTCATTCACATTCTCTTCCATCCACAAATCAAACAAGGCCTATGGGTGCAAAAAACTTCAAACTGAAACAATCTAATCCACAAATATAACAACATTGAAGAGAAGAATGCCATGGTACTCTTTAATCTTTCTAAAACAATTAGTTCAATATGTATAAGTAGGAAAAAGAAAGACTCAGTCAAATTTATTCTAAGAGTAGTAGCAAGCAACAATTGTATTTCATGCTCATAACTTTGAATATTTGGTCCAGAAACATGAAAATGTTAAAGCAAAGATTTCTATCAGTTGGATTACATTGAAACAACTGATCATTTCCACTCCCTGAAATTATTTAAGGCAATGAAGTACCTATGGTGTTGCTTGAACCAACAACGCCATTTTCTATTGTTCCTCTAGAATCTGGTTCTGATTCACAATTTCCAGCACTAAAATTATCATCTAAAGTTGCAGATTTTTCTGGGGATGAACCATTTTCTTGGCACCAGAAGAAGGGCATTCTCTGTTCATCGTCTCTCATCCTAGCAGCATAATCATTAATGTTGAAGCCCACTTGGCTATTTCCTCCAAATGCACAGTCTAATTCATCCATATTGAAGAACTCTTCCATGATCATTTTGGAGTTGTCATCATTTGGGTATACGAACTTTACTTTTCTATAGGTCTTTGGTTCGAGCAAGTGTTTCGCAATCTGTGAAAAAACATAGATTAAGTACGCCAACTAATATGGACCTCAATTCAATGATAAGGCAGCATGAGAACCAATATATTCTGCAAATTGGCACTTGTATAAAAAGAATAATATTAGATGAATTGATTCTGAGAGTAGTTTCTAGCTTGCAATTTTATCTTCACAGAAAAATAATTAGGAATTTTTTTTTCAAAATAAATTAATGAATATTAGAAGATCTTAACAAAAAAGAAGGGTAGAAAATCAGATTATAGAGAATCAGTCTTCACAGATACCTAAAAACAGTATGATACTAAGAACTGAACAAAGTTGATAAAAATGCCAAGACTAGAGGGATTTATCTAAATTTATAGAATATCTCAATACTAGAAAAGCCAATCTAGAAAAAGTTTTACAGGAAGTTGCTGGATGTGTCCTTGTGTCTTTAAAGATAAAAGGGGTTTTAAGAATATCCACGAGATTGAGTAAGCAACAAAAGCATCTTTTTTCCTTGATGAAAAAGAAAGGAGAGAAGTTATGATTTACTGAGAGCAAAGAATCATGTAATTTATGAAATAAGCATATTGCTTGCACAAGGTTAGCTCATCCTCTATGATCAGAACTGCAATAGCAGATCCACACAGGATACTTAAATTTGAAAGTATGGACAAGGATAAGCATTAGCAAATGAAAAATAAACTTTATTCTGGGATTCAGACACTGGTTTTGTGATGCAGAGCCATAAACAAAATAATATCACAAAAAAGTAACAAGATCAAAATGTTCAGATATATAATTTGCAAAAGGAGGATGCATACATTCCAGAAAGGTTCAAAGAACTTTGGCGGGTTGTAAAGTATGGCTAAGCCCAATCTTTCAGGGTAATGATTTTGCAATACATCAGCTGTTGCTTTGGTTGTCCTGATTGATATATTTGACAGGTCGAATCCTTTGAAATCAATGAGCCACACCATTTGCTCCTGATCAGATGGAAGATTCAATATGGCATTCTCCATACAGTATACCAAGTATCTAATCTTTCCCTTGATTGACTTTGAGTTCTACAGAATGAAAATGAAGATGCGGAAAGTTAGGCACAACCTGCAAATATGTCTTACCAACTGCAAAAACTCGGAATCTTGAGTGAAGAACAGTCTTAGTATATTCAAACCTCACACCGAGGTCTCATGACAAGAATGCTCCTTCCTAATTTATCCGAGAAACTTGTTCTGTAAATTTTTCCAGTTTCAGCTTCACTGGCTATTTCATCCTAAAAATAATTAAGAAGAAATAGCAGCAAGAAATGAGTTCAACAACCCAAATAAGGACATATAGAAAAGTAACAAACTTACCAAAACTTATCTAAGCAAATCCAAACCTATGACTTCCATTGATACATAAAAGAACATTTAGAGGTAAAATTTGACTTCGTATAGACATTCTCTCAGTAGCTTGAGATTATTTTCAAAATAACATGATAGAACTTTCTGTTTATTCTGTTTCTCTTATTTTTCGATCTGTTAACAGCTCCTAAGCCAATCTCTTACATCTTACTTCACAAACAAGGATGAATACTTCCATATCTTTTACTGGTGGTGTTATCGGGGAATCATTCATTCATTTGAAAAAAATGAAAATTGACAAACCATAAAGATATATGTGACGTGATTTCTAATGAAATTTCTCCTAGAAATGGCATTTGAGAAATCTCAAAGATAGGCTCTACACAGTCAAATTTACATAGGAAGCTGTATAACATACTGAATCTTCACAAATTTCCTGGAAATTTCAAATCCACTCATAATAAAATATCTTTCCAGAATATTCTGAGATAGGAACTTCAGAAAACAAAACTATCTTTAAAAATACAACAGAAGGGAAAAGAGCAAGAGCAAAGAGTTTACTCACCCAATGAATTTTTTCTGGTTCATATTCAAGTCGCCACTTCAAGGTCTCTTTTAACATTTTAGTTGCTTTTTGAACATTCCAGTTTCTTGCTGTTAAATATCTTGCAATTGATACATCAGAAGCATAAAGACGTAACTTATCTGGCAGTGAACCCAGTGATGCTCTTACCTCATTTATCTGGAATGGGTACAGAAAAACATGCATAATTGGATTTGGGGGAAAAACTCAGACTCATGATACATATCACCCCTGCAACTTAAATTAACAGACAAGTAAAAATGTACAGTTGTTATCCATCAGAAATACCTTTTCCCTTTGTTTTTCAGAAAAAGATAGTTTTTCTGAAAAATTCATGCCAGAGTCAACAGAACTCATCACTCGTCGTATATTTCCTAAGAATTGCAATTAGATAGAAGAAGAAACTGTCAGACAAGAATACTAACTACAAAATAAATAGAAGTTCAATGCAAGATGTTCCTAGTTGGTCGAATTGCTTAGCAACACAGCTACTTCAATTTCCCAGTATATAATATATTCAAGTGCTAGAAAGAGAAACAAGCAGATGTCATAGTTTCCTAATACCAATGCTTTGATGATACACAGGTCATAAAGTTTCTAGGTTAGGCCCACAGAAACTACTACCACTGCATGGAAAAAGACTTCTCAACTAAATATTAGAATGAAAACATATATATATATATATATATATATATATATATATATATATATATATATATATGTTAGCCCCTGAAACTTGATGGCAAAGCTAGGCATAAGGATTGGGGAGCTACTCCTTTGATCCAGCCTATTGGGCATGTGCGCAAGGCAAGCCAAGCAGCGACAAGAATTGTGGCAGCTTGCAAGGCTGTCAAATACAACTTACATGCCAAGCTGGAGGTAGACTTAGATTATAGCGAATAGATGTGAGGATTAGATGTGTTGGTCTGAGCATTTAGCCAAGTAGACTTTCAAAAGATGTAAACGATGGCATGCGATGGGCGCATGCAATGCGACACGACGGTTGGAGCAGCAAGGGGGTTGTTTCACCTAAGTCACGGTGCTAGACTTGGGCAAAGCACAAGGCGTGCAAGTTGACCTTTAGCATGGTGCCAAAACAGTAAATTGATATGGGCAAACAATTTTGTAGATGTGGGAAAGGTAGTTAGCAAAACTGTCATGTAACTGTCAAGTCAACCGCTGCCTATGCATTATAAATAGGCAAGATTGGGCAGTGGCAACGGGAAAGTAAGCAAATCAGTCATGTTTCACTTTGTAATCCTTGGTTATTGTTGTGAATAATAGAGGTTGGGTACATTGTGTGTTGCTTGCTTGTGGCTTTCGTTGGTCATTCGTAGGAGGCATTTATTGTGAGCATTTTGTGGGATCGAAAAGCGCTAGAGGAGGGTGAATAGTGCTCGTAGCTTTTTCACTTTTTTGTAAATCAATAGTATATGCAGTGAAAAAAAAGAATTCAAAAGAAGAATCAACAAAGACAAAACTAGCACGTTGTTTTTACTTGACTCAAAACCTGTAGCGACTCCTACTCTAAGACCCGCATCGTCGATCGCTTTTGTTGGACAATCCACTAATAATTCTGAATAAGTACAAGTACAAACTGATAATAATTTAAGTGTTATAAACAAAATTATACCGACAACTAAAGATTCCGAAATTCGTGCTTTCAATCGTCAGAGCAATGTTACAGTCATCTTTCGAGCAATGTGCAAGTTGTTTCTCTTGAGGTGTTGGTCAAAGTCCATTTTATAGGCCACCTCCGGGCGCTTGGATGGGTCTCAGGCGCCCTCACGTAGCATTCTTGCGTCGAAACTCTATCCAACAATTTTTATTCTTACCTAGGCGCTTGGACCACTCCCGAGTGCTTGAACGTTGATGTGTGTCGACTAATTGGAACGCGCCAACTCATCTGCACGCACGGCTGAGTTCGGCCTAGCCCGGGCACCTCGACCTGGTCCGAACGCCTGGACGGGCGCCTGAATGCCTATTTTCTAGCCAATCTTCTAGCTTTGATTTCCTACACTATAGAGTTAGCACAACAAGCAAAATATATTATTTTGAATGAATTTGACAGTCTTAGGACTGTTCGATTTTGACTTTCAGATTTCCGTGAAACGCTACGTCGAACTGATGCCTACTATTCTCTCAACGTGGAACATATCCTCACCTACTCCTCTTAAGAGAGTTTACTTGATGTCAAACTAGTATTTCAAAATGTTTGGACTTTTACTCAGCATCCAAGACTTCAGAACTTTCTACTGGATGTCTGATCCCCGACCCATCCAGTTTTCACCTAGTATCCGTGACTTCCAGGGCTTTCACGTTCGCCTGATGTTCTCGACCTGCTAAAACTTTCACCCAGCCCCTCGGACCAGGACTTCCTTGCCTAGCTGCAACTAGGGTTTTCCACATGCCTAGTATTCACTAGGACTTTTACCTTACCTAAACTCACTTAGGACTTTCCTACACACTCAGTCAGAATTATTAGAACCATAATAACCCTTAACCCCTTTGCCATTATCAAAACTTGGGTTCGATCATCTCGTGCTTCTTGCACCAACACATTTGTGGTGCATTAGTTGGTTGAATCAATTGTAGGACTTGGTGGCTGCGTAGGAACATTTCTAAGGCACAAATTTGACCCTGTAACAACTGGTATCAGGACATAGAAAGATGCTCGTAGTCAATCATGAGATCAGAGAACAAATTGCAAATGTTAAAGCCTTAATCAGTTCTGTCCATGAGGGAGAAGATGATTACAATCTAATTGTAAAAATTACTGATTTGGAGGCTACTATGGCTGATGGAGGAAATGGCTCAGATTTGTAAGAATAATGTTGGTCTGTGCTTCGAATTGGTCATTCTACAAAAGCAATGGGAACTTAAAAATTTCTTGTGGGATATGATGTAGTACTAGGGTGTTTGAACTTGAGAAAGTGACAATTTTCAGCATGTACCTTGGTGGTTATGCAAAATTATGGTGGAGAACGCGCATGGTGGATGATTCCAATGCTGGTTGGCAAAATATTAACACTTGGGATTAGCTGAAGAATGAAATGAAGGACTAGTTCCATCCAAGCAACACTTCATGGATTGCATAAGATGGGTTGAAACGTATCAAACACAAGGATTATGTGAGGGACTATGTCAAAGAATTTAGTTCCTTGAGTATAGACATTAGAACATGTTTGAAGAGGACAAGTTGTGTAATTTCCTTTATGGTTTGCAGCCTTGGGCACAGATAGAACTTTGAAGGTAGAATGTGAAGGATCTTCCTAGTGCAATTGTTGTCATTGATGCCTTGGTTAATTTTCATGTAAACAAAGATATCTACATGCTTCCTTGTCTTCCCAATCCATGAACAATTGAAAGGATAAGGAAGGGGAATAGAAGAACAATATGGGTAACAATCAGTGGAAAGGCAAGAATGATCACATTGCATCCCAAGGAAAGAACAACTTGAAGAACCAAGGTTGTTTCTTGTGTAATGGGCCTCACTCGACAAGGGATTTTCTTGAGTGAGAGAATTTAAATGCTCTCTTGGTGGAGAACATTGGATGCCCAAAATAGGAAGTTTCTCTTGTTAATCTTTTACATTTGTTGAATCCAATTATTAATTTTGAATTTGTTGAATTGCTAACCAATATGTCAGAGGACATGGTGTGAGCGCATTGTCTACTCTTGCACATTGTTGTGGAAATAGAAAGGGCAGCCCGGTGCACGAAGCTCTCATTATGCGGGGTCCCGAGGAAAGATCCATTACGCAGCCTTACCCTATTTTTTTTGCAAGAGGCTGTTTCCAGGATTCGAACCCGTGACCTTTTGGTCACAAAGCAATAATCGTGACCTTTTGGTCACAAAGCAACAACTTTACCGTTGCACATTGCTGTGGAAATGAACAGAAAAATTTATTCATGCAATTGTTGACACGGGAGCCACTCATACCTTTGTATCTGCCAAACTTGTGCAATCATATGGGTTGTCAGTGAGCAAATGCCCAAGTTATATCAAATCAATGAATGCAACGACACAAGATATTAGGGTATGGATTATAATGTCTCTATTACTACTAGGCACTTGGGTTGGGAAGGTAAACATGATGGTGATTTAACTTGAGGATTTTCAACTCATTCTCGGAATTGATTTATTGCGGAAGACAAAGACAGTACCTATGTCTTGCTTAGATAGGATCATGTTGATACAAGAGTCAAATCCTTGCTTTGTTCATTTGTGTGCACCTTTATGGGAAGGGTCATGATAAGTGGAAGATAGACAACATATCCGTGGTATCACTTGAAAAGGTATTGAAGAGTGGTGAGACATCTTATTTGACTGCCTTGATTAAGAATGAACCTGACATGAAGGTTGAGATGACTGATTTTGTTGTTATCATTTTAAGGGAGTTTGCAAGACATGAAATCTTGCCGCTGCGATTGCTTGATTCTGAATGGACTATTGAGGTCACATGGATACTTCTAGCAAGGTCATTGGTGGTATGCTGGAGAAAGAGGCCTACATACAAAAGCATTGAGGACATCGAGTTCTTCTGGTAGGGGTGGTTTGTTAGCCCCTTAAACTTGGAATAAGGATTGAGTCACTGCTCCTTTGATCCAGCCTATTGGGTATGTGAGCAAGGCATGCCAAATAGCAACAAGAATTATGGCAGCGTGCAAGGATGTTCAGATGGGATTGTAGTAAAGAGGTTTGAGCATTTAGCCAAGCAAACTTGCAGGAAATGCGAGCAATGACATACGGTGGGTGTATGCAATGCATCATGACAGATGGAGCAGCAAGGGGGTTGTTTCGCCTAAGTCACAGTGTCGGAATTGGGCAAAGGACAAGGCATGCAAGCTGACCCTTGGCATGGTGCCAAAACAACAAAATGATGTGGGCATACAGTTTTGTACATGTGGGAAAGGTAGTTAGCAAAACTTCCATGTAACTGCCAAGCCAATCGCCACCTATGCATTATAAATATGCAAGGTTGGGCAGTGACAAAGAGAGAGTGAGCTAATTTGTCATGTTCCACTTTGTAATCCTTTATTATTGTTGTGAATAATAGAGGTTGGAAATTTTCATATATATTTTATGTTGCTTGCTTGTGACTTTCGTCGGTCATTTGTGGGAGGCATTCTTATCAGCATTTGAGGTGTATTAGTTGGTTGAATCAAGTGCGGGACTTGGTGGCCGAACAAGAATATTTCTAAGGCAGGAATTTGACCCTGTGACAAATGGTATCAAAGCATAGAAGAATGCATGTAGTCAACCACGAGATCAAAGAAGGAATTACGAATGTTGAAGCTTTAATCAATTTTGTCCCTGACGGAGAAGATGATTACAATCTGATTGTAAAGATTGCCAATTTGGAGGCTACTATAGATCAAATTCGGGGGGTCTCTATAGAGGAAATGACACTTGGGATGGGTTGAAGAAGGAAATGAAAGATTAGTTCCTTCTCGGCAACACTTCATGAATTGCACAAGATGCATTGAAATGTCTCAAACAAAATGGTTCTATAAGGGACTATATCGAAGAATCTAGTTCTTTGATGTTGAACATTCAAAATATGTTTAAGGAGGACAAGTTGTATAATTTCATGTGTATATATATATTAAGGCTCTTCTTTAAGACACTAATTGGACTTTGGATAAGAACTTCAAATAGAGCATATCTTTATTATTGCAAGATTATATTTCCTTGGATCCTTCTATAAGTTATCAATAGTTTTTTCTAAGACATTCTGGATAATATTTTAGAAAAAGTATGCAACATATATTTGGTTAAAGATACCTCTATGTTGTTCCATTGACGAATTACAATGTTACCTATATCATAGTGCCAGGACACCAGTATTTCTTCATGCATTTAAGCAAAATACTTCACAAAATCCTTATTGTCAATTGTGTCCTTATTTACGTTTGTAATGTATATCCTTAAAATGATTCATCAAAGCAAGTTTGCGAGGTTGTCAACATGCTTGATTTTGCTTTTGAGCTTCAAAGTGAACAAGGTATTTATTGACTTAGGCAACATGCACTGAATTAATTAATAAATAAGATACTAAGATGCTCAATTTGTAACATTAAACTATTACAATAATGAATGGTCAATGCCCCGAGCTACGGTGCAGTGAAAGGACGCCTACTTGTCACCCAGACACTTATAATTCGATCTCTAGCTATGGCACATTTGTAGGGATGTTTCCTCCAAATAAGGCGCGCAACCACGGAATGTTGGGCTTCTAGCTGCCCATCACAAGTGCTTCCTGATTTACTCTGGCGGCAGGTGGGAAACTTTCGTGGGGTGGGATCAGTCACCCCAGGTTCAGTGTTACCTGGTTCAACATAATAATGAATGGTCAATGGTTGAAAATTTACTGGAAGCAATCTTTCATACAAGGTTCAAAATCTCAAACCGTGTTGATGTTTCGGTCAAAAATGATATTATTTCGATACATGGTGTCGATGATAGATTGAAGTTAAAGAAGGAATGAGATGAAACATAGCAAGGAGTCATTGTATGTGTCAAGTGGTATCGAGTTTCGGTAATTTAATGGAACGATACATTTCGATTGTTTCACTCGACACAGTATGAGATTTCAAACTATGCTTTATGATTCTTGAACCATTGTCGCATTACTTAGCCTTATATGACATTTTTCCCCTCTTATCTCTTTAACATTTGTTTATGATCCCTTTCACTTTGTATCTCTGTGAAGATAGAGGTATTTAATAGGTTGAGTTGCTGACTAAAATGATTAATCAATTTAAGGCCTTCAATTGTGTTGTTGTTTATTTTAAGCCAGTAGTCAACACTCTGTTGCCAAATAACAAATTTGAGCTAGTCTAAACAACAGTTGATGATGTGGCCTACTAATGTTGTGCTAGATTAGTTGTGTAGCATTGGCCAAGTTGGTGAGATGGGTCAGATTTTAGTGGTCGGAATACCGAAGAAGGTTAATATATTCGAGTATGTTGTAAATTGACCTCCCATTAGCTGAATACCAATTATTTGCACTTACTTATATGCAATATGACTGTTTTCTCCATAAATCACATAAACTAACAAGCAAGTTCCATCAAGATCGAGAAGATACAGTGTTCAATAGAAGGATGAACCAGCTATTATCTTCCTTGGTTGCAATAATTCCATCTCACAGCAAGGAAAGTGGGGCTGAGATTTTTAATTTTACAAACCTGCTTCCATTTTAACTCAAGAAAAGCTAATGCTATTCAAGAAGGAAGAAAAAAAAAGAGCAAAGACCTAATGCTGGCTACTGCTACCCTGGCAGATAAACAAACTACAACAAACACATGAAATTGACAAGGTTTCCTTCAAACATGGTGATTTCAAGTCGCTGAAATGTGCCATAATGATCAACTACGCCCACTAATTCCAAGACAAACGCGTCCGAGATCATAACATTCCAAAAGAAAGCTAAAGGCACCGAGTGCACTAGAAAGAACCAAGAACAATAAGCACTGAGACAAATCGGCAGCGAGAGGGAACGAGGCGGACTTACCTTCCTAAGAATCCAGAGACGGAAGGCGAAAGCGATGGACGGAGAGATGGATCGCCGGCGAGAATTGAGTCAAGCGATGCGGAAACAGACACTGCCGTCGCCCCTGGAAATGAGTCAATGACTCGGGGAACATCGCTATATTACACGGGATTTTTGTGCTGCGATCAACCATCCGACGGCCAACATGTGCTTCACGTGCGGGGACAGGCACCACTTGCGGACAAATTCATGGATTATTACTCATCCGTCCCTGGTTTCCAAAACTTTACAACTCTGAGCTTAAGCTTGAAAGCTAATGACGACTCTTATTATCATTTCTTTAAAATACGATTTCTTTTTTCCGGGGTTATAGTAAGTGGGACAGATTTATAAGGTTGGGTCATCTGTCATGATTTCTCAAAGCTTCCTCATTTTTTTTAATAATTAATAAAAAAAAATTAGAATAAATTAGTCAATTTCATAATTAAATAGAGGAAAAGATTAATGCTTAATAAAAAAAGACTTTTTTTTTATTAAAATATTAAAATGATATTTCATAATACTTTTATCTAAAATATTTTATTTTAATATTATCTTACTTTTTACTAAAGCTTCCTCATTTTTTCTAATAATTAATAAAAAAAATAGAATAAATTAGTCAATTTCATAATTAAATAGAGGAAAAGACTAATGCTTAATAAAAAAAGACTTTTTTTATTAAAATATTAAAATGATATTTCATAATACTTTTATCTAAAATATTTTATTTTAATATTATCTTACTATTTATTGAAAGACCTTTAATAATTAATTTTGATGAAATCTTAAAATTAAATTAAGTTAATGTCCTTCTTTATTTCTTTTTTCAACAAGAGAATATTAATCGAAGATGGGTCCCAGCCGATCGGAAATTAAGGTTTTAAAAAGGTGCAATTTGCGTAGGTGAAACGTTGGGTGAGAGTAAAATACTGATTGTCGGCTGAAGCACTCTAATAATTGCAATTAATAAACGGGAGCGGTTATTGTAATAATGACAACGAAAAGACAGTAATGACTTGTCATGTATTATTTTTCTCCGTGGAATAAAAAATTTAAAATATTAGTGGCTGAACGTTTGTAATTTTAAATTTTCAGTTTGAATAAGTTGAATTTCTGAATAAGTAAAAAAAGTATGAGTAAAATAGAGAAAAATTTTCAATCATAATTTAAATTTTACATGTAATTTTTACTCATAAAAAACTTTATTTCCACTCTCTGCATATAAAATTTTATTTGCTTCAATTCCCTCATGCAAATATTGTGACCTAATTGCCTCTTAAATTTTTTTAGGTACAAAAGGTCTAAAAATGAGTATAATTTAAAGAAAATCTAGTATATTTTCTATCTGAGTATCGTTAAAGAAAATTTAGTATATTCAAGTATATTTTTAATTAAAATTGTCCTTCATATATTTTAGGTATAAATAGTCTAAAAATGAGTATAATTCTTTTTAAATTCGGTATTTTAAACTAGAATCGAGTATATTTTCTATTAAATTGAGTACGATTTTTTTTCTTATTTAATATAATTCCTCCTAAATTCAGTACATTTGAAAAAAAATCTAATATATTTTTCATCCAATTGAGTATCATTTAAAGAAAATCTAGTATATTCTATATCAATTGAGTATCATTTAAAGAAAATCTAGTATATTTTCCATCCAATTGAGGTAGTAAAAGAATCATACTCAATTTGATATAAAATATACTAGATTCTAATTTAATGTACTGAATTTAAGAGAATTTATACTCATTTTTAGACTTTTTATACTTAAAATATCAAGAGCAATTAAGTAAGTATATTAGACTAGGGAGTGAAAAGAAAATTTTTTTCTAATGAGGAGTGCATGTAAAGTTATGTTTATCAATAGGGACTACACGTAGATTTTACCAAAAAGTATATTTATTATATGTTAAATTAATTTGTTTTTTATATAGTCTGCTTAGTTGGTTTGGCTCTTAAGATGTTATTTTTATTTTTTCTATTTTTTAAATTTTAATTGGTTAAATATTTAAATTTTTAATTAGTCCTGACAGCTGTCTTTTCAATCACGACTATAGATGCACATGGCTTTTATGCAAGTCGTGTTTTTCATGATCGATCATTTTTATAATTTCTTTAATTTAATAACATTTGAATCATCTAGATGCATCAATAAATATATATCTTATGCAAAAATGAGGATGATAATGAAACGGCACGTGGATGGATTTGTCATCTCTATTTTTTTCCCAAATTTCATTGACATCTTTATCCCTATCTCCATTCCTATATTTTTCGAGTTTGGAGAATTTCATAATCCGAACTATCAGGGATTAAATCTCCATCTCAGTTCCATCCCTATTTTCATCCTTAAATTAATTTAATATTATTATTATTTTACTATTAATATTAATATAAATATTAGTAATAATAATTTTATTATTAATATTTTAATTTTTTTAATATTAATGTTATTATCAATATTATTATTAATATTTTTTAAAAAAAATATTATTATATTAATAATAATAATAATAATAATAATAATATTATTATTATTATTATTATTATTATTATTTTCGGGACAGATTCGAGGATGAGAACAATATTCCTATACCCGTTCCGAACTCGCCCCATTCCTGAAAAAAAAACTCTGAATCTGTTCCCACCTCCGAATAAATTAGGGATCATCGTCTCCATTTTGAATTTTCCCCCTAGGATCCTGAATCCGTAGAGAAAATTATCATCCCTACTAGCATCGTAATATCTAGCTTGGGTTTTATATTCCTCAATATAAAAATTAAATTCTTCTTGCTAGATGCCATTGTCTAAGAGCTAGGGATTAAGAAATCTGATCCATGTAATGAACAAATTGTTCCAATAGAAGAAGATCTTAATAGGCAAAAGGTAGAACTGCCATCCTAGCGGCCCCTGGCCCCGACCCTACAAGATTTCAGAGGGAGTAAATCACGATTAATGCTGGACAGGATAGGTGACTGGGGGTCGAAGGAATTTTTGATGCAGCAGACTAGGGTTTTATCTCAGAGTGCAACTGGCGACCTTCGACCTCACGACTTCATTGATAAGTTATAGGTATCTAACCAGCTGATCCAGCCCCCAAGTTATAGGTATCTAACCAGCTGATCCAGCCCGTGGGGGCTAGAAGAAGAAGATCCTAATAGTTCAAAGAGGAGGTGGTAACAAATAGTTTGGTTTTGTTCCAAAACAATAAGACTTTTAAATCACTCATTAGATGGAAGAACTTATCTCATAGAATATTTTGTTCCCGTCAACCTTCATACCTTCATAATGTCAAATTTCAAAAACAAAACAAAAAAAAAAAAAATCTAAATCTCATTTTTGGATAGTTTGAATTTGTAGAAAATATAAGATTTTATGACACTAAAACACACCAACTGTGACATTATTTACTTTAATTAAAATCATAGGAGGTAAAGGAGAAGGCGTTCTAGGAAATCGTAGGCGAGAACTCTTCAACTAATCAGCTTCCTCTTATGGTCCCCTAGGACCGTGGCGATGGGGGCATGATGCGAGTGCCTTGGAGACCTTGAGCGCATAGGTGCTCTAGGACAGGGGCGTAGTCAGGATTTTCGATTAGGAGGGGGCAATTTTCAAAAATTCATGAAACGAAGAAGGAATAACTTATAACTCTTGGAAGATCATTGATTTTGAGAAAAATAGAGAAGATAAAATAGAGGGGAAGAAGTAAAAAAAAAAGAGAACTTTACTTTCTTTGTTAGCAACCTTGACTAGTTTTGGTGAGCTCGGCAATAACACAAAGATAGCAAGGTAAGATAAGACATGACTATTTTGTCGTGCCAATAAAATCCTAAAAAATACCAGAAGAGGAAGAAGATAGGGGAGTTGATGGCTGCAATTGATATTGTTGCTAGAAGAGGGCAGCAACTGGTGTTACATTTCTTGCTTGCTGGAGAAGAGAAAGGAGAAGAAAAAAGCTCTTGTGCTTTAGAAGAGGAGAGTACAAAATTGTAGGTTTTCTAATGTTGGAGAAGAGAAGGAGAAGAAGCAAACGAGGAAGAAGAGGGAAAAAAAATAAAAGAGAGGAATGGACGAAGGGGTGGCATACCGTACAGTTAGGATGTAACATGTATAGGGAGAAGAGGGAGAGAAAAAAATGAAAGGACTCGTCCAAAATATCCTAATTCTTTTTAAATCATTTGAACTCATTTAAACATTAAACTTGGTTCGGTCATAACTCAACTTCAAATCAATCCCAATTTGAACCAACATAATACTTATCTCCATATCTACTCGTTGAATTTAGTTCAAACTCGATTTAATTTTAATTTAGCTTCCTTACTTTGTTCCCTACGATTTAGTTCATCCGTTTATTATTATATATTTTATTTTTAAAATTTAATACTTAACATTTCAAATCATGATATTTCCTCGTAGAAGTGGTACCAATGGATAACTTAGATCATGAACTTTCCAAATATATGATCAATTTTAATTTTCGACATTGAATGGTGATGAATTAACTACTCAAAGTGATTAATAGAATGTGAGAGGGGGCGGTCGTACCCCCTCTCCTTAAGGTGGCTACGCCCCTGCTCTAGGATCAAAAGAGGAACTCCATGGTGTTGAGAGGGAGCTCTGTTAGATTGTCGTCTCCGTGGACAAAATGGTCGCTCATGTGAATAAGGGGAACAATATGATTCGTAAAAAGAAATTAGGATTAATTTGAGAGAAAAATAATTGACGTCTTAAATTTTAAACAATTTTTTTAAGCAAAATTATACATTTTTGTAATATGTATTTATTTGCATCTTAATTTTTTCTACATTATATTTCATTAAAATAAAACACATTAATATTTCTATAGTCCGATTTTGATTTATCTAAATCTAAAATAATTTTAATATTTTCATTGACAATCTACCTCTGATTATCTAAATCTAAAATATATTTTAATTCCGTCTTAAATTTTTATTAAAATTTAAATAATTTTTTTATAGAAATCATATCATCTCAAATTATATTTTTATTTATAAAAATTTATATGTAATTTTATATAAAATTTGTTAAATTCTATCTTAAATTTCAATTCAAACATTATATTTTATTAAAGTGAAAAAATTAATAATCTAGTAGAAAAATCGGTCTTTGATTAATAAAAATTTGAAACGAATTTTATTTTCGTCTTAAAAATTTGTCTCTAGAACCTGTTTTCTTGTAGTGCACAAGCAGAAATGTTTTCAAAGTGAGTGCATGGTTGGATTCCTGTATTTGTAAAGCAGGGATGTTCCAATGGGAATATTTTTAAAATGAGTGCATGGTTGAAATTCTGTATTTATAGAGATGAGGTCGTGTGGTCAAGGCTGACAATGTGTAGTCACTATGTAACAAGAGTTGAGGCCGTGCGACTGAGGATGAGGTCGTGTGGCCGATGAGTAATAGAGCTTAGGTTGTGTGGCCGCTGAGTAATAGTTATAAGGTCATGCGGCCAACGCTCAAGTTGTGTGACTGTTGAGTAACAGATATGAGGTCATGTGGATGAGCCTGAGGCCATGCAACCACTAAGTAACTGAGATGAGGTCATGCGATAGAGGCTAAATGACTGACTTGAGGTCATGTGGTTGAGCAATTGAATTAAAATTGTGTGGCTGAACCAATTGACTGAATTGAGGTTATGTGGCCAAGTTGAATGACTAAATTAAGGTCATGTGGCCGAGCTGAATGATTGGGTTTAGACCATGTGGCCAAGCAATTAAATTGAGGTCACCTGGCAGTTAAATGATTGACTTGAGGTAGTGTGGTTGAGGAACTAAATCGAGGTCATGTGGCTGAGCTAAATGACTGACTTGAGGTTGTTTGGCCGAGCTAAATGATTGAGTTGAGACCATGTCGTCGAGCAACTAAATTGAGGTTGTGTGACCAAGCTGAATGACTGACCTGAAGTCATGTGGCTGAGTTCAATGATTGCGTTGAGGCTATGTAATCGAGCAATTGAATTGAGGTCGTGTGGCTAAGCTAAATGACTAATTTGAGGTCGTGTGGTCGAGCAAGTGAATTGAGGTCGTGTGGCATAGCTATTGAATTAAGGTTGTGTGGTCGAATTTGAGGCTGAGTTACTTACTCATCTGAGCTAGGGCCTAATTGAGGTCTTTACATACCTAAGTCGGGACTGAAGTGAGGCCTTTACATACTTGTTCGGGGTCACGATGAGGCTTTTACACACCTAAGTTGGGATCGAAGTCATCTAGCTAGTAGACTACCTAGGCATTTTACAACTATCGTTTGGGTGATTGACGAAGGGTGCATCACATTCCCCCCCAAGTCAAGAATTTACAAGATTTGATGATGAAAGTATAGATGGACCCAGTGTAAAATACCGTAACTAATTAATAATAAAATAATAAGGTTAAATGAACGAATAATCTTAAGGAAAATTTTGGAAATTTTTAGAAATTTTCTGAAAATTAATCGGAGCTCGTACGACGTAATTGGAGAGGATGCATTTGGGTGTTTGAGGAAAACCTGTTTGGAAATACCCAAGATGGGAGTTGATAAACAAAATAACTTAGGATTTAATAAAAGAAACCCTAAGTTTTTAATTATTTCCTTATTCTCCCCTATCTTTTCCTATTTCCCCTACTCGTGCCCTATTCTTCTTCCCTTTGCCGAATTCCTTTTCTTTCCCTTCCTCTTCCCCTACCTCTCATGCCGATTCTCTTCTTCCTTCATCCCGATCCAGCCGGTGCTCCTCTCTTGTGATCTCGCTGCTGTTAGCCACAGAAACCAGCCGCGCTACCGGCAGACACCACCCAAATGGCGCGCTGCCCGGCAACCACCTTCGATGCCGTGCCACCTGATGGACGCCACCGCTTCCCCCTTTTCCTCCTCTGATCCCACCAACATCGAGCACCTCTATATCCAGCCGACGACTGTGTGGGTGACGACCATCAGCGAACCCTTCCTCGCAATTTCGAGTTGTTGACCTTCCCTATCTGGTTCTTCATCTCGATGTTATCGCAACCATCGCCGGAAGATCAAGCATCCCAGCTGTGCCTAGCTTGGATCCTCTGCCCCTCTCTCGATCTCATGGCACCGTCGGATTGTTGTCAGCCTTGTCGCGCAGCACCTATTGGCCGACGCCACCGACGCCACTGTTGATGCATGCTGCCGAAGGTGGTGGGAGCTGCTGTTGCCTCTCTTTGGCCGCAAGTAAAGGTCTATCTTTCTTCTTCCTTCGGACGATTGCCGCCTCTACAATCGGTCGCTGTCGATCCGTCTCATGCCCTAGCTGCGACCATGTTGACCTAACACCGGTAGCCGCAGCCACCAGACCTTCTGCTCCAGCCATTTCTTTCTCTGTGGAGTCCTGCTAGACCTCTTTCTTGGATCCAACATGAAGCATCAGTGGTGAGTCTCCGGCAGAATCAAGTTGTTGGATCAATCCTTGAAGCTCCACCAGGTTATCTTTTCCGACAGCAACTTTCTCCAGTAGCGTATCATCATTTGGGGGTATTTTGAATTTGAGGTAAGGTTGCTGAATTCAGGCTTGATTTGGGATTAGAAAGCTAATTAATGGATTCGTAGATTGAGTTGTTAGGTTTACAAGAGAAGGAGGTGGAGGATAGTTGAAGGTTGTCGATGTTGGCTGTAAGCCACCTCTAGTGCCACCTTGATACTAAATTGGGTAAGTTTGTGATATTGTGATAGTTTTAGATTAATTGAAGCTAAACATTAATTAGGATAATTAATGCTCTATTGATTAGAGTTTTCTTTCATTAGGTTGGGGATTGGATTTAGCTAATTATTGTATTTTAAATTTTGAATCAGCTGAAACCGTAAACATGTTGGTGCAGGACTTAGATTCGAGACGAGCATCTTGACGTGAATTGTCTGATATGATCTTCCTTTTGAGGTGAGTACTTCTGATTTATCTCTTTGATATAGTCATTTTAGATATGCATAATAGTTTATTGCTAGTAGTAATGATTATGTTTTGCATCTGCTTGGGCATGTCACTATTTGGTTATTGTAGTTTACCCATAGTCTTGTCTATTGTGCATTCATGCTTATATTATCTTGTTTGTTGTCATGTTTACTCCTGTTCATAGGAATAGTGACATACATTGCCCTACTGTGTAGTAGTCTAATTAGTTGGTATCTCTGATTTGTGTACCTGGATTTATGTTACCTAGATCATTGGTGTAGGATCCCTTTTCATTTTTTGCACATATTATGTCGAGGTGGTTATGATTAGGATTTACATGCTTAGTGTCATGTACCATCTAACATGATTGCATGCTGTGCGATTGTCGACTCCATTATTGTTGAGCATATCGCCAGTTACATGGATCTGCACACACAACCACTTATGAGTTAGTGATATATCAGGTAGGGTATATGCAGTTTGCTCTGTCAATTCTCCGCTGATCCACTCATAGGTAGCGTGACGCAACATGGTAGTACGTGTCACGCCCCGGAGGAGTCTCTGTCCGAAGAAATTTCGGCAGCATCTCCCCTGTACGGCGGACAATCTGAAACTTTTCTACAAGCACTATATACCTCAGCCACATGCGGCTGGAATAATAACAATAAAAGGAAACAAACACCACGCAGTTAATATCAAATTCAGCCTCTGGCTGACACAACCACGCAGTTAAAAATAAAGCAGCCCACTCGGCTGTACCAAAACCAAAACACAAAACTACTAGCCGGCTAGACTTACACAACCAATAACATAAATACAAAATACCACATAACAACGTCAACACTCCAAAAATAAAACCAGAGTACAGAGCTAAATAACTGATACATAAAACAAACAAAACATACGTGAAACCGATAAGTCTTCGGATGTGACGTGGGGACCAGCAGACAGGATGCTCCAAGCGACACCATAAATAACCTGGTACCTGAAAAAGATAGTGTCAACGGGGGTGAGTTCAACAACTCAGCGAATACCAATGGACATGAGTAGTAAGATATATCTAACAGCAACAAACATGGAATACAGCTTCCTAATCATATATAGGGAATATACAAAACTGAAAGGTAACTGAGGAAGCTGTACTCACCAGGAACTCCTATCCAGACAAAAGGGTCGTCAAACCAAAAGTGTCAATAATCCTGTATGCAGGTCACAAGTATGCATCCAACCAAAATGCAGCAACCAAATGCAGCAAACACAATCATAAGAATATAAATGCATCAATGCATATGATGCTAATGATGCGTCCTGGTCACCCCTGACGCCATCAATCATCTCACACACAAATGGTGAGACCGAGGGGGTAGGGTTGTGACAACTGCACTCTGTTGTCACTACTCCGATGAGTGACCGAGTGGACGGGATCGTCGGAGTACTCCGCCCCGTGACCCCAAATCATAAATGGGGAGCTCAATGCTCTCAACTCCCGATACACGATGACGGGAGGTATCTCTGCCGACGCTGAGTCACCGACCAACGGAGCCAAACAGTCCACCGTCTGCGGCTACTACTGCTACACTAAATGCCGTGAGCCAAACAGAAGGCGGCCGGCTACCACGCGGGTCATATGACCAACGGAGCTAAACAGCAGAACCGCCCTACCTGATATACCACTAATCCATGAGTGGTGGTGTGTGCAGATACATGTAATGGCGATGTGCTCAACCATAGTGGAGCCGACAATCGCACAAGATGCAATCATGATGCATGACACTAAGCATAGTCATAACTGATCAACATAACCATATCCATATATATAATATGGGTACCACAATATCGGTAGGTCAATCCACAGATCTAGGGTATACAGGTCCTCTATGGTATAACAACCTAGATCCTAAACATATCTCCCTTCCATAACATATGTACCAACAATATACACAGATTAAAGAATCAAAGTCTAGGTACATGAATCATATGTGATATACAAATAGAGGTACACAAGCCGGTCATGGCATAAAAACCTAAGTATCAGATAATCTAGATACACCTGCCAGAAATAAAATCCAGAACCTAGTCCTAACCTCAGTAGAGCATGGTATGTCACTCTAGAGACTAAGGTACTCATGGTAATAAAGTACTCATGGCAATAAGATACTCATGGTAATAAATCACGAGATATAAGCACGGATACATAACAAGCGACAAACCCAACATGCTATGGATATCAAACAGTGACATACCAAAGACAAACATGTTCATTGTTTGTAGTTATAAAATACTATGCATATCCAAAGACAATATCATAAAAGATAAGTCAAGAGGTACCCGCCTTCATACGCAGGTCGTATCAACCATCCTCAACAAGTCCAAGAGATCGCATCCAACTCAAATCCTACAAATACAGGGTATTCAACAAACTAAGGATCTATGATCAACATATCAACTATTAATCCCTCTAATCTGATCCAACCCTTTCCTTCACATCAATTTAATTCCAAGAACATATAAACTAATGATCCACTTATCCAATCAAGTTCACTACCATCCACTACTAAGCATCATGAATCAACCTCAAAACTTACCCGAATTCAAATGAGTTGTTGATAGCTCACCATCAAAGGATGACTTTAGATCAGAAGGTTGGCCGAAGCCATGGATCGTCCACGAACAACACAGCTAGAGATGCAATAGCTAACAACACCTACAAAGATTCCAAAACCCAATCATTCCTTGAAATCCTCATTCCACATCAATTGAAATCAAAGCTGAATACCAACAATTCCAAACTTGTATCCCACAAACTCTGTTACCTCACTGGCACAACACTTGGCACCTTCTCCAGCAGTGATGAATCCATCCAACAACCAATTCATCTCAAGAAAGCCTGTACACTGTGGTAGGGATCTGGAAATCCAAAAATTTCTGATCTGATGATAAACTACAGCAACCACCGGCCAAGATCAGAACAAGGAGAGGTAAGGAAACAACCATACCTTCTTGGGCCAGAAGAGGCGATCGATGGCTGAGTTAGACTCGGAGCTAGGGCACGGCTGGGATGTTCAAGTGCTCGGCAATCGGCAGCAGTGGATCCGGAGGAGACTACGAGATTAGTGCTCAACGATACCGATCAGTGCTAGGGCACGGCGACGGAAACTCAGTCAAGGGTGACAGCGGCGTTGCTCAAAGCTATGGCACGACCCAGCGGTAGGTTCAGACAAGGCTCAGCGTCGGCAAGATTGGGAGACGGAAGTGGAGACGAAATCGAGGAGAACCAGGCCCCTTGCTTGATTTCTGGCAAGCTCCGAGGGTCTGCGGCTAAGAGAGGAAAGACAACGATCGGATCGGAGCTCAGGAGGTCAACGTCGGCCATCAGGTGGCGCGGTGGGGGCGGCATCGTCGGACCGCGCGGTGTCGCGATGGAGAAGAGGGGCGTCGACGCAAATAAGAGAGGAATCGGCACTGGTGGCTCGGTGGCTGTGGCTCGTCGGAAATGAGGACCAGCACTGGCTTGGTCGGCCGACGGCGCGTAGAGGAGGGCGAAGGTGTGCGGCGCGATGAGAGGAGAGGGAGGAAAGGCGGTTAGGGCAAGGAGGAGGAGAAGGCATGGCAAAGCCTCGGGCACGCGGGGGAGAAGGCGGAGAAACGAAGGAAAGAAGGAAATAAAGAATAGAAATAGTAAAAGAAAAGAAATAGGAAAAATATAACTTTTCCTCACTTAAATGGGTAGACTAAACAGGCTTTTCTGGGTCCCGTTTTTATCCCCGTAAACTCGACCATACGAGTTCAGAAAAATTCCCGAAAAATTTCCAAAAATTCCTATTAATTCTCTTATCAATATTCGCCATTTTTCGGTATTTTACAGTACGTCAGGGATCCCTTCTCTGGACTATCACAGGAAGATGAGAGCATTACGCTCCCCCACTCTGTTTGGGGTAGGAGGATAGGTATACTCCAATAGCATCCTATCCATTCGATCACTCAGGAGCAGTGATGGAAGAGTATACAGTTATCATAGCCCTACCCACTCAGTCTCACCATCGCGTGTGAGATGACTGACTGGCGTCAGGGGTGACATATGTCATTTTACATCATTTTGCATGATTGCATTTATTGCTTGTGATTGCTACATATTGGTTGCTGCATTTTGGTGTTTGCATATGTTTGACATGCATATAGGTGACATATTGTCTCTGGTGTGACTGCCCTTATGTTCAGATAGGAGGTCTTGGTGAGTACAATTTTCTTCAACCCTTTTTCAGTTGCATTTTCTTTATTGTTCAGAAAACTGTACCGCATGATTATTACTATTAGTTATAACTTATTATGTTTGTCTATTAGTATCCGTTGAGTTGTTGAACTCACACAATTGATATATTTTTATTTTAGGCATCAGGTAGATATTTATGGAGTCGTCTGTCGATTCTCACGTCACATTTGAAGACCTATTTCTAGTTTTCATTTGTACTTTATTTGGTCTATGCTTTTGGTTTACTTTGCAATGTAAATTTAGGTTTTGGTTCCGGAGTGTTTTGATGTGGTGTTTTGTATTGTTTGTTATGTTGTGTAAGTCTAGCCGGCTAGCAGTCCTTATTTTTGGTTTGTAATGATTTTCTATCGTTTCCGCTGTGTTTTTTTTGGTATTTTGATTCAGCCGAGTGGGCTGTTCGATATATATAAAACTGCATGGTTGTATTTTTTGTTGTACAACCGAGTGGGCTGAATATAAACTGCGTGGTTGTGTATATATTTCAACTGTGTGTGACTGATGTATATTTGTGGATGTAGAAATGATTCAGATTGTCACTGGTACAGGAGAGATGTTGTCAGATTTTTCTCTGGCTGAGACTGCTCGGGGCGTGACACCCAATCAGGTAGCTTAATTTTATATCCTTATTTCTGTAGTCGTCGCTGGGCTTTCTGTCGCACATGATTGACACATGACCTATTAGTGCAATTTGTTCAAATCAATCGTAATTATTCGCATTTATGAGGCTAATGTTGACAAGCGCAAGGCACGAAATGGCTTTCGATGTCAACATTTACTATTTGGCATTTGGTCTCAATTGCACCATCACACACTTTTCCTTCTACCTCATCTCAGCTGCAGGGACGAAGCCAAGAATTTCATATTGGAGGGGGAGGGGCTCGCAAGATGTGCGTTTACGTTAAGAGGGGGGCATGTCATCGGCCTCCATTCACCCCCCCCCCCCCATTTTTATACCCCTACACCTCTTGAAATAAAAAAAAATCATCCGCTGGCTCCGTCCCTACTCAAACACACTTGTGTACCCACATTGTTGGGGGTTTCAGGAATACCAAATGTATGCTTTCAATAAAACACATAGCAAAAGTGAAACGATTTACATAAAAATTTTCATACATCCTAAATGAACAAGATCATACATGTGCAAAACATAATCATAGATAAATAAAGGTTGCTTAGAAGTTATACCTTTCAAACAATGTGAGATGAAAAAAATTATAAATACCCTGGGTTAGTTTTGATGTGATCAACTGGGTTAAGTTAGGCTTTGTATTTTTAATGTCTTGTGTCTAAGTATGCAAGGACTTAGGAACACAAGAAGTCGAGAGGAAGACGCAGCTAGCAAGATGGATGGCATGGGAAGTGAGTCCATGGGCTCGGTGCATCTGAGTGACGAGGTACTATGGGAGAATACATCAGCGGACAGAAGGATGCACATGATGCTTTTGAGGGCGAGAAGTCGGTGCGGAAGACTACTCGAAGAGGAAGCCGAAGTTGGGTTTGGGTGAGCTCAACTTTGGATAGTCAAAAAATCACCTAAGCGATCGGAGCATAAGCCAGACAAGTTAACATGAAGTTGACTTGTTCAAGCGCTTGTGTAAGCACTCCGTGATAGTTTTGATGTGATCAATTAAGTCAAGTTAGACTCTGTTATATTTTGATGCCCTATGTCTATGTGTGTAGGAACTTAAGAGCACAGGAGATCGAGCAAAGATGCAGCTAGCGAGAAGGACAGCACGGGAGAGAGCTGACGAGCTTGGTGCGTCCGAGGGACAAGGCGCTATGGAAGAGTATGCTGGCAGACAAGAAGGAAGCGCCTGGCGGTTTTGAGGGATGAGAAGTCAAATTGGAAGGACACTCGAGAATGTTAGAAAATGGGTTCAGATGTGCCCTATTTCGGTGGTCGAAATCACCCAAGCAAGCAGAGCTAGAGCGGAAGACTCTGATGAAAAGTCAACTGGATGCTGACTGTGCTCCGGGCGCATGGAGCAATTCCATGCGTCCAGACTCTGGGTGCTCATATCTGGTTTGAGTGCCTTGACCACCTCGGGTGCTGAGGGTACCTTTGGAGGTGCCCTCGAATGCAGATTAGGTTTAAGTGGGTTAAGGCGCCCGGAACGAGTCCAAGCGTCCAAACCAGAAAATTTATCTCAAAGTCAGTTGTCGTGATCTATTGAGACTGGGATAAAATTTTATCCCCTTCAGGCACCTAGAACTCTTCTAAGTGCCACGATCAGGTCTATAAATACAACCCTGATCCCATAAGCTATACAACACTTGAAAACGATTCCATTTGAGTTTAACTTTGTAATTATGAGCTTTGACTGCTGTAAGAGGCTACTCCGCCAAAAGGAGATTTTTAGTAAGCTTTAATTTTCTTAGATTAGCAATCCATTGATTGCAAACTAAGTAACTCTTTCTGTGCCCCTTCCTTTTAATTAAGTTCTTAATTCTTTATGTAAGTGTCTATTTTAATCAAACTATAAGTTTTAAGGAAGGTGTTTTGTTTGAATTTATTGTGCAGGATATTCACTCTCCTCTATTCGGCCGCAATGGACCTACAGCCTGGACCAAGTCCAGGCACTTGGACCAAGTCTAGCCACTTGGACCAGCCTGGTACAGAAGAAGTGCCTTGTCAAGACGTTGCTACGAATGATGTTCAGAGTCCACATCAGTAACAGTTAGACACTTGGACCACTCCAGGCGCTAGGGTAAGGATAAAATTTTATCTTAAAATCGTTGAAGAGCCATTATAAAGTAAATAGAGTGCACCGCTGGGGCGCCCGGACATACTCCAAGCGCTCGGAGCTGCCATGTCAACCAATGGATAAATTCGACCAATAGGCTATAAATAGAGCCCTAGTCCTAAGAGTTTTGAGCAATACTTTCTATACTTCATTTTCTACTTTGTTTTTTGTATTTACAATTTGTGCTCTCAAATGTTGTACGGGGTTTCTCTACCTCCGATTTTACTTGAAGAAGAAGACTTTGCTAGTGCTTCCATTGCTTTGGATTAGCAACCTTTTCAGTTGCAAACCATGAAAATCTCGGTAGCCTTGTATTTATTTATACGTATTTTCTTTTTATTTATTAATTGTTTGTCTAACTCAAGTCAAAAGAATGAGAAGGGTATAATCATAATTTTAAGACAATTCACCTTCTTCTTGCCGGCCACACTGTGACCAATAATTGATATCAGAGCCCAACTGCCTTGGAAGGGCTAACCTCCAACTAAAGCTACAAGACAATGGCTGGTTCAAACATTCATCCATCGAAGTTCAAGGAAGATTTCATGCAATGGAAGTACTAGATGGAGGTATTTTTTAAAATGAATTTTGAAATTTTGCTAATAATTAAATATAATTTTGTAGTACCCAAAGATCAACATGGAGTAGAGAAAGAAGAGTATCTTTGGAACAAAAGAAGCAAGCCAACTTCGTAGCCAATAGCAAAGCATAATTCCATTTGCTTACCATACTACTGCTCCAAGAAGTCAACCGGATCAGAACTTACTATAGGATTGAAAAGAATTTAGATATCTCCACAATGGTATGATATTGTCCACTTTAGGCCTAAGTCCTCATGGTTTTACTCTTGGACTCTATCCAAAAGACCTCATTTCAATGGAGATATCTTTTTCTTATAAATCCATGATCTTTCCCATGTTTTTCAATGTAGGACTATGTTTTTAACCTTGTAACTCCAATAAACACCCTCAAACAAAGGACCACAGGATCCCCTCAATTATTGGGGCACTCTTGACCTACTGAGGGCCTCCCCTCGAGAATTAGGTCACCTTGACCTACTCAGGGTCTCCTCTACTTTATTCAAGGTTTCACCCATATGGTTTGATCTTGGATCATGACTCTAGCTTGTGCTTCTTCCGGCGGTTAGTCCGGTGAAGAGCGACCTCACTCTGATACCACTTGTAGGATCAGAAAGTTGCTAAAGGGAGGCGGGGGGTGAATAGCATTCATCGATAAAAATTATGAGTGAATTAAAAACAAGTACGCAGAGGAAGAATAAAAGATAATGCTAACAAGACCAAGTTTTACTTGGTTCAGAGCCTTCGACGACTCCTACTCTAAGGCTCGCACTTATCGAGTACCTTCATTGGACAATCACTATCAGTTTGCAAAGAGTGTTACAAGAGTTGAGTACAAGAACTGGAAATAAAAGTTATCGACAAACAGAAAGGAAAAAAAATACAGTCTCTAGTTCCATAAACTTTAGAGCAGCCTTTCGGTGTTCTTGGAGCCTTTTCGGAGCAGCATGCAAGAGAGAAATTTGTTGTAGTTATTGTTCTGAAGCTCCTAGTTGGAGGCCTTTAAATAGGCCCATTCCGGGCACCTGGAACTCCTTTGGTCGCCTAGACCACGTGGCTCGGCCAGTCGACGTGCTCCACATGAGCTTGTGGATGAGTTTTCGGGTCTGGGTGCCTAGATCGACTCCGGGTGCCCGGACCGGCCGGGTGCCCATAGCACTCGCCTGGGCAAGCTTGTTCCGGGTGCTTGAATCACTTTTGGGCGCTCGGACTCTCCTTTTCTTCAACAGCTTCTTCCCTACAAAAAAATTAGTCTAGACAATAGAAAATATATTTACCCTGCAAAATAGAGTTAGCATAATATAATAAAATAATAGTAGTAATTAGATCTTGTCTCCTCGAGACTAGGATTTAGTGAAGGTCTCAACTTAGATTTTCCAAATAGACCTAAGCAGGACTGACGCCTATAGTTCCCTCAACGGGGAACACGTCCTCACTGGATCTCTCCTCTAGTTACTTACCTCCACTTACCAACTACAGTTGCTTGATTTGCCTTTGACCCACCAGGTCTTCCTGCTAGATATAAAGTCCACAGACCCAACTAGACTTCGGTCGATTATTAAGTCCCGCAGATCCAACCGACTTCCCACTAGATATCGGGTCTCGTGGACCTATCTAGACTTCGCACTAGCTATCGAGTCACGCAGACCTAGCTAGATTTTAGCTTGGTGTCAAGTCCTTCAAACTAGTCAACTCTTACACACTTGGTAGAAAGGTTAGATAAATATCACATCTAACTTTATCCTATTTGTCATACATCAAAACCTGATTATTAGTGCAACCTACACTAACACTTATGACTCAACTAAAGAACTTTGGGAGAAGTTCCTAGAGCTGCACAAAGGTATCTTGGAAGCCAAGCTAGTGAGATAAGACATCCTCCAAAATCAACTAACAAACCTCCAAATGAATAAGGGAGAGAAGGTGGCTCAACTCCATGCAAAGATCAAGGAACTGATCACCTAACTCAACAACCTTAGAGAATCAGTAATATATCAGAACTCAATCTGGTACGCACTCAATACCTTTCCAAGAACACAAGAGTGGTCAATCTTAGTAGATGCATACTACATCTCTAAGGACTTGGATATAAATACTCTAGAAGAACTATTCTTAACTTTTAAATTACATGAGTTTAGATGTGTAGGAGTTACAAAAGAAATTGAGACAACCCAAAACCTAGCACTACAAGTCGGAAATGATGAACCAGATTCAAAATCATCCCTCAACGAAGACAAAGAAGCATTCATGGTAAAAAAAATTTCAAAGTTCTTTAAAACTAACAAGTTCAACAAGTCTCAGGCCAAAAAATTAATAAGGGGAAGAAGAAAGATTCAGTGCTATAATCATCAAGAAGAAGGGCACATCAAAAGCAACTGCCATTAACTAAAAAATAAGACAAAAATAGAAGCATAAAAGGCCAAATAAAACAAGCATAAGAACCTCAGAGCAACGTGGGAAGAGTCATCATCCGAGTCCGAGCTAGAAGAGTATATTGGACTAGCACTAATGATGGATCACCAGAAAGATGATGAAAGTACCTTAGAGATGAACAGAGATAAAGGGGAAGAAATATCGGAAGAAAGTAGAGATGAAGGGGGAGCATCAAATTACGAGGACGACACGGTAAGTAAGCTATGTCTCCTATCTCCTAATAAACTATATGAAGGTATACAAAAACTTTCTAGATCATTATACAAGCTAAGGATGAAATGCATACAATTAAAAAGGGAAAATTTAGACTTAAGAACTACTTTAGCTAATGCATGTCTCTTAGAAAATTTTGATAAACTGAAAATTAAAAATGACAAATTAAATGAACAAATAAAAACATTAGAAAAGAATTATGCATGTTCAAATGTTAAGAATTTTAGAAATTTTCAAGAACTAGATTGATATTTTAAATTTTACAAGGGTCAAATTAGAAAAGTGATACAAAAATATATTCTAAGAAAATATCTTATTAATCTAGTAGGTAAAAATTTATTTTGAATTTCAAAATCCATTTTAACCTAGTAGATAATTAACAATTAATAGTATTTATGTTTAATTTTTTTTTTCAAATTCTTTGAGTGATAAAGCGTTTTGTTTTCTAAAGAAAGAAAATTTTCAAGTTTTTTAACTAATAAATAATTTTTAATGATTTTTTTCCTGAAAGATGAAATTTTAATATTTAAAATTCTTCGCATTAAATTTTTGAAAACTTTGATTTTTCAAAAACTAATGGCTAGATTTTGAATGTTCAAAAAAATTTATAATAATTTTTGAAATAAAAAAATATTTTTAAGCATTTTTATTTTAAAAATACATATTCTATCCAAAATGATTTATTTTCATTAAAATAAATATTATTTTCTCATGAAACATTTAATATTGATCTGGATAATTATCTTTGTCAGTGACAAAAATCTTCAAAATTTTTAGAAGAATAAAAATTATTTTAAATTATTTTTGAAAATTCTAGTTTTAAATTTTTAGAAATTCAGATATCCAAAAAATAATTCTTGAAAATTTTTCTCAGACTTAGTCATTGTTTCAATCACCCTTAGAAAATTTTTAAATTTTTTTTCAATATATAACCCTATTTTTTTGATGTGATCAAAAGAAGAAAAATTAGGAATTAAGTTTTGGGGGAGGTATAGATTATTTTTCTTTACTTGTTATTGTTGGTTAGTCCTAAGAAAATTGTACTGGTTCCACTGTACAAAATTTTTTTGTACAAGTGTCGAACCTTTCCTTAAATAACATATTGTGTTCTTTAGAAGTTAAATTAGGAATCGCAGACGGAACTTAACATCATTGATTCCAAATTTAACTTATCTGTTCTTAATGGTTTAGATTTGAATTGCAAGCGGAACTTAACACTATTGATTCAAATCTACCTAAGTTATTAATTCCATAAATATTATTTCTAAAATTGACTTCCAGGACTGCATGGCGAGGCACATGACCTTCTTGGATATGGGAGCAACCACCACCGCCTAGGCAAAGCCTTTTAAGGAAAGCTAATATTTATTTCCTTAAATAACTCTAGGTTAACCAAAAAGAACAATCGAATCACAAATTCGAAAAAGAAGAAAACAAAAACTCGAAAAAACTATTTCGAAAACTCTAGAATCATATGCCTCTTGTGTTTGGTATTTCCATAAATAACTATACAAAGAAAACTAGTATGATGCGGAAAACAATTACTAGTTATACCTTTCTTTGTAAGAAAAAATAATCTCTTGATCTTCTACAGTATTCCTCTTCTAACCTCGGACGTTGTGTGGGCAACGATCTTCCGAGATGAGAACCACCAAACACCTTCTTCTTCTTTGCAAGGTTCGGCCACCACAAGACTCCAAGAGAGGATGAGGTTTGGCCACCACCACCAAGCTCCAAGGGATGCAAGAACGAAGCCTCCTTTCTGTCCTTTTCTCCAAGCTAGATCTGGCCCCCACAAGGACTCCAAGAGAACAAGATGATTCGGCAACAAGAAGGAGAAGAGAGAAGAGGAAGAGGCCGGTCACCACACCAAGGAAGAGAGGGAGGAAAAGAATAATAGAGTCGTTCCAATTGAAGGCACCTCTACCTCCTCTTTTATATTCCTTGGTCTTGGCAAATAAGGAAATTTAATTAAAAACTTCCTTAATTCTTTTGCCATAAAAAAGAAAAATTAATTTATTAAAAATCAATTTCCTTATTTCAATAATATTGGCCGGCCACTTATTTCCCCAAAACAAGGAGAGTTTTAATTAAACAAGAATTAAAACTTCCTAATTTATTTTTAGAAATTTATAAAATTTCTCCAATAATTTTATCCCTTCATGATTGGTTAGTAAAAGGAAATTTTATAAATTAAAATCTTTCTTTTAAACATGTGGATAATTTTCAAAAAGGAAAGTTATCTCTAAAAATTAAAATCTCCCTTCAATCTACAAATAAGGAAAGATATCAAATCTTTTCTTAATCTTTTGTAGAAATTAATAAAAGAGAATATTTAATTTTTAAACTTTCTTTTAATTCATGAACATGGTTAAAAAAGGAAAGTTTTCTCAAAATTAAAATTTCCTTTCAATTTACAAATAAGGAAAGATTTTAAATCTTTTCTTAATCTTTTGTAGAAAGCTATAAAAGGAAAGATTTTAAATTTTAAATTCTCTTTTAAAACCATGATATCCACATAAGAAATAATTTTAATTAAAAATAAATTCCCTTTTAATATGGCCGGCCAATCAAGCTTGGGCTCCAAGCTATGGCTGGCCAATTAACTTGGCTCAACCTTTGGGTCTTGGCCGGCCCTAGCTTGGGTTCCAAGCTAGCTTGACCGGCCACCAAAGAGTGGGTAAGAAGGTGGGTATATGGTGGGTATAATCTCTATATACAAGAGGCTACGATAGGGACCGAGAGGAGGAATTGGTTTTGGTCTCCCGATGAAATTAAGCATCCCGTGTTCGCCCCAAACACATAACTTAATTTCATCAATAATAATTCATTCCACTAAAGAACTATTATTGAACTACCGCACCAATCCCAAATTATATTTTTGGGCTCCTTCTTATTATGAGTATGTTAGTCTCCCTATGTTTAAGATGTCGAATGCCCACTAATTAAGTGAGTTACTGACAACTCATTTAATTAATATCTTAGTATAAGAGTAGTACCACTCAACCTTATCACACCTGCAGGGTTTAACATGACAATCCTTATGAGCTCCTCTTGGGGACATTATCAACATAGATCACTAGGACACAGTTTCCTTCTATAATCAACAACACACACTATAAGTGATATCACTTCCCAACTTATCGGGCTTATTGATTTATCGAACTAAATCTCACCCATTGATAAATTAAATAAATGAATATCAAATATATGTGCTTGTTATTATATTAGGATTAAGAGCACACACTTCCATAATAACTGAGGTCTTTGTTCCTTTATAAAGTCAGTATAAAAAGAAACGACCTCTAATGGTCCTACTCAATACACTCTAAGTGTACTAGTGTAATTATATAGTTAAGATAAACTAATACTTAATTACACTACGACCTTCCAATGGTTTGTTCCTTTCCATCTTGGTCGTGAGCTACTGTTTATAATTTATAAGGTACTGATAACATGATCCTCTGTGTGTGACACCACACACCATGTTATCTACAATATAAATTAATTGAACATCTACATTTGATATATATAAATGTAGACACTTGACCAATGTGATTCTTATAAATGTATATACAAAAGCTAGACTTTTAGTATACACTCCAACAGTTATAATGGTCAAATTATTATATTAACTTTCAATAACTACTTATTTTATTGTATTCTTTATCCTAACTTAACTTAGGTTGATACACATCAAAAAGGAGGAGATTGTAAGTACCCCAGGTGAGATTTGATGTGATCAACTGGGTTAAGTTAGACTTTACATTTTTGTTGTTTTGTGTCTAAGTGTGTAGGGACTTCGGACACAAAAAGTCGAGTGAGAGATGTAGCTAGTAAGAAGGGTGACACGGGAAGCAAGTTGACGGGCTCGGTGCATCCGAGGGATGAGGTATTGTAGAAGAGTACACCGAGCAATGAGAAGGATGCATGCGACATTTATGAGGGGTGAGAAGTCAGAGCAGAAGACTACTCGAAGAGAAGGCCGAAGTTGGATTCGGGTGAGCTCAACTCTGGATGACGAGAAAATCACCCAAGCGACTAGAGCAAAAGCTAGACAAGTCATCATGAAGTTGACTTGTCCATGTGCCCAGACCAAGTCTAGACGCTCGGAATCTAGCCTCCCGGACCAGATCAAGGCACTCGGACCAACCTAGTACAGAATAGGTACCTCGTTGTGATGTTGCTGCCGATGACATTCAGAGTCCATGTCAACAATACTCCAGGTGCCCAGACCGGTCCATGTGCCCAGGTGAGGATAAAATTTTATCCTAAAGCTATTGAAGAGCCGTTATGAAGTAGATAGAGTGAACCATTGGGGCACCCGAACCTACTTCAGGTGTCCGGAGTTGCCACGTCAGCCAACGGATAAATTTAACCAGTAGACTATAATTAGAGCCCTGGTCCTAGAAGTTTTGAACAACACTTTCTATACTTCATTTTCCACTTTGTTTTTCATATTTACAATTCATGCTTTCAAACGCTATATGGGGCTTCTCTGCCTCTGACTTTGCTCAAAGGAGGAGACTTTGCTAGTGCTTACATTGTCTTGAATTACCAACCTTCCTGATTATAAATCAAATAAATCTTGGTAGCCTCATATTTATTTATACGTATTTTATTTTTATTTATTAAGTGTTTGTCTAAATCAAGTCGAAACAACAAGAAGGGTATAATCATAATTTTAGGGCAATTCATCTCCCTCTTATTGGCCACACCGGGACCAATAGAAATCACCTAGCAAGCTTCACAAGACTTGACCCTATTAATATCCATGCCAAGATATCTTCAAGATAACTCTGCAAACCACAAATTGCATCTCCGTTTAGTACTAACCAAATAGAAGAGACCACATAATCAGGAGAGAGGTCAGCGACACAAGTTAACTACCTGAAGCCCTTTTGTTGGTTGCCCTACTTGTGGAAACATCAAGAGTGTGGGAAACTCAACATTTGGTGTCTCTTTATATTTTGTTCCATGATTGTTTAATGAGTTACTACCATCTACATAATGAAAACAAAATACAACACATTTATTTGCTAAAATATTGGCCTCTGATCGTACTTTATTTCTAACAACATTTTTAAGTCTCCCTAGATATCTTTCTATTGGGTATATCCACCGATAATGTACATGCTCACAAATTCTTACTTTATAGTCTAAATGTACCACCAAATGAACTATTATTGTGAAAAAAGATGGTAGAAATATTCTCTCTCATTGACGTAAAACCAAAACAACCCCTTCTTTAGTCTTTTATAATTCTTCTTCTTGTAGGGACTTTGTACACACTGTACTAAAATAACAGAAAATGACAATGCCCTTTGAACGACCACTTTTTTTTTTCCATGTTTTAGGTATACTTCATCTGTCTTATTAGCAAAAGTTGGGCATGCATTTTTGGTATATGTATTCCATCCCTACAAACAATCCAAACTAGGAAAGTCACTAACTATCCAAAGTAATGTAGCTCGCATTTAAAACATTTTCTTTGTCACAAACATCAAATATGACAATCCCATTTTTCCACAAATCTTTCAATTCAGTCAATAGGGAACGTAAATATATATCCATATCATTTCCAAGTGCTTTTGGACTTGGAATTAGGGTGGATAAAATAATAGAATGAGATTTCATACATTCCTAAGGTGGCAAATTGTAAAGCATCAGGACAATAGGCCAAGTATTATGTGAAGTGCTTTGATTTTTAAATGGATTAAACCTATCACTGGTGAATCCCAAGCATACGTTTTTAGGATCTAACGCAAATTCATAATGTCATTCATTAAATTCCTTCCATACTCGAGAATCAGTTGGATGCCTTAGGTTTCCATTTGAAACGCATTTTTTGAAATGCCACTGCATATTTTTAGATGTCTTGGATGACATGAATAATCATTGCAATCTTGGTTTCAATGGAAAATACCAAAAGATTTTGGTTGGAATTTTAACCATGAGATGTTTTTTCCACTTTTATATGACCTCCTAGATGATTTCTACAAATTTATCCATCTTGGAATGTTACACACTTTGCAACCCTGTTCATTCTCACTTTCTCCCTAGTAAATCATGCAATCATTTAGACAAACATGTATTTTTTTTATAATGAAGTCCTAAATTAGAAATTAATTTTTTTGCTTCATAAAAAGAGTTAGACACTTGAGCTTCAGATAGAAGTACTCGACGAAGGAAGCCCAACAATGTCATAAATGACTTATCACTTCAGTTTCCATTCACTTTCAATTGAAATAACTCAATAAGGAACGTCAGTTTAGAAAACTCTATGCGTCTAGTATATAACTGTTCTTTCCCTTCCTCTATTAGTTGATAAAAATCTTTCACATTAGATTCCATCGGTGTATGACTTGTCGATGCACCAATATAATTTTCATTACTTGTAGATCTTTCATGCATTCCAAATGCATTATGAAACATTTCTTGTCTCATGGGTTGGTGGCTAGTTATTTGAGAAACTTATTGCACCGAATCTTGAAGTTCAATGTTATCATGATCTTGTAGAATTAGTTTTTATCTATGAAAATTCTAGATGCGATAATCTTATAAGATACCATTTATCATCAGATATTCATGTACTATCTCACGATCATGACTCACTGAGTTTATGCATTTGCAACAAGGACATGGTCTTGTGACTTCTTGAGTCACATCACCAAATGCATAATGTAAAAAATATAGGATTCCTACCCAATACTCAAGACTACCATGTGGGGCAGCCATCCATTCCTTCTGCATGATTTGATCATGTTCAATAATTTATAAAAGTTTACACATTGAAACAAGATTTATCAAAATTAAATAAACTTTGTAGATAAATAGTAAAGAATTCAACAAATATAAAATATAATTCCTAAATATAAAATTTCAAATATATAAATAGAAGGATTTTAAAAGAAAAAAAAAAATCATATATGCTAATAGTCTTACGAGAAATCCTTGATATTATTCAACTTAGAAGAAAAAAAATGTGAAAATGAAGCATACCATCATAGACAAGTTGTAATACACAAAATATAATATAACAATAAATTTTAAAAATAATATGAATAACTTGGACAAAAAGACAAATTAAGGATTCATTGGAAAAATTTACAAATCTACCGCCCTAACACAAAGTCTAATCGATTACAATTTTATCACCATTAAAACTTAAAAATATTGTCCCTATAAAAACTAAACCAAGAAATTACCTCCAGAAATAAAATCAAAGGTGATTTATGATGCGATGTGGAAGGATGATGTTCAGGTGCAATTAATCTGATAGGTCATTGGAACAGAGAGGGCCGCTAGAATTGTGAAAATAATATGAGATACGAGCACCCCTTTTCTTTAATCTCCTATGTGACCTTTGGAAGTAGTCTTAAACCTCTTCTAAAAATAACTTATAGAATCAATTTAGCAAATTGCTTCTATATGTGTCCAACAGCAATATTTTCACAACTATTTTTTTTTAAAAAAAATTGAAGTAGTTTGAAGAGCGCTTAACTTTGACTGATTCTATTGGTTCTACTTTTACAACTTCTTTATCTACCATTGCTAATTTTTTAGTCCTAATGTGTAGTGGTTGCATCTCTGTTTGGTACTATCCAAATAAAAGAGACGACATAATCGAGAGAGAGGCCGACAACACAAGAGGAGAGGATAACAACACAAGTAGAGAAGCTGACGACACACAAAGGGAGCTAGCGATACACAAGGTGAAACCAGCAGCACAAGGAGAAGGTTGGACAACAATTTAGAAGGTAGCAGAAAGGGGAATCAACTAACAAAGGTTGGGCAGCGGGTCTTGGAAGTGGGTGGAAATAAAACCCTTATTTTTTTTTTGTTCCATAAAGATGTCTTTTTAAACCTCTTCATTAAGGCTTAAGGAACAAGCCCAAGCTCATATCATATGTGTAATCCAAAACTCGCCTTCAAGTGGCGTGAAGAAACACTAAGCTCATGTCGCATGAGTAGGCCCAACTCACTTACAAGAGGCATGGCCAATAACGGTTCAACGTGGTAAATACTTTATATATTTGTCTTTTGTCTGATCCAACCAGACTTAATCTCTCTCTCTCTACGAATCTCATTTTTTAACTTATTTTTAGGTCTTTAAGACATACTCATAGTCCGTATGACCCAATAGATTTTTGGTTATGTTGGTAATTCATAATTAACTATTAATTATAAATAGATCATGAGTGACACCTAATAGTACATTATGACCCCCAATTGATCAAAAAATCACAATTGACTTCAGAACATATTTTGAACCCTTCAACAACTACAGTTATCTGTGCTTCTATTCCTTTCACTCATCTTATACCCTTGGTTCAGAACATGATCTATATGTTAGTCCCCATTAGTTTGACTATGCCACACCTAACCCAAGTTGTAGTTTCTTGTTCTACAGATTCAAATTCCTCAAAGAGAAAAACACATGTCCAAGAAGACCATATTCTTGACATGTTTGCTTTAGCAAAAGATTTATGAGTAATAATCTTGACAATGTCTCCTTATAAAAGGATAGGTGAATACTCTGTGGGCTATTCAAATACCTTCGAGCATATGAACTTATACCCAATCATCCTAGAACTACACTTTCTATAAGATGTTTAGCTAAGATGTCAAAGTATAAGTCTCCATGACTAAGATGATTTGAATACTTCAAGTCTAAGGAAACTTGTACTAGAGCTGCAATGAGATCTTCATTGACATGTAAAGAACCACATGAAGTCTCATAGTAGGTTACATCCAATGAACTAGTTATCCTTAACTAGCATCCACATGTTAACTCTCAAAATCCTTATGTTTCAAGCCAACGAGATTGACTGCTTATATAAACCAAGGAGTATAACATGTTCTAGTCTCACAAAATTAATGACATCCAGTCTCATCAATTCATTGACTAGGGAAGATTTTAATATGTATATAATTACGCATGATGAGATTCCTTTTAATTATAATCCAATCGTAATTTGTCTTATACTATGCTTTGTATTATGGGCTTTATTAATTAAGTTTAAGATCAAATCACATATATATAGAATGTTGGGTGTCTCTATACACATTTTTAATTCTATTTTTCAAAAACATGCAGCAGAAGCATAATAATTTCCTAAATTATAACAACACGTATCACACACATACATAGGAACACACATGCATAGACATAACCGTAGAATAAAATTTGTTTAGGAATTATACCTATTGGATGACATTTAGGGGAAGCAGCATCAACTAGCAATACTAACAAGAATTACCTCTATTTATATCCACTCTGAGATACCTTCAAGACATCTCCGTGAGCAACAAATCGTCTCCACTTCGACACTAGCCAAAGGAAGGAGATGACTTCGATCCAAGAGAGAAACTCTAGTTTAACTCAACATCTAGGGGCACAAGGCAACCCAATGACATCAAGTGAGGTGGAAGGTAGCCTCTTGGCTATTGTCCGACACTGCTGGAGGCTACTGTTAGTGACACAACAATCCTTAGTTGCTATTCGACAGCTAGACAACCACAATCTAGTGGACGGACAACTACTGTCCAGCACCTAGGAGGCCGGCGACAAGGAGAAGCAACCAACGACAAGAGGACAACAACTCTAAATTACTGTTCGATCGAAATTCTCTATTGTCCAGTAGCTTGAAGGCCGGTGGGAAGCAAGAGGGAGGCTAGAGAGTTGGGGCTAGGAGATTGGCCAATGGAAGGCGACAATCAGAAGTGGCTGGCAGCAGCAAAAAGGGGGTTGCCTTTTTTTGTCTCGGCGATGACATAATAGAGGGAGAGGAAGAGAAAAATCCTAATTCTCTAATTAGGTTTTTCGCACCCTAAAACAATTTTAGGTTGTCTTAAGTTTCTCTCCTATGGAAGGATGTTTATACATCTCTATAAGGGTTTGATAGCAAGATCAAAATCCATACCCATTATGCCAACCCAATCCATTAACAATAAGTTTAGTTCAAAATCAAATCATCTAGGTTTACAACTAAACCAATTTTGGTTTATAACTAAGCTAAATCAATTTGTTTTATTATTAAACTATAATCAATTCAACTCACCTACAATAAGCATGGTCCATCATCGCTTCTGGCTTGATAAATACTTTCTATATTTGCCCTTTTGTCTGCTCCTACCATACTTAATCTTTCTTAATTTGAGAATCCAATTCTCAAACTTATTTTATGTCTTTCAGATATACTTGTAGTATGTGTAACCCAATTGTGAATATATCATAATTAACCATTAATTATGTATAGATTATGAGTGACACCTAGTAGTACATCATGATACTCATTCGATAGGAAAATCATAGTTGATCTAAAATAATTATGAAATATTCAGTAGCTACGATCATCAATACATCTATTCCTTTCATTTATCTTATATCCACTTAGTTTATGACATGGTCTATGTGTCAACCTCTACTAGTCTGACTATGTCTCACCTAGTCCAAATAATAGCTCCTTGTCTCATGGGTTCAAATTACTCAAACACGCTCCAAGAAGACCATCCTTTTAATGTGTAATGGTCTGGCCAAAAACTTACGAGTAATAATCCTAACAAGAGGTCTGAGGTTATAAGTCTCCTTGATCAAAGGAGTAATAAATCCTCTATAAGTTATTCAAAAGCCTTCGAGTATATTGACTTATACCCAATCATCCCAGACTTATACCTCCTAAGAGATGTTTGCTAAAATATCAAAGTATAAGTCTCTATGATCAGGATGACTTGAATACCTCAAGTCTAAGGAAATTTACACTTGAACTGCAATGAGATCTTCATCGACATATAGAGAACCACATGAAGTCTCATAAAAAGATCACATCCAATAAACTTGTTACCCTTAACTAATATTCATATGTTAACTCTCAACATCCCAATGGTGAAGACCAACTTCTTGGATAAATCAAGGGGCATAACATATGCTAGTCTTATAGAATTGATGATTTCCAATCTTATCAATTATCGACTAAGAAATATTTCAATACGTACATAATTACACATAGAGAGATACCCACTAATTGTGATGTAATCATAGTTTCTCTTATTTTATGCATTATATTGTGGACTTTATTAATTAAATTTAAGATCAATATCATATACATATAAAATGCACTCTCAAATAAGAAATTTTATTTATCTAATAAATAATACAATATCTAATGTGTTACCTTAGAACACTCTCAAATATAATATATAATGTAAATTCAAATAGTAAATTTTATTTATTAAATAACTAAGATAATATTTAAGATGATTACCTTTAAAACACTTCTCAAATATATTACACATTGTTCATTAAGAGACTATTACCACATCCATTAGACCAAACCAACAAAAAGCAAGTGAGATCTAGATAGTCCATTTGCTGAGACGACTTTATACCACACTACCTTACCCGACTATATAATGGGCTGAGTGCGGTAAAAATGGTTGCTCCATGTTTTCTTACCGTCGACACTATAGCTCTATGCCCTCAATCTCTCCACGTGCCCTTCCTCATTGCCTCAAATAAACCTTACTTTATTTATATTTGTTTTAGTTTGTTGGTTTACTTTCACTAGTAGTCTCAAGATGCCTTATAAGTGATCAACATCCTTATCTAAGATCATCTTCCTCATCTAAGGATACAACTAGCTCAGGCTTCCACCTTTAGTTCGAGAGCAATTGCTTAAAATTGCTCCACGACCCCATCCATATCCCATCTAATTACCCCATAATGCCTATTATTTTGACCAAGCGGCCTCACCTTCTGTAGGATCATAGCGCTAGGGGAGGGAGAATAGTGCTCGTGACTTTTCACGTTTAATTTGTTTAAAACTCAGAAAGTAAAATGCAGTGGAATAAAGATAGAAAAGATAAACAAATAATGCTGACACTACTAGCTTTTACTTGATTTAGAGCTTGTGGAGACTCCTACTCCAAGGTCCGCATATGAGAGTACTTTTGTTGGATAATCACTAATCAATTAGAAAGTTACAAAAATAATTATAATTTGAGTACAAGTAACTTTAACAATAAAAGAAATACTGATGACTTAGAGGAAGAGATCTTCAGTGTAATCATCGTCGGAGCAGCGTTTGGGTGTCCTAGAGTCTTTTTCAGAACAGCACGCAAGAGAGGAAGTTGTTTGATTAGTTATGTTTGAGTTGTTGGTCGAACCCTCCTTTTATAGCCCCATTTGGGCACCTGGATCCCGTCCCGAGCACTTGGAGTGTGTAGAGGTGGCGAGTTCTCGTTGAAACTTCATCCGAGAAGTTTATTCATGTCCGGGCGCTCGAACCTCCTCCAAGCGCCTGAATCGCTGACGTGGGTCGGCCAGTCATCGCTCTCCAACTCAGCTTGAAGATGAATTTTGCTAGTCAGGGTGCCTGGAGCAACTCCAGGCGCTTGAACTATCTGGGTGCCTGGACTGCCCGGGTGCCTGCCTGGTGCTCCCTCGAAGGCCCTGACTTAAGCACCCAGAATTATTAGTAATTAGCCCTAAGAGCCAATCATGAGATGATTAGGCCTTTTGGGTTACTCATTGAGTTAGAATCAAATGACCCCACTTATTAGATTGAGTCCAATTCGAATTAGACACATTGAATTAATGGGTTAGACTCAATGGGTTAGACTTATTGGGTTATTAGATTAATGGTTAATCCAATATAATAATCCAACCCATTAAGAGGAATACAAAGAGAAAACAACCCTTGGTATTCATGGGATGAATATAAATAGGTTATTTGGAATGAATTTTTCATTAGATGAGAAAGAGATGAAAATGGTGACTCTTTATCTTCCCTCTTCTTCCTCCTTCTTCCTCCTTGGGCGATTTTGCTCTTGGCCGAACCTCCATGAGTGGCTAGCACCATGAAGCTGGTTCTTCTCCGAAGGCTTCATTCGATGTATTCGTGTGGATACCATAAAGGCGCGGACGCTTGATCGCGCTATGATCTGCATCTAAAGAAAAAAGGTTGCTGTCGGGATAGTGAAGGGCACACAATAAAGTTATACTTCTCATGTAAAACTTAGTCTATGATTATTTTCTCCTTCGCATGGATCTTCTGGAGAGGATCTAGTTACTCTTCTGCTGCGCTTAAGCATGTTTAGCAAGCTAGATCCTTACAGTGGTATTAGAGCCACTTGCGAAGGCATATACTAAGTTGTTAGAATTTTATATGTGATATAGAACTTGCATGAGATGTCTACTATGATCTACATGATTATGGGTCTCAGCCAAATAAGGTTTTGGCCAAAGAGACTTTCGGCCAAACTAGGTTTTAGACAAAGATGTTGTCAACAACAAGGTCTTAGCCAAACAAGGTTTCGACCAAACTATGTTTCAGCCAAAATTGTTGAAATCATAGTAAATTTATTGATGAAATCATAATAAATTTTATGTCATAAAATATTGTGAATGTTATATGATATAGTGCATGGTTATGACCTTTAACCCCAATGTGATTGGATGTGTGTGCATGTTGTAATTCATAATACGGCCTGCATATCGTGCCTCTTCTTTTTCATTCTTGTTGTAAATTTAGACTACCCTCGAATGTAACTCGAGATTTCTTTAGATTTTGTAATGTACAAATTAGAGAGAAATTAGTCTACTAGACGATGGTGAAAAAGGAAGAATGACAACAACACACGACGATCAAGGAAATACTTGGAGAAGATGCTTGGACCTAGATTAACCTTTCGATCTTCTCATTGGCTTGAGAAGATCATAGTGATGGGGCCATAACCATGTCATATTTAAATTAACATATATGTTGATGTATGCCATGAATATATGTGATGCATGTGTAGCTATCGTAATTAGGTCCTTTTTCATATGCATACCAAAGTTTAGTACTCACTACTACCTCGATCATTTGTAGTCAGGTTTGTCAAAGCAAAGTGACTCATTTTATCTTGGTAGAGTGCGACAAGACAATTATGATGTCCGATTATTGGACTTTGGGTGTGACTTAACAAGTTGAGAACTTAGAGGCATATCCTATATGATGAAATTCAAATTATACTAGTCTTGGGCGATTAGCCAAAACAAACTCAAGATGAATTATAATGTAGATTTCATAAGATGGGTAAATGAACAAATAGTCTTGTTTACCTAAAGATACAAGAGTTACATATGATGTAATTGGTAAACGTTGTCTACCTAAGTTGTACTAAGTCTTGGGCGATTAGCCAAAGCTAACTCAAGATAAGATATAATATGGATCTTGTCCAATTGGTACACGTTGCCTACCTAATGTATACAAGTCTTGGGCGATTAGACAAAGCTAACTCAAGATGAGGTATAATGTGGATCTTGTCCCACTTGAATGTCTTTGCTTTTGGGTTTAGAGCTAGTAGTGAATTGCTCCTACCAAGCTTTAGAATTCAGTGGGAGAATCATTTAATTAAAGGCCTAATTAAATGATCTTAATATGATACATATTTCTACATTTTATTATTATAGATCACCATGTTGTCTAGTACCTAGAAGACACTATCTCTGCGATCTGTCCTTGTTAAGGACAAGCTCAATGGAGCTAATTTCCTAGACTGGTATAGAAACATGAGAATAGTTCTCAAGAACGAAAGAAAACTGTACGTCCTAGAGCAACCCATTCCTGAAGCACCCCCTCTACTGCCACTAGAGCTGATAGGGATGCTTACAAGAAACATCAAGATGATGCAGTAGATGTGTCATGCCTTATGCTCGCCGCCATGAACTCTGAGCTTTAGAAGCAATATGAAAACATGGATGCTTATGATATGGTTAAACACCTTAGACAACTATATCAAGGACAAGCAAGACATGAGAGATTTGAGATCTCTAAAGCACTGTTTCAATGAAGAATGCAAGAAGGAAGTCCCGTAGGGCCTTATGTGCTCAAAATGATGAAAACCTACAACAATTGGGATTTCCACTAGGCCAAGAATTGACCACTGATATTATCTTGCAGTCATTGCCCGATAGCTATAGTCAATTTGTCATGAACTACAACATGAATGAAATTGACAAACCACTACCTGAGATGTTGAGCATGTTGAAAACTGCTAAACTCAACCTTCAGAAGGCAAAGCCTAGTACCATTTTGATGGTGTCTAAGGGCAAAGGCAAGTGGAAGCCTAAAGGTAAGGGTAAGACCCAAGCCAAAGAAAAGGGCAAGACTCATGCATTGAAACCCAAAGGTGGGGTGGCTAAGGAAGGAACCTGTTTCCATTGCGGTGAGACTGGACACTGGAAGAGAAACTGTAAGGTATACCTAGAGGAACTGAAACGGAAGAGAAGTGAGACTTCTGCCTCAGGTATATATGTTATAAAAGTCAATCTATCTATTTCTTCTTCATGAGTATTAGATACCAGATGTGCATCTCACATTTGTACTAATGTGCAGGAACTGAGAAACAGTAGAGCGTTGACAATGGGCGAAGTGGACCTACGAGTAGGCAATGGTGCAAGAGTTGCTGCTATCATTGTAGGAACATATTCTTTATCTTTGCCCACTGGGCTTATTTTAGAACTAGAAGAGTGCTGTTATGTGCCCACTTTGACAAAGAACATTATCTTTGTTTCTTGTTTGGACAAGAAAAGTTTTTCATTTGTAATAAAGGACAAATGTTGTTCTGTTTATTTCAATGATATGTTCTATTGTAGTGCACCTCTTATGAATGCCCTCTATGTTCTAGACTTTGAAAACCCAATCTATAACATAAATACTAAACGGTTCAAGTCTAATGATTTGAACGAAACATATCTCTGGCATTGTCACTTGGGTTACATAAATGAGAGTCGCATATCCCAACTCCATAAGGATGGACTTTTGGACTCATTTGATTTTGAATCATATGAGGCATGTGAATCTTTTCTTCAAGGCAAGATGACAAAAACTCCATTTATTGGACACGACGAAAGGGCTAATGATCTGTTAGGACTCATACATATAGATGTATGTGGCCCTTTCAGAATAGCAGCTAGAGGAGGCTATTATTACTTCATTACATTCACTGATGATTTCAGTAGATATGACTATGTGTATCTGATGAGACATAAATCAGAATCCTTTAAAAAGTTCAAAGAATTCAAGAATGAAGTACAAAACCATCTTTGTAAGAGTATTAAGATGCTTCGATCAGATCGAGGTGGGGAATACCTTAGCCAAGAGTTTCATGACCTTCTTGTCGAGTGTATGATCATATCTCAACTCACTTCACCTGGAACACCACAATGGAATGATGTATCAGAAAGGAAAAATTGTACTCTATTAGATATGGTACGATCGACGATGAGTCATACAGATCTTCCTACTTCCTTCTGGGGGCATGCTCTAGAGACGACCACTTTCACACTTAAGCGAGTTCCATCCAATGCCGTTATAAAGACACCATATACGATATGGATAGGGAAGAATTACAAGATGTCTTTTATAAAGATTTGGGGTTGTGAGGCTTACGTTTGACGACAAGTCTCAGATAAACTAGGACTCAAATCAGACAAGTACTATTTTGTTGGATATTCCAAGGAAACAAAGGAATATTACTTCTATAATCCCACACAAGGCAAAGTGGTTGTTGCCAGTAATGATGTCTTTCTAGAAAAACTAGTGGGAGTAAAGTCAATCTTGAAGAAATTCAAGATACACAAACTAGCACCGAAGCCTTGATGGAAATTAAATAGGTACCACAAGATGTTATGGATCATGATTTTGTTACATTACCAAAAGTTGTGGAACAACAACCTGTTCAAGTAGCACAAGCTCTACGCAGATCTGATAGGACCCGTCGTCAACATGAGAGATATTCTTTTCTCTTGTCTGACAACGGTGATGTAGTGCTAGTTGGTCTCAATGAGCCTACATCTTATCAGGAAGATGTACACGACCCAGATTATGAGAAATGACTAATGTCCATAAGATCTAAAATGGAATCCATGTACACTAACCAAGTATAGACTTTGGTTAATCCACCTGAAGGGATCAAACCCATTAGGTGTAAGTGGATCTTCAAGGTGAAGACTGACATGGAAAGACATATACATATAAAGGTAGATTGGTAGCTAAAGGATTCAAATAAATTCATAGTATAGACTATGATGAAACCTTTTCACCAGTTATGATACTCAAGTCTATTGGGATCATGCTTGCAATTGTAGCTTACTATGATTATGAGATCTGGCAGATGGATCAAAATCACATTAATTAATGGAAATCTACTCGAGGGTGTGTACAAGACACAACCTGAGGGTTTTGTCGATCCAGAGCATGTTGGAAAGGTGTGTAAGTTGCAACAATCTATTTATGGATTAAAGCAAGCTTCTAGAAGCTAGAATCTTCAATTCGATGATGCGATTAAAATATTTTGTTTCATTAAGAATGAAGATGAACCTTGTGTCTATAAGAAGATTAGTGGGAGCACAGTCATTTTTCTCATATTGTATGTAGATGACATACTTCTCATTGGAAACGATATCCCTACTCTTCAGTTAGTGAAGACTTGGCTTGGGAATTATTTCTTAATGAAGGACTTAGGTGAAGTAGTCTATACTTTTAGGCATCAAGATCTATAGAGATAGATCCAGGAAATGTCTTGGTCTAAGCCAGAGTATATATATTGATAAGATGCTTAAACGTTTTGTCATGCAGAATTCCAAGAAGAGATTCCTGCCAATGTCACATGGTGTGAGTCTTTCGAAGACTCAATACCCTTCTTCTAAGGAAGAAAGAGATAGCATGGATCAGATTCCTTATGCATCTGTTATAGGGTCTATCATGTACACCATGTTTTGCACTCGTCTAGATGCCTTGTATGCGTTAAGCATGACGAAAAGATACTAGTCATATCCAGATGAAGGTCACTGGACAACAGTCAAGAATATTCTTAAGTACTTGAGAAGAACTCAAGATTATCTCTTGATCTTTGAAGGCGATGCAGAGCTTTCTGTCAAGGGTTACAACTATTGCTGTAAAGGGTTACAGTGGTGCAAGCTTCCAAATTGACAAGGACGATTCTAGATCGCAGTTAGGGCATGTATTTTACTTAAATGGTGGTCTTTGGTATTGGATACTATAACGATTCCATCTCATTCGAAGGATCATCGATATATGAGATATGAGGATATGCAGAGAACCAAACAATGCTAACATTACGGATCCTTTGACCAAGGCTTTAGCACCAATGAAGCATGATGGTCACACTAGGTCAATGGATATTAGATATTTCAGTGATTGACATTAGTGACATAAGGAGATTGTTCGTGTAAGCCCTAAGAGGCAATCAAGAGTTGATTGACTTAGGACATTTTGTATCATATTTTGTTATTTCATTAGAAGGAAAAGTTTATGGTTATTGTATTTATTTCAGTTCAGTGCCAAATGAATAAGTATAATAATGTCCTAGAGTAGAAGGTTCTAATCTACAATATATCAATTGGTTAAATTGATAGTAGATATTATAGAGAACACTACTCTAAACTATTCCTAATCAAGCATTAATATACAAGGACAATATTAATGCGTTAAGACTAGCATGTAGGTCAATGGAGAACTTAATCTCACAAGTCATAGATATGAGATATCAGGTTGACACATGGATATATATTAGAGAATATGTACTGAATTGACCCACCATGAGATGTTTCATGGATCGTTATATGAGTGTCATAAACATTCTCATGTGACTATTGGTATAAATAATCCTTAGACCTGAAGTCACTACAGTTCCTTACATAAGGAGTTGTGTACTTTGGTATCGTCAAACGTCACTTATAACAAGATGGACTATAAAGTCGATCACTGGGTATGCAATAAATTATGTAGAGGGATGTGAGTGATGTAGATAAGATCTATCCCTTCTATATAACAGAAGCGATATCTGTGGGCCCCTTGATTAGTAGGATACAAGAATTATGACCATACTCAGATTAGTCAATATGAGATATTGAGCTTATTTGTTTAGTGTGTCTACTTAGAGATCAAGAAACACAAAGATTGATAAGAGGATGACACAGTCTATACCTCATTGATCAATCTAGATATCAAGGATAGAAGGATTGAGTCTTACAAGATAATAGCCACAGAAAGGTTAGGTTGGATCTCGACTTTCTCGTCATTTGGGTAGCAATGATGTATTGCTAGATGTCACTCATTGCTTATGTATCACAAATGTTGATTTGAATATATTGCCAACGTTATAAGAGCATATTGGGTCACACAAAGAATATATTAGTTTGGAGATGAATATTTAGTTTGACTAAAATACTAAGGATATTAAGAATAATGGGTAAATTCAAAGTGTTAGTGTCATCTTAATGGTGATTGACACTAGTGCTAGTGAGAGATTGTTAGTAATTAGCCTTAAGAGCCAATTATGAGATGATTAGGCCTTTTGGGTTACTCATTGAGTTAGACTCAAATGAATCCACTTATTAGATTGAGTCCAATTCGAATTAGACACATTGGATTAATGAGTTATACTCAATGGGCTAGACTTATTGGGTTATTGGATTAATGATTAATCCAATATAATAATCCAACCCATTAAGAGGAATACAAAGAGACAAAAACCCTTGGTATTCGTGAGATGAAATAAATTGGTTTTTTGGAATGAATTTTTCATTAGATGAGAAAGAGATGAAAATGGTGACTCTTTATCTTCCATCTTCTTCCTCCTTCTTCCTCCTTGGGCGATTTTTCTCTTGGCCAAACCTCCATGAGTGGCTAGCACCATGAAGGTGGTTCTTCTCCGAAGGCTTCGTTCGTGTGACGAACGAAGGATGTGTTAGTGTGGATATCGTAGAGGTGCGGACGCTTGATCGCGCTGAGATCTGCATCTAAAGAAAAAAGGTTGCTGTCGGGATAGTGAAGGGCATGCAACAAAGGTATACCTCTCATGTAAAACTTAGTATATGATTATTTTCTCCTTTGTATGGATCTTCTGGAGAGGATCTAGTTAATTTTTCACTGCGCTTAAGCGTGTTTAGCGTGCTAGATCCTTACAAGAACACCTCCTAGCGCCATGAGGTTCGGGCACCTAGACCCAGTACAAGCACCTGGATGACCCTTTTCCATCATCTTCTTTTTTGCATGAGTGTTAGTAATAAAGCAAATATAGAAATAAAAATAGTAACTTATTTGACTATTTTTGAATTGTTTGGTCCTGACTTTGAGTTTCGCTGAAACTTTAGGTCGGACTGATACTTACCGTTCCCTTTGTGGGGAACACATCCTCACCTACTTCTCTCTGGAGAAGTTATCTCTTGTCAAACCAGTCCTCCAAACCATTTGGAATTTTGCTCAGCATCCGAGATCTTGGGACTTTCACCTAGTGTTCTCGACCGTAGGATTTCCCGCCTGGTGTCCACGACCCATAGAACTTTCACCTAGTGTCCTCGACCCCTAAGATTTCGTCAGACGTCCTCGACCTGGCAAGTCTTTTCTCGATCCCACAAACCAGGACTTCATTACCTAACCGTAGATGAGACTTTCCACCTTTTACCAAGATCACTTAGGACTTTCGTACACATTTAGTTCAACTTGTTAGATCATAAGACAACTTAATTTTAAACCTTTGCTAATATCAAAATACAAATTTAATTAGCTAATGCTTCCATCACCATCACCTTCCACTTGCCCGATCAATTGCCTTCTTCATAGGAAACTAAAGGGCGGATTACGTTTCCCTAATCACTCGTTCTTGCTAGAAATGTCCGTATACTTTTCCATGCCTCCAATCCTATTGGCTCTGAATTCCTAGTGTCACTACAACAAAACTAATAGACAACGGTTAAATCATTGTAAAAGACCACAAAAAATCATTATTAATTGACGCATTGAGAAAGATAGAAGCACTTAAAGATAATGGTTAAAAATCATTATCTTTTTACTTAAACACAATGATTAAAAACTATTATCATTTTAGAAAATAACCATTATCTTTTTACCTAAAATACAACGATTCAACTTGAAATATAATGATAAAAAACTATTATTTTTAAAGTGAAAAGACAATGATTTTTAACCATAGTCTTTGAATATCCCCATCTTTCTCAACGCGTCAATTAACAACAATTTTTTGGACTTTCACAATGATCTTTAATTGTTTTATTTCTAGTACAAAGACAACGAATTGTACTTATTGTCTTTGAATGACCTATTTTTTTTAATGCATCAATTTCTCATGATTTTTTTGGATGTTAGACAACAATTTTTAACCCTTGTAATTTGTATTGAAATATTATCATTTATATATATATATATATATATATATATATATATATATATGATTACTTCTTACAAACACACACACATACAAATTTGTAGTAAAACATATATACATAATTATATACAATCCTACAAGTTTACAAATCCTCTTCATCTTCTGGATTTTCAAGTGCAAGTAGATGTTTTTGAAAGCAGACTGATAGTAGCATGTAAATACCCATGCCAATCTCAAGTGATCTTCCTCTATGTCGAGACCCTTCTTTGTTTTGACCATGCTTCAACCTGAGGAACTTAAGAAGCAACAACTAATCATAATCTTTATTATATGCAATCATGAGTTTTGTATCTATTATGCACTAATACATAAAATATGTATCCTTTGAATTATAAATATATAAAAAAATTTGAAATTTTTTCACATGTATAGATCTCACCGTATTATACAACTTAACTATCAGAATAATATAGAAATTTTAGTAATATAAAAGTACATGACCTACACAAAGAAGGAAAAATGAAACATTGTCATGATCTAAGGAGAATAACAGAAAGCCACAATTATAAATTTTTTCTATTTTGTAAGATGAACAATCTAATAAATACCAAATACCATCCAATCCTAAATTACTCAACATAATGTGTAATTCCACTAAAAGAACAAACTTTCTATCCAAAAGAAAGCTAAATTACTTAACATAGTACATGAATCTTCACAACATTAGTTCTCAAATATATGAACTCTTTTTGGATTTTCCAACATTGGTAGTTCTTCTAAATTGATGTAGCTGCATATGAGTTATAATAAACTAGAAGAAATAATTTAAAAAAAACAAAGAGAGGAGATACAAGTATGTTACCAGACTGTAGTAGTATAACTTTCTTCTAGAGAATCTTTTTCATGCTAAATCTAACACATTGTAGAAAACATATATACAAGTGCAATTGTAGCAATAAGAACTACAAACATATGTTCACATGATCACTCTTTACAAACATATATATAATACTTGTAGCAAAACTATAAAGACAATTAATGTACAAATCATTTTAAAAGCATGTTTCAATAAGAAATTTGAAAATGTCTAAAATTTAAAAATTGCCCAATTATTTTTTTTTTTTTTTGTGATGATCAACTCTGATAAAGAAATCCTCCAACTCTTTGCAATAACTCTGCAAAGGAACATACAGACACATTCAATGAGTTTAGCTCGAATAGTGGTGAAAAAAATACTCATACTTTGAAGTAGCAGAGACCAAAGCCACACACTTGGTATAAGAATGGTACAAAACTAAAGAAAAAGACTGCACAACTCAAGAGGAAATATAACCATAAGTAAGAGATTACAATTGCAAAATGATCTCAGTAACTAATTTAATACAGTATATAGAAATTGTGTGACAAAAATGGAGGGCACAGGTTGAACTAGTTTCCAAGCCTTTGGCAAGCAAGTTGTGGATAAAAAGTGAATTTATTTGTAAAAAAAAGTGAATTTATTTGTAATAGAAAATAAACTTACTAATCATTATATAACAGCAGTCTAGGTTGACACATGCATTCATCTAGCTGACAAATTACAAAGAAGTTGGTATGCCTTCTCAGTGTACAGGCTACAGTAGTATGCTAACTAATTTTATGCACTTCTTGCAAACCTTGAAAAGAACAAGACTCAAAAATTTGCCTGTTGTAAGATAAATGTAGAAGGGTTGAAAACAGCAGAAATCAAATGACCCATGTGTTCCATTAATAGAAACTAGCTTCTGCAACTTGAAGTGAGGAATTGGAGGCATGCTACTTTCAAGAAACAATGGAAGTATCAATAAATAGGAAGTGTTTCATGATATTTGATTCTACACATCTTTGCTATTTTTGCTTTTATAGATATGGCTCTAGGGCATAAAAAAAGAGACTTGAGGAAAAGCCAAATGAGGTGGCTTTACCATAACATAAAGGATGCATGCATGCACTATGCAATAAATACAAGTTGGACAAAGGGGTTATTTCTCTTCCACAATAAAGAGCAGGCCAACCAAAAGTTAAGCAAATAGGCAAAAAATATACTGAAACTTTTTTAAAATATCATTACTTTAGATGTCACAGCTGACAGCTGACACTTGAACTCACGAATGGAGTGTTCAACCTCTTTACCAATGTTCTCTTCTGTGCCATTGCTTTGTAATTGGTATAATGCTTGATAGGGTGTCTCCTTTAAACAGTAAGAATGATCTTGCTTGTCACATTTTAGAATTTTTTTTCTATTTAATTAATCCAAGCTAGTTGGCATTAGTTAACCATAAAACCTTTAACATGAGCATGCTTGAAAAAGACTATTCTTATAAACCTAAATTGGTAGAACCCATGACAATGGGGTGAAGTAGATAATGAACTTCAAATCAGCAAGGAAATTTATAACATGGGCTCCTTAAAAGTAAAATTTTCATGCTTCTAATGTTAGAATTATCTAAAAATAGCATGCAAGGTTTGTTACAGAGAGTTCAACTGTTCGTAGGATCACTAGTGGAGCCTTTAGCAACCCCTTATACAAAAAAAATTCTATGATGGAGAATGACCTACCATACTATATGAGACAAAGTTCGAATTAAAAAATTGTTTATCAGATTGAAAAATAGAGAGAAAATATAGAGGCTTGGGTAATGTTAGATGCAAGTTGAAAATTAAAAATTTCTTGTTGATAACGATAATTGGGAAAAGCTTTCTTGTTGTTAATAATGCAATTAAGGAATATGATATTAATAACCAATTATATTTCAAAATAGACATCTCTGTTGAATATTATGTTAATTCAAAGAGTTTAATTAGATTAAATTTGAAGCTCAAATTGTAAATAAAATCAATTACATAATTTTAGTGCTAAGAAAGTAATTGAAGCTTAAGATGGGAAAATACGGAAACCCTAAGTAAAAGTTTTAGGTATCTCAAATTTACTATTCTACAAGGAAGGTATTGTTCAAGGTATAATACATTAAATAAATATTTGGTGGTCAAAATAAAGAAGAGCTTCTACGATTCAATGTGATCATCTCTTCTCCTTAAGCTAAAAGATAAATTTCATAAATTCTAGTATAATCTATGACACTTTGTCAACCAAAGTATAATACTATTAATAAAAAAAATGGTCACACGTACAAAGGTTAATGTAGCCAAGGCAAAAAAATAATTAAATTGATTTTAGTAACTAAAAATAATTGAAGCTCTATGGGATATAATATTCATGTAACATACATCCAATTAGTTGGGACAAAACAACTAGATGATAATAAAACATGAATTATGTGGAATTTAAAAAATATTATTATTGAGCAAATAGGTATAGCACCAATTGATGACAACATAGGAAAAGAATTAGAGATGATAGGACATGTTCAAAGGTCAATAGTAAATCGTAGCTACATTTAAAGGAGTTGAATTGATCAGAGTTGAACCAATATGATGAACCAATATGATGTAGAGAGAGACCAAAGAGAAATCTAATAAATATTTTTATAAAAAAGGGAGTTAATTAATTTCAATATTCCTAGTGATAAAATATTGCATATATATAGTTCAATGGAAAGATAAGATCCATATTGTTAAGCCCAAATCATTAAGACAAACACATAACGATTAACATGATAAAGGTTAATAATATTAAAATTAAAACCCCAATAATGGAGGCGATGGAAGATTGCAGTGATGCTTATTTCACCAAAAAAAAAAAGCCTTTAATGATGAGCATGAATGACATCATCACATTGACAGAAGATAAGTGTGGTCCTATGTTGTCTTTAAAGACTTGTCTCAAAAAAATAAATGGGAAATTTACTTTCCAAAATCTTCATTATAGATAAACAAATACCTTTATAATTCCAGAAATTGAGGAAGCCATCCTCAGTAGTTGCCAAAAACTGATGCTTTGTTAGGAAACCACTGGAATAAAAGTCAAAAGGATAGTAAGTTATGAAAGCATTTAACAGAAGTATTCCACTGCTAATAAAAAGATTTAAAAATAATATAGTAATATAGCATGCCTGAACACAAAGAACAGCAGCCTTGTGACCATCAAGCTTGTGTACTGATGCACCAACACCACCATAAGTTAGGCTACACCGATTAAACATATGCATAGACTTATCAACAGACCTGAGTAAAAGTATGATCACAGAAAAAGAAATGCTAAGGCTACATATGATCACTAACTCACAAACTTAAGACATTATGTTTATAGGAGAAAGGAACAAAATACTGCCTAATAACTAGCAAAAGTTATAGAATGGGAACAAATAAACATTAGGAATATACCTAGCTAAAATAGGATTTTGATTATGGGGGTATCAAAGAGGAGGTTATTAGAAAAAAGTAAAATAGAATAAGATGAAACCAAAAAAGTTCCCATTCAACATATAGACATAAATGCATCATTAAGATTTGTTTGTATCAATCTGTGCAAATTCTTAAAGGGACAAGTAAGGACCTCCAGAAAGTAGAAAAGGTTTAGTAGAACACATAGACAGTGCAAATTCTGCATTCTATTAATGTCCTGTCAATATCTAAAATATGTGACCTTGTTATTAAGATGAACATCCATATGTATCGATGAAATAGTTTGTCAAACTAGTATGTATAGTATTTCTCCATATGCTCAAAGTGAGCAATAACTTACCACCAAACAAAATTATTAAACAACTAGAAAAGAAAGCTTAGCACATTGGAATATGGCAAGGGTAAAAAGCTCCAATTATGGATTTGAATGCAATATAAGCACATGAGACCTTAGATGCAATGAGTTTGAAAGGGGTTGATATGATCCTAAGATCCCACTAAGATAGCATCATCTATTGAGATTCTCAGAGTGTCAATGGAATGGAGAATGGATTTGGGCAGAGGAGGAGAAGAAGAAGAAGAAATTAGTAAACTTGGACGGTGTGGTTCTTGAGCAAGGGATGATCAAAGGCTAGTTGTTTCGAGATGTGTACATAGTCTATGATGTCTCCATCTGAGCTCTGCAGACACAGGAACAAGTTCTCAAAAAATTAGGGTTATGATTCTTGGTACTCAAATGGCCGAAATTTGGGCAGTAGCAGAAGAAAATATGATAAAAATCAAAAGAGTGACCATGATGCTCTTGACGGCCTGCTTGTTGAGCTTCTTGAAATGTCACTGCACCTCTGCCCTCCGCACCGTCACCGCTGCCACCACTTCCGTTTATGACCAGAACATCATCGTCACCGCTAGCAACCACGCCGCCTGATGACTCGTGCTAAATTGAGTCGACATTCCTCCTGTTCTGCATCGACCCCTACTCTCACTTCTCTTCTACAGCAAAAGGGAAAATGTAATGCTGCTCCTTAAAATTTTAACTCCTTTTAGGGATCCCTTTCCCCCCTCACTCTCTCTAATTCCCCACACTCCACCCACTCTCTGTTCTTTAGCGCTAACGTGGGTCGCCAACACTCTTCATTCGCTATCGTTTATGCCATTGCTATCTATAACACAAAAGCAAATTCTTCTCTTCGATTACTTATCTCTCGTGTAGTAGTGGTAGTGCGCGGGAGAGAGTGGATAAGAAACAAATGTCTTACTTTACAACTCGCTCTTTGTCTTCTTCTTCTTTCTCTTATCCTGTTTGCTATGCTCTCTTCTCTGCGATTAACAAAGATTGTGATTTCTTCTCCCACTAAGAGCCCATTAAGAGGAAGAACTCTTACCCTATGTTTGGATGGGGTGAGGTAAAGTTCATTAATGGAAGGGGATGGAAGGGGAAGGGAGGGAAAGGGAGGGAAAGTAATATATTTATCTTGTCCTTGTTTGGAAGGGATGGAAAGTTCAAAGGGATAGAAATGAAGGTTAAATATACAAATTTACAAAAATATCCTCTTATTTTTTTTAATAAATCTGCATGTGAAAATATAAATAAGGAGAAAATTGGGATAATTTTTCCTTACCCTTCTTTACACCCCAATTTGGAGTGTAAGGAATTTCGCTGATTCCCGAGCATGCAAGGGGAAGCTTTACCCTTCTCTCCCCTTCCCCTTCATGGCTCACTCTCTCCCAAACAAGTGTAAAATTTTTTTTTACCCATGTTTACCTTTCCCTCCCCTTTACTCACCTCCTCCCAAACAGAGGGTTATGGTCTGTTTAGGAGGAGGTGTGGGAAGAAGAAATAAGGAGAAGAAAAACTTTGAACCTTGTTTGGGAATGAGTGAGGAAAGGGAAAGAAAGGTAAGGAAGGATAAGCTTTAACCTTTGTTATCCATGGAAAGAGAAATTTTCTTATACCCCGAATTGGGGTGTAAGGAAGGGGAAGGAAAAACAAAATATTTTTTATTCCAATTTTATCCCTGTTCTTAATAGTTTAAGAAATATTTCAATTTCTAATTTTACTATGTCGCCAGAGTTCAATTTCCTCGTCTTCTTCACAGCTCGCTTGTTACCAGATTATTAGAGCAGGGGATTCGACACGTCTTCTAACTGAATTAAAGGGAGAAACTATTTTTATCGTCAAAATTTAAGAACATATCTACTATTTTTTAATTTTTTCATCAAAATTTAATAAGTTTTTAAAGGATAAGAATTCTTGTTATCAGCGTTATCTTTCAAATTTTTTTATTTAAAATTTCTAAAATCATTATTTTCATTATTTCTCATTTAATTACTTGATTATCGGTAATTCATTGTTTTGTTATGAATAGTATAAAAAATTAATTTTTTATTAAAAAAATAGTTAATTTAAATGATAATATAAAAAATTAATTTTATTATTAAAAATATCTAATTTATATTTATAAAATAAATATTAATATTATGAAAATTTTCTAATTTTAAAAATAAGGGTATTTTTGTAACTTTATCTATTTAACCTTCATTCCCCTTCCTTTCCTCCCAACCAAAGTAACACATGTTACGTTAATGAACCTTCCATCTCTCCCAAACAAGGAGAAGTTAAATACTTTACTTCCCCTCACTTCCCCTTCCTTCCCCTTCGTTAATGAACCTTCCCTCACTCCATCCAAACAGAGGGTTACTGGGAGAAGAGAACAAGGAGATGAGTCGTAGAAAGAAGGAGGTGGCTTGGGAGAAGAGAACAAGGAGATGAGTTGTAGAAAGGAGGCGGCTCTGAAATTAGGGTTCACAAAGGGGAGTAGGAGAATGTAATGCCCAAAAATCCTCAAAATAATTATTAGAAATATCCTAGTATTTTTCTGAAATTTTAGGATATTTTTACAGAATTTTTAGAGTAGCAGAAGTAGCAAAAATAAATAGAATCGTAGAATAGCCTACGCGGGAATTGAACCCGAGACCTATTAGGTCCTATGACTTAAGGTGAACTCTAGTAACCAGGAGAACCCAACAGGGCCATGCTGAAAAGAAATGGAATCAGTTATATTTAAGTTTGAGTTGGGCGAATTAATTCCTTAATATAAATAGGGAATCAAGTGAAGAGTTATTTTATTTTAACGTAACTCTCTCCTCTCCCAAACCCTCACACGCCGCCCTCTCCCTTTTCTTCTCTTCTTCTCTCGGCGCCAACCACAAGCAAGTCTAGGGTTCCACCCCTAGGGACATAAGGGCTCTTCCCGGTGACGACTCCGGCACGAGGACACTTCTCTCCACGAGAAGAACGAGTAGACGCAAGAGAATCGTTGAGAAGATCGTCTCCACCGGAAAACTAGCGACTAGATTCGTAAGAAAACTAGCGCAGGAGGTAAGAAACCTCTCACCTGCAGTATAAGTAGCTTTCGTATGATTGTGTGCCTTTAGATTTGCTATATGCAGATTTTTGTCGACATACAGGGTGTATTTAACCCTCCTCACAGATTTAGGGATTAGTCGAACATCTCTAGATGGGTCGGACATGTTTTCCCCTTTAGTTGGAGGTTTTAGACGTTGTCGGGTGCCTAGAGGTGATATCCCTAATAGAGAGGGGAGATGACGTACACCAAGTGTTCGATAAAATAACCAGTATAGTTTTAGACAGTTTAACATCTCAGTTAAATGCAACAGAAACATTTAAGATAGTATAGTAGTCTTGCTTCAGTCTTACAGGACTAGATGTCCAATGGGTGGGCTCCCACAGTCGCCTCTAGGTTCAGACAACCTAGTTCTAGGTTTAGACAACCTAGTAAGAGCAAGACAAGCATTATTAGCTTATGTTCAGTATTTTACTTTTAGCAGTGGCACTGTACTGGATCAGATATCCATTGGGTTGGGCTCCCACAGTCGTCCCTAGGTTTAGATAACCTAGTAAACCCTACTAAATTCGGGACTTGCAAACCCGGGTCTAGTTAGGGATGCGCGCATAGCAAGTACAGTTGCCGGGCCCAAACATCAGCATGATTATTATTTTAACCTATTTATGAAAAATAGTTTTCAAAACTTCACAAATAGTTATGTGAATTCAGTACAGCTCTAGCATTAGTTTAGAATTAGCTCAGCTCAGTTTCTTGTATCAGTTTAGTTTCCTATTGATACAATATGATAGCTTATGTTAGCACTTGTTGCCATGACTAGTTTGTTTGTATGTCATGCTATGCTTTTACTTGTTCAGCATATATTTCAAATAGCATGTTTTAAAAGCATAAATTGCATCGTATGCATGTTTTGTGAGGTAGATGGTTTCTTACTAAGCGTAAAGCTTACAGATATTTCTTTCCTTATACTGCAGATAAAGGTAAAGGGAAGATGGATTAGCGGAGGTTGGAGGAAAATGCGATGAAAATGTGTGTGGATGGAACCTGGAATAAAGATCTTGGATAAATTAGCAAACTAAGACTTTAGTTTTTATATAGTGTTATTTTCCGCATTTCTAGTTATTTTAATGCCTTGAAACGTGAAAGACTTGCTTAGATTGTTAGTACTTATGCTCATAATCCTAGTTATGTGTTATTGGTATGTTTCCAGCTAATATAGAACTCTTGTAGGTGAGTTTGGCACGAAACAGGGCTGAAATCAGAGTTTTGCTGCAAAATCAGAAACCCCAATCGATCAGTGGATCGATTGGGGGCCCTCAATCGATCAGCGGATCGATTAGGAGCCTGGTTCCGCGAACAATAAGCTTCTGGATCGATCAGCCGATCGATCTAGACGCATTTTGTCGCAAACAGAGAGTTCCGGGATCGATCGTTCGATCGATCAGGAAATCGCTCCCGCGAACAGAGAGCTCCGGAATCAATCACTGGATCGATTGGCCCGTCTGGATCGATCATCCGATCGATCCAGATTATTACCCCGAGTACAGTAGCGATCTGAATCGATCCATGGATCGATCCAACAGCTTGCAATCGATTGAGTTCAATCTGGATCGATTGAGAAGTTGGGTTTCGACCAAGAGACCTTGTAATTCAGCTTCTTGACCATAGGGGATGTAGGATATGCCATGTATACCTTAGATTGCATCCCTTAGCACATATAGTACCAAGAACTTGTATTAGCTTAGCAAGGTTTTAAATTGGTACAGTTTTCCGCACCTAGACTTAGTAATGGTCATGGATATAGCTTAGCACAGCATAATGTGACGGTCCGGCCTTACAGCCTAGCCAGTAGAAGGCGGGGCGTTACAGAGTGGTATCAGAGCAGAAAGTTCCATACTTCCTACACACACATCAGCATTGAACCTGCAGCTTCCAAGTAAGAAACGTCTCTCACTTTATTATGTTCTTTCTTTCATGTTTATAGATACTGTAGCATGTTGATGGATGATAGTACCTAACATGATAGTGATAGTAGTTATATAAACATGATTTCCTTAGTTATATATGTCCTCTATGTCTTTAGAAATGGCACGAGGATGCGCAGCTAGAAGGGCACCAGCTACTGAGCCCCAGCATGAGGCAGGCAGTTCAGTGCCTCCCCCAGACCTTACTGTTAGTTAGAGCCCTAGAGCCAATCATTTGATGATTGTATGGACTCATGTATATCATATTCTTGTATATATATTAAGGCATTTGGTTTTTGGTTATTATGCTTATTTGTATTAGTGCCAGATAAAATAAGTATAGTAACGTCCTTGAGTAGAAGGTTCTTACCTATATCAATCGATTGGTTGAATCGATAGTGAGATGATATAGGGAACACTACTCTAATTCATTCCTAGTCGAGTATTAACATTCAGGGACAATGTTAATACAATAAGACTAGCATGTAGGTCAGCTCGATGACTTGATCTCACAAGTCATGGATATAGAGATATCAAGCTGACATATGGGTATGCATTAGAGAATGTATACTGAATGACCCGCCATGAGAAAGTATCATGGATCGTTATATGAGTGTCATATACTTTCTCATGTGGCTATTAGTATGACTATTAGTCCTTAGACCTGAAGTCACCATGGATCCCTACATAAGGAGTTATGTACTTTGGTTTCATCAAACCCGTAACTGGGTGGACTATAAAGGCGATTACTGGGTATGTAACGAATTATGCAGAGGGATGTGAGTGATGTAGATGAGATCTATCCCTCCTATATGACGGGAGTGACATCGATATTCTTGATAGAGTAAGACCACGAAGTGTATGGCCATACCCAAATGAGTCAATATGAGATATTGAGCTCATTTGATTGAGTGAGTCTACTTGAAGTTCAAGATTTAGATTGGTCAGAGGATGACACGGTCTATGCCTCACATTGATCAATCTAGATGTCTAGGATAGAAGGACACTTGTCATATATTGTGAGGAGTCACAATTAGTAGTCACAAGGTGATGTTGGATCTTGACATTTCTTGTAACTTGGGTAGCAATGATGTATTGCTAGATGCCGCTCATTGCTTATGTTTCTAAAGGAGTTTAGAAACATTGCTAACATTACAAGAACCTATTGGGTCACACACAAAGAACAAGTGGATGGAGATTAGGTTCATATGATGAACCAATTGGATTAGGTTCATATGATGCACCAAAGATTGGATTCAAATTAGACTTATTGAGTTAGACTCAATTAGATTCAATTGTTGAATGAGTCTAATTTAAATTTGATTCATTGAGTCAATTTATATTAATGAATTGAGATTCATTAAATTGAAATTGACTTGAATCAAAGGTTGGATTTAACTCAACAAGGAAGATAATTGGTCAAGTTTGACTTGACCAAGTAGAAGTTGAAACATCAAGTTTGACTTGATGTGTTGCCACATCATAAGGATGACTCATCCTTGCCACATCACATGCCACCTCATGGAGGTTACAACACTTCCCATTCCATTTAATGTGGCCGGCCACATTAAATGAGGGAGTTATGTGTGTGGCCGGCCACACTAAAGAGTAAATGGTTTTCATTTAGTGTGTATTGATGTGTGGTAATTTGATTATCTTCTTCCTTGCTTCTTCCTTCTCTTCTCTTGCTATTTTGCCGTGACTTCCATGGTGTGGAGAAGGTGGTTGAGTGAATTCCAAGAGCAAAGGAAGAGTGAAGGTCACAAAGGAAGGATACTACTAGTGAGTGTATAAGATTTCTTTTGTATCTTCTTCTTTTCTTCCTTTCCAATCCCATTCGAGAGCTCTAGAAAGTGCTAGCACACTTGGAGCTCTCTTCTCCATCCTTTGAGTGTGAGAGACACTCCTTGTTCGTGTGGATATCATTAGAGGAGTGTCTACGTTGACACTCTCGAGATCCGGCGTACTGTTGGGCGAGCGGGATTTGCGAGGGCACGCATCGAGGGTAAAATGTTTTCCTTGTAGATCTACTATAGATCAAAGTATTAAAACTCGTACTCGTGTTTTTTCGGAAATTTTCCTTGCATGGATCTACGGCTTTGGGTGATTCGGGGTTTCCGCGACGCGAAAAGCGGTTTTCGCGGCTCGAAAAACCCAACACTTACAGCAGTAGTGGCTCAGCTACAAAAGCAGCTAGCAGAACAACAACAGGAGATAGCCACCTTAAAGGCTAATCGGCAGAATACTCCCATTATCACCCCGAAACAAAATATAGCAACCCCAGTAGTTATAGAGGTTCCACCAGTAACTCCTGAGCCCCAGAAAGGTAGTGAGGCAAGAAGCCTATCTGATCCAGTGGCAGAGAGTCAAGCCCGAGAACTTCTCAGGCACCAGTGAACCATGGGATGCTCAAGCCTGGTTCAAAACACTGGAGAGTACGATGGAGCTTCTGGACTGGCCAGAACATGAAAAGGTGAAGTGCACCTCTTTCTGCTTGACAGGAGATGCACGTATGTGGTGGGAGAGAATTAGAGCGAAGCGCCCAGTGAACCAGATGACATGGGCTGACTTCGAGAAAGAATTCTTCGAGGAGTTCTTTCACATGCGGGTCACAAACCGCCACTACAACGAGTTCACTGAGTTTCGTCAGGGCAACCTATCAGTTGAGGAAGCCGTGAAGAAATTCAATAGATTGGCTCGTCTATGCCCTGAATTAGTCAGCACAGAAAAAGAACGAGTCCGGTTGATGCTCAAGATGCTGAGGCCGGAAATAACAATAAACCTGGCTAGCGGCGTTCATAGGCCGCAAACCACCGAAGAACTAGTCAGCAGTGCTCTGACCACCGAGCACTACCAGAATAATATCAAGCAGCAGAAGCAAGTCCTCTCAGAGTCCAAAGGGCAAGGAGGATAAAGTACTCAGAAACAACAGGGCTACAACTCTAACTGGAAAGGGAACTCCAGCAACAAGCGCAAACCAGGGAGTTACCCGAAAGGAGGACCAGCTAGTAAACAGCCTAGTTATCCCAAATGTGCTACTTATGGGAAATTTCACCCAGGAGTTTGTCGCAAGGGCACACGAGGATGCTTTGAATGTGGACAAGAAGGGCATATGGCTAAGCAATGCCCGAAAAAGACAAGTCTTCCTCAACCACAGCCGATACAGTACGGAGGCCAGCCAACACAGCTACATCAGATGCAGGCCGTTGTAGAAGGTCCACACATCAGCCAGGGCAGACTAGAAACCCCTCCAGCTACGACAAATGCGAGGATCTACTCCTTAACCAGAGAGGATGTAGCGAATGCCTCGACAGTTGTTACAGGTCAGATCAGTATTTTACAGCAAAGTACAACTGTCTTATTCGATACTGGGGCAACCCATTCTTATGTATCTAGGGCATTTTTTGAAAAGTTAGCAATACCTCCAGAGGTACTCCGTGGTTAGTTTTTGACAACACTACCTTCAGGAGAAATTATGACATCCACGCACTGGCTCAGAGCAGTGCCAGTCATTATAGCAGACAGAGAGCTCTTTTGTGATCTGATAGTGCTAGATATGACTGATTATGATGTCATATTTGGAATGGACTTCCTAATTAGATACGGTGCCTCTATCAAGTGTCGTAAACAGAAAGTCATATTCCAACCTGAAGCAGGAGTACAATTTGAGTATAGCGGAGGACCAAAGAGAAAAGCCAAGAAATTTCTCTCAACTCTGAAAGCACAGAAATTGTTGGATTCAGGATGTACAGGATTTTTAGCGCCTGTAGTCAGTGCCAGTCAAGACAAGGACCAACATCTAGCAGAGGTCTGAGTCGTATGTGACTACCCAACAGTCTTCCCTGAGGATTTACCAGGCCTAGCACTAGATAGGGAGATTGAATTTGAGATAGAACTCATTCCCGGTATGAATCCTATCTCCAAAGCACCTTATCGCATGGCTCCAGTAGAACTGAAGGAACTTCAGGAGCAACTACAGGAGCTGCTTGACAAGGGCTTCATACGTCCTAGTCACTCACCATGGGGAGCGCCTGTATTGTTCGTGAAGAAGAAGGACGGGAGCATGCGCCTGTGTATAGATTACCGAGCACTGAACCAAGTCACCATCAAGAACAGGTATCCTCTTCCCAGAATAGATGACCTGTTCGATCAGCTAAAGGGAGAAGCAGTGTTCTCTAAGATAGACCTCAGATCAAGTTATCATCAGGTGAAAGTTAAAGAAGGGGATATACCCAAGACAACATTCAGGACTAGATACGGACACTACGAGTTCGTAGTCATGCCCTTTGGCGTGACAAATGCTCGAGCTACTTTCATGGACCTCATGAACAGAGTATTCAGGGACTACCTAGATAGATTTGTTATTGTGTTTATCGATGACATTCTTATCTATTCAGGAACTCAGGAAGAACACGCAGAGCACCTAAAAATAGTATTGCAGACCCTTCAACAGAACCAGCTGTACGCCAAGTTCACAAAATGTGAATTTTGGTTAGATCAGGTGTCCTTCCTGGGTCACATAATCTCAAAGGATGGTATTATGGTAGACCCCAGTAAGATAGAAGCGGTGAGTAACTGGAAAAGACCCAAGAACGCCAGTGAGATCAGGAGCTTTTTGGGACTAGCAGGTTATTACAGAAAGTTTGTAGAGGACTTCTCCAGAATAGCCTCCCCACTGACAGCTCTTACCAGAAAGAACAGAAAATTTCAGTGGGCAGAGGACTGTGAGAACAACTTCAGTGAGTTAAAGAGGAGATTGACCAGTGCTCCCATTTTGACTCTACCAGAAAACACAGACGGCTTTGATATTTATAGTGACGCCTCTAAGTTGGGACTAGGAGCAGTACTGATGCAAAATGGCAAGGTGATCGCCTATGCCTCCAGACAACTCAAGGATTATGAGAGGAACTACCCTACTCATGACCTCGTGCTTGCAGCAGTCGTGTTCGCTCTCAAAATTTGGAGACATTACTTGTATGGAGCTCAGTGCAGAGTGTATACAGATCATCAGAGTCTGAAGTACTTCTTCACTCAGAAGGATCTGAATATGCGACAGCGCAGATGGCTTAAGCTGGTCAAAGATTATGACATAGACATCCTCTACCATCCAGGAAAAGCCAATAAGGTGGCAGACACACTTAGCAGGAAGTCCAACTCCACCTTACTATCCCTAGCAGCCATGTCACCGCCCCTACAGAAAGAGATCACAGATTTTGATCTCGAACTCATAGTGGGACAGCTCTCTACTATGACGTTAGCATCTACCCTGCTTGGTGACATCCAGACAGCTCAGGAACAGGATCCTGAAATTCAGAAAATCAAGTAAGGGTTAGCAGAATCAGAAAGTAGAGAATTCAGAGTGTCCGATAGTGGGGTATTATACTTCGGTGACAGACTCTGTGTTCCAGATCAGGAGGAACTAAAGAGGAAGATTTTAGATGAGGCTCACAGGACTCCTTATGCGATGCATCCAGGTTCCACCAAGATGTACCAAGATCTAAAGAAACGATTTTGGTGGCCCGGGATGAAAAGAGACATCGCTCGATATGTTAGCACCTGTCTGAACTGTCAGAGGGTCAAGGCAGAACACCAGAGACTAGGAGGAGTTCTGCAGCCTATCCAGATTCCAGAATGGAAGTGGGAAGACATTTCTATGGATTTTATAGTGGGACTACCCAGAACCACGAATGGTTTTGATACCATCTGGGTAATAGTTGACAGGTTAACTAAATCAGCCCACTTCTTAGCTATCAGGATATCCTACTCCATGGAACAACTAGCTCAGTTGTATCTCAAGGAGATTGTCAGACTGCATGGAGTCCCACGAACCATCATTTCAGACAGAGACAGTAGATTCACATCACACTTCTGGGAGTATGTACAGTCAGCATTGGGTACTAAGTTGAAATTTAGCATAACTTTCCATCCTCAGACAGATGGTCAGACGGAGCGAGTAAATCAGGTACTCGAAGATATGCTCTGAGCATGTGCCCTAGACTTCAAGGGAAGTTGGTGCAAATATCTGAGTTTAGCAGAATTTGCATACAACAATAGCTATCAGGCCACTATTGGTATGACACCTTACGAGGCTCTCTATGGGCGGAGGTGTAGATCTCCAATCTGCTGGTATGAAAGTGGTGAACAGAAAGAATTAGAACTTCAGACAGATCTAGTAGCAGATACCACAACAGCTATACAGCAGATCCGCCAAAGGATAGAGACAACTCAGAGCCGCCAGAAAAGCTATGCTGATACACGGCGCAGACCTTTAGAGTTTTCAGTTGGGGATTCAGTATTCCTCAGAGTGGCTCCCATGAAGGGAGTAATGCGTTTTGGGAAAAAGGGCAAACTAAATCCCAGATATGTGGGACTATACCTTATCACTAGAAGAGTTGGCAAGGTAGCATATGAGCTAGAGCTACCACAGGAGATGTCAGCCATCCATAATGTATTTCATGTCTCTATGCTGAAGAATCATATCACAGATGCCACCCAGGTGATTGAGCCCTAGTCGGTACCAGTCCGTGAAGACCTCAGCTATGACAGTCGGTCTATTCAGATAATAGACCGAGCAGTTAAGAAATTACGGAACAAGGAGGTACCATTAGTAAAAGTTTTTTGGCAAAATCACACCACAGAAAAGGCAACATGGGAGACAGAAGATAATATGAGACAGAAGTACCCAGAGTTATTCTAAGTTTGAGGATGAACTTTTTATAAGGTATGGGGAATTGTAACGCCCAAAAATTCTCAAAATAATTATTAGAAATATCCTAGTATTTTTATGGAATTTTAGGATATTTTTTCAGAATTTTTAGAGTAGCAGAAGTAGCAAAAATAAATAGAATCGTAGAATAGCCTACGCGGGAATTGAACCCGAGACCTATTGGGTCCTATGACTTAAGGTGAACTCTAGTAACCAGGAGAACCCAGCAGGGCCGTGCTGAAAAGAAAGGGAATCAGTTATATTTAAGTTTGAGTTGGGCGAATTAATTCCTTAATATAAATAGGGAATCAAGTGAAGAGTTATTTTATTTTAACGTAACTCTCTCCTCTCCCAAACCCTCACACGCCGCCCTCTCCCTTTTCTTCTCTTCTTCTCTCGGCGCCAACCACAAGCAAGTCTAGGGTTCCACCCCTAGGGACATAAGGGCTCTTCCCGGTGACGACTCCGGCACGAGGACACTTCTCTCCACGAGAAGAACGAGTAGACGCAAGAGAATCGTCGAGAAGATCGTCTCCACCGGAAAACTAGCGACTAGATTCGTAAGAAAACTAGCGCAGGAGGTAAAAAACCTCTCACCTACAGTATAAGTAGCTTTCGTATGATTGTGTGCCTTTAGATTTGCTATATGCAGATTTTTGTCGACATACAGGGTGTATTTAACCCTCCTCACAGATTTAGGGATTAGTCGAACATCTCTAGATGGGTCGGACATGTTTTCCCCTTTAGTTGGAGGTTTTAGACGTTGTCGGGTGCCTAGAGGTGATCTCCCTAATAGAGAGGGGAGATGACATACACCAAGTGTTCGATAAAATAACCAGTATAGTTTTAGACAGTTTAACAACTCAGTTAAATGCAACAGAAACATTTAAGATAGTATAGTAGTCTTGCTTCAGTTTTACAGGACTAGATGTCCAATGGGTGGGCTCCCACAGTCATCTCTAGGTTCAGACAACCTGGTTCTAGGTTTAGACAACCTAGTAAGAGCAAGACACGCATTATTAGCTTATGTTCAGTACTTTACTTTTAGTAGTGACACTGTACTAGATCAGATATCCATTGGGTTAGGCTCCCACAGTCGTCCCTAGGTTTAGATAACCTAGTAAACCCTACTAAATTCGGGACTTGCAAACTCGGGTCTAGTTAGGGATGCGCGCATAGCAAGTACAGTTGCCGGGCCCAAACATCAGCATGATTATTATTTTAACCTATTTATGAAAAATAGTTTTCAAAACTTCACAAATAGTTATGTGAATTCAATACAGCTCTAGCATTAGTTTAGAATTAGCTCAGCTCAGTTTCTTGTATCAGTTTAGTTTCCTATTGATACAATATGATAGCTTATGTTAGTGTAACGCCCACCCTTCTTACCCTAGGGCGGTGCTACGTTCGTACATGCTTCAGTTATACTATGGCAGCGGAAGAACAAATTTTTTTTTTTTCTTTTTAAACATTCATTTTATAAGCATGATATCACAGATTAAATGTGCATATGTTGATTCTATAACTAATCATATTAATTTGTCTGGATCGTTCTTTGCCGAGCCACCACCACACACATCACTATCTGCTCCTCCTGTTGCTCCTCTAGCTCATCCAGCTTCTTTATCTGCGGTACAAGGAAAGTAAGCTGTGAGCACTCATGGCTCAGTAAGTTCCTTTCCTACTCACTAAAACCGAAAATCATCGTATATTAATATCATGCGTAGTATCATAAGCATACGACATACAAGGGTATCATATTCATATCATTATATCATCAGATAATTCAAGCACATATGTAGGCAATGCATCATGAATTTGAAAGCTTATACTTATAAGTACTTGAAATTCATATCATCATTAGAGGGGATCCCGGTTTTACCACATACATAATGCGCGCGCTTCTTAAGTAGGTCCAAGGTAGCAAGTCTTGAACCCTACCATACATACATACTAGGTCCGAGTCTTACTCCATCGACCTAGGGCATTCAGAAGCCCATTTCTGACGAGGCCCGAGTCTTATTCCATCGACCCCGGGGCGTTTACGGAGCCCACCCTTGGTACAAACCATACAAAAATAATTTATCATGCATAACTATCATATCATATCCCTAACAATCTTTCATGCATTTCATTTTTCATTTCTTTTCATTATGTATAGCATTTCCTATGCTATCACATATCATGGCATTTACATAACATAAATTTCATTCTTTTCTCATTATGTATAGCATTTCCTATGCTAACACATATCATGGCATATACATAACATAAATTTCATTCTTTTCTCATTATGTATAGCATTTCCTATGCTATCACATATCATGACATATACATAACATAAATTTCATTCTTTTCTCATTATGTATAGCATTTCCTATGCTCTCTCATATCATTTTATATACATAGCATAAATTTCATTCTTTCTCATTATGTATAACACTTCCTAGGTTCCTTTCCCTTTTTTTTTTTTTTTATTTTCAATTATCTTCTAAACAAGAAAACAAATACATGATCCTTAACATTTCATAGGGAGAACCTCGTACTAGTTGGGTAAAACAATAATTTCCCTAGCCTCTTAAAACTATTTTTGGCCGAAATTCTAGGGTTAAGTACTCCTTTGATCAAGCATCATATAGGTGTAAAAACATGAAGAAGATCCCTTTTCCATGGCATAGAAAATCTATCATGTAGTGTAGACTTAGTTAAACCTCACTAGATTTCGAAAGCTCTTCTTAACCGAATTTTCTCAAACTTGTTTCTAGGTTTTAAAATCCTCATAAAATCTGAAAAATATATAAAAAGCCTTGTACCACAGGTGAGGGGAAGCTTACCTTCTTCGCTTAAGTTTCCTAGAGTTGAGAACTTGCTTAGACCTTTCTTCCTTGCTTGCTTTGCTCGGCACCAATGGAGGAGAGGAGTGGCTAGGTCTTTTGGTGGAGAGGAGGAGGAAGAAGAGGCTTCTCTTTCCTCTTGTGTTGCTCGGCAACAACAAGAGAGAAAGAGGGAGAGAGTGAAGAGGAAGAAGAGGTTCTTCCTCTTGTGTTGCTCGGCAACAAGAAGAAGAAGAGAGGGAGAGGTGAGTCTCGGCACAAAAGGGAGGAGAGGAGGAGAATGAGTGGGGGATGAAGTTGAAGTCACCCCTCCATGCCTATTTATACTAAAATGAGGGGAGGAAACTTGACTTGATTCATCCTCCCTATTCATTTCTCCCCTTAAATGACAAGAATATTCTAGAGAAATGTCTTTTGAGTTCTCTCTTTTCTTTCCCTTAATTTCTCTCTTTTCTCTCCTTTAATTAAAATTCCTATCTCTCCTCTTACAATATCCTCTCCTATCCCACTTGGTTAACACATGCATGCATCCACAAGAGAACCAAGGATCAAAACTTGTTTATGTATATTTTTATTTCTTTTTACTTCCTTTTCCTTTTAAGTAGAAAGAATCCTTTCTTATTCTTAACTACTTAATCCTTTCTCTCCTTATCAATAATTCTCCTATCCCCTTTGGTATCCTATACATGTTCCTTACAAGAGATCCAAGGTTCAATCTCTCTTCTAACATCTTATTTTCTTTTGTACATAATAATTCGTATATTATTATATTATGCATTATGCATAAATATTTCATACATATATATATTATCTCATATTTCTTCCTTTTGTCCATATTAATTCCATACATTTTAAATCATGCATAGATGATTTATATTCTCAACTTTATTTTTTTCATAAAGTTTTAATCATCTAAATCCTTCCCATCTTAATATTTAACTTAGAATATCTACCCCTTCTTTTCACTACATTCGTACTCTCATTACCCTTACTTTCTTATCTAGGCTTTCTAGGGGTGTTACAGTTAGCACTTGTTGCCATGACTAGTTTGTTTGTATGCCATGCTATGCTTTTACCTGTTCAGCATATATTTCAAATTGCATGTTTTAAAAGCATAAATTGCATCGTATGCATGTTTTGTGAGGTAGATGGTTTCTTACTAAGCGTAAAGCTTACAGATACTTCTTTCCTTATACTGCAGATAAAGGTAAAGGGAAGATGGATTAGCGGAGGCTGGAGGTCAATGCGATGAAGATGTGTGTGGATGGAACCTAGAATAAAGATCTTGGATAAATTAGCAAACTAAGACTTTAGTTTTTATAAAGTGTTATTTTCCGCATTTCTAGTTATTTTAATGCCTTAAATCGTGAAAGACTTGCTTAGATTGTTAGTACTTATGCTCATAATCCTAGTTATGTGTTATTGGTATGTTTCCAGCTAATATAGAACTCTTGTAGGTGAGTTTGGCACGAAACAGGGCTGAAATCAGAGTTTTGCTGCGAAATCAGAAACCCCAATCGATCAGTGGATCGATTGGGGGCCCTCAATCGATCAGCGGATCGATTGGGAGCCTGGTTCCATGAACAGTAAGCTTCTGGATCGATCAACCGATCGATCCAGACGCATTCTGTCACAAACAGAGAGTTCCGAGATCGATCGGGAAATCGTTCCCGCGAACAGAGAGCTCCGGAATCGATCACTGGATCGATTGGCCAGTCTGGATCGATCATCCGATCGATCCAGATTATTACCCCGAGTACAGTAGCGATCTGAATCGATCCATGGATCGATCCAACAACTTGCAATCGATCGAGTTCAATCTGGATCGATTGAGAAGTTGGGTTTCGACCAAGAGACCTTGTAATTCAGCTTCTTGACCATAGGGGATGTAGGATATGCCATGTATACCTTAGATTGCATCCCTTAGCACATATAGTACCAAGAACTTGTATTAGCTTAGCAAGGTTTTAAATTGGTACAGTTTTCCGCACCTAGACTTAGTAATGGTCATGGATATAGCTTAGCACAGCATAATGTGACGGTCCGGCCTTACAGCCTAGCCAGTAGAAGGCGGGGCGTTACAGAGAAAAAGTTATAGGGAGAATTTTTTGTGTGAGTTTGAGGTGGAAAAAACACAACCATTATTATTTCATTAACAATGATATATAATCATTGTCTTATTAGCACAACAACAACGGTTTATCTACCGTTGTTCCAAGCATTATAAAAATATTTTCATTGATAATGATTCATTGCATCATTATTCCAACTATTGTTAGGATTGTCTTTTGGGGTAATTTTTGCATCAAAGATAATAATTTTGTCAAAAATCATTATATTTTACCAAATTTATAATAGTTTTTCTTAAAATAGTTGTCTTTTTGGTGTTGTCTTTGTGCAGTTTATTATAGTGTGCTAACGACAGACTTATTCTGTTACTATGCAATTAGCAACGGATTAATGATGAAATGTATTCTATCATTTAGATTTTCATCATTAGAGAACAGAATTTAAATTCTGTAAACACATTAGTAATGTATTTATATAAATTTGTCGCTAATTAATGATGGTAAGTTAATTGATGTGTACATTTCATATATATTTTTATTGTAGTTTGACACACATTCTTATTGAGATATATACTATAAGCCTAGCTTTTGTATAAATATCTGTTTTGAAATATTTTGAAGTGAGAATCACTTTGATCAAATGTTTGCATTTTATATTTATATATATGTCGATGCAGTTGTCCATTTAATTTATATTATAGATAACATGGTGTGTGATGTCACACAGAAGATCATGTTATTGGTTCCTTATAAATTATAAATAGTAACTCACAACCAAGATGGATAGGGACAAACCATTGGAACGATTGTAGTGTAATTTGGTATTAGTCTGTCTTGACTATAAAATTACACTAGTACACTATGAGTGTATTGAGCAGGACCGTTTGAGGTTGTTCAATTTGTACTGACTACATAAAAGAACAGAACCTCTGTTATTATGGATGAGCATCCTCTTAATCCCGATATAATAACAAACACGTATACTTAGTATTTATTTCTTTAACTTATCAATGAGTGAGATTTATTCGTTAAATCAATAGGCCCGATGAGTTGGGAGATAGTATTATTTATATGGTGTGTTGTTGATTATAGTAGGAATCTGTGTTCTAATTATTTAGGTTGATAATGTCCCCTTGAGTAGCTCATAAGGATTATCATATAAACCCTGCAGGCGGACTTAATCCGGCATGATAATAAAGTTGAGTGGTACTACTCTTGGAATCAGATGTTAATTAATTGGGTTGTCAGTAACTCAATTAATTAATGGACATACGATATCTTAAACACAGGGAGATTAACACACTCATGATAAGAAGGAGTCCATATTGTAATATGGGATTGGTGCGGTAGTTCAATAATAACCCTTTAGTGGTATGAGTTATTATTGATGGACTTGAGTTGGGTGTTCGGACCGAACACAGGAAGCCCAAGCCCATCAGGAGGCCTAAACCAATTCCTCCTCTAGGTCCCTGTTGTAGTCTCTATATAAAGTCTCACATCCACCCATCCTTAACTTGGTTTGGGTTAACTTGGTTTGGCTTAACTTGGTTTGACTTAACTTGGTTTGGCTTAACTTGGTTTTAGTTTGATTTTAGAAAGGGAGATTTTTTCTAAACAGAATTATGTTATTTATTTTTCTTTATAATCGACGGCAAAGGTTATAAAAGGAGTAGGTGGTGCCCCCTAAAACCTAATTTTTCCACAAGCCTCCTCTTTTCCTTAGCTAGGGCTGGTGCCATTCCCCTTCTCCTTAGCTAAGGCCGGCGCCCCTCCCCTTATCCCTTGCTAGGGCCAGCGCCCCTCCTCCTTAGTGGCTGGCACCCCCTCCTCCTTGGTGGCCGACAGATTGGAGAAGAGGAAGAAGAAAATAATGAAGAAGATTAGAAGGTGCCCCATCCTAGAGCCTTCTTTTGTAACCGGCGGTTTGGAGAAATGAGAGGAAGGGTGGTTTTTGTCTTGGTAGATCATCGCCCACACGACGTCCAAGAAGAGGAGAGGAATATGACAGAAGATCGAGAGATCTTTAGCTACGAAGAAAGGTACAACTAGTTCTTTAATTCCGCTGCGTAATTTGTTAGTTTTCTTTGTATCATTTTTTGAAATACCAACACAAGAGACCAGCGATCTTGTACTTCGATCAAGGTGTGCTTTGATCATTCAAAAAATTGCTTGATTGATCAAACACATGATTGATCGAACATGCGGGTTGCTAGGAAAAGTTCTGCTCTTGTATAATTTTTTTGTACAGGGAAATTGAAACAGAATGGAATTCCAGCGCCTTTAAGTGGTATCAGAGCAAGTTTTCTGGTTTTGTGTGATTGATTTTTGGTTAAATTATGCACTGTTCATACATAAGTTTAGGCCGGATAATAGTAGGATGTGCTAGAAATATTAACTCTATGGTTACAGGCATCCTAGATCCAACTATTATGGATTTTTGTGTTTGTGTATGATTTGAACCCTCGGGCATGTCGAGTTTGTTTAATATGCATGATTGTAATAATTAAATGCAGTCGGTGGCTGTATTATTATTTTTTTTACATTTTGTTCGATCTAAATTACATGTAAATTTCTTTGTGGAATATAAGATCGATAAATGTAAATTTTTATTTCTTTTTATTGCGGCTTGTATCCTTGTTATGCATCGTACTATTTTGAGGACCAGAGGTACGACGGAGAAGGAAGCGAGATAGACACGATGGCTTGATCCATTGGCGGTATATTGGAGGATAGCGATGGATGAGGCCATATTAGCTATAAATTTTATTTTCATATTTATTGCCATTATATGTTGTTTTATGTGCTATGATACTGTTTTTATGTGCTGTTATGTGTGTGCATGTTAAAATTCCTCAATTTAAATAACTAAGTAGAAGAGAGGGATTATTTAAATAAATTCCACGGTCTCCATTACTGATTTGTAAGTGATGCATTCAAACTTGCGCGTTGACTTTAAGTGTCTTCCTCCATATTGGATGAGTTTGTTTGCGGGTCACTAGATCAAATTTTCTCTATGGATGATTATAAGAAATTATTTAGATTTTTGTGATCTTCTCCATCTAAAGGGGCACAATCCTAATTAATGGACTAAGTATCAAGTAATGGTATATACTTAGGCACATTTAATAGTATCCTCCCCATCGGAGTCACTGCTATTATTTGTGTGATCGAAGATGAACCAACTATTAATTTTATTTGTCATAAAGTTAGGTTGACAAGATAATAAAATTAATGGGTAAAACCTCCTCTTACAAATGTTTGAATTAGTATATGTCCACACTATCGTGGCATACGAAATTCACGGTATTTTGAGGCGTTGGTGAATTTAAATGATATTGTTTGAGTAATCAATATTATTTTAAATTCTAAAATTTTGACCAAATATTTTATTATGTGATTCTCAGGATTTCAAAATGTCTTTCAATCCTCTTGCTGCTATTTTAAAAGAAAACAAACTTAATGGTCCAAATTATATTGATTGAAAATGAAACTTGGACATTGTCTTAACTACTAAAGAATACAAGTTCGTACTTCTAGAGGTCTGTCCTAGCGTGCCTGATAATAATTCTAGTGAAGAGGAGATAGAGAGACATAGGAAATAGGTCAAGGCAGATGAGATGACATGGTGTTATATTTTGGCTTCTATGTCAAATGTGATGAAACATCAGTATCATACCCTACCCACTGCCTATGACATGATGCTCAATCTCAAGGAACTCTTCGGACACCAGAATCGGGTTCCCAGGCAGGAGGCCATGAGAAACTTAATGACGACCACCATGACTAAGGGGACATCCGTAAGGGATCATATCCTTAAGATGATGACTCATTTAAGTGAGATGGAAGTCCTTGGAGCTAAAATTGATGGGGAAATCCAGGTCGATATTGTTCTCCAAATGCTGCCCAAAAGTTTTGAGCAGTTCCACCTGAATTTCAACATGAACAAAAAGGTTTATTCGTTGGCTGAACTTCTGACAGAACTCCAAGCGGTAGAAGGACTATTTCGTCAAAATTCTCAAGTTCACATTGCTGAAAATGTTTCTTCTTCTAAGCCGAAAGGCGAAAAGAAGAAGAAGAAACAAGTTGGTTCGGCAAAAAAAGTGATTCGACCTCAAGAGACTGGGCCGCAGGGAGGTGTGAAGAAGCCGAAGGGCAAGTGCTTCACATGCAAGCAGTCTGGACATTGAAAGGTGGACTGTCCTCGCAAGAAGGAGAACAATAAAGGTATATCTTATTCATTGGTTGTTGAAATATGTTTAGTGGTGTTATCTACTGGTACCTGGTGTGTAGATATAGGAGCCACTGATCATGTCTACAATTCATTGCAGGGGTTCCAAGAAACCAGATGACTACATGAAGGGGAGATCACCGTCTACATGGGCAATGCTACGAGAGTGGCGGCTGTTGCAGTGGGAGATGTTTATTTATCTTTTGATAGGAATACAACTTTGATTTTAAAAAATTATCTTTATGTACCATGTTTTAGAAAGAACTTGATTTTAGTTTCTAAATTATTTATGGATGGATATTCTGTTTCTTTTGATGACAAAGTGGTTGTCAAGAAAAATAGGATGGTTATCTGTTCTGGTGCGTTGGTTGACAATTTGTATACTCTTAATCCAATTACTCCCACGATGCAACAAATGGAAATTAATAACATATTTTTTAATTCTAATAAGAGAAAGCAACCTTCAGAAATGAATCAAACATATCTTTGGCATCTAAGGTTGGGTCATATTAACTTGAGTAGGATTCAAAGGTTAATAGTCGATGGACCTTTGGGTTCATTGGTAGTGGAAAACTTTCTGACCTGCAAGTCTTACTTGGAAGGAAAAATGACCAAGAGGTCTTTTAAGGCAAAGGGGTATAGAGCCAAAGAAGTGTTGGAATTGGTTCATTCTGATTTGTGTGGGCCTATGACTATCCAGGCAAGAGGTGGTTTCGAATATTTTGTCTCTTTTATAGATAACTATTCAAGATATGGATACATTTACTTGAAGTGTTATAAGTCTGAGTGGTTTGATAAGTTCAAAGAGTACAAGATTGATGTGGAGAAACATCATGGTAAAAGTATCAAGACACTACGATCTGATTGTGGTGGAGAGTACCTCTTAGGAGAGTTTAGGAGTTACTTATCAGATGTCGGAATTCAATTCCAATTGTCTGCACCTGGTATACCCCAACAGAATGGTGTGACGGAATGAAGGAATAGGACTCTTAAAGAAATGGTTTGATCAATGATGTGTTATTCAAAATTACCAAATTTATTTTGGGGATATGTTCTGGAAACGACAGTGTACATTCTGAACTTGGTACCTTCTAAGTCAATACCCTCTACTCCCACAGAATTATGGAACGAGCATAAGCTTAGTTTGAAACACATTCGGATTTAGGGTAGTCTAGCACATGTGCTAAAGGGAGACGCTGATAAGTTGGAATCATGTACAGAAGTTCGCTTGTTCATCGGATATCCTAGAGGAACGAAAAGTGGTTTATTTTATAGTCCTAAATATCAGAAGGTCATTGTTAGCACAAATACCCGATTTTTAGAAGAGGACTATGTAAAGAACCACAAGCCCATGAGTAAAATTGTTCTTGAGGAAATAAGAGAGGACACTTCTACTTTAGTACCAACGGTACAAGATGAGATACCACAAGTAATTGCAACACGTGTCACAAATGATGCACAATTATAGGTAGTGCCTTGTCGTAGTGGGAGAGTTGTTAAACAACCTTAAAGAATCATGTTTTTGGGAGAGTATTCGAACTTGATCCCTATTAAACATGAAGCTGATCTCTGGACATATGATGAAACACTCCAAGATAAAAATGCAGCATCTTGGCAAAGTGCAATGGACTCTAATATAAAATCTATGCATTCTAATCAGGTCTGGGAGCTTCTAAAACCACTAAATGGTGTAAAATTCAGTGTCCGGATGAGTCTTGTGTATATACGAAAAGTGACGGAAACGTGGTGATATTTCTTGTACTATACATAGATGACATTTTACTCATTGGCAACAATGTCAAAGTGTTGTCAGACGTAAGGGTATGAATGTCTAAGCAGTTTGATATGAAGGACTTGGGAGAATGTGGACATATTCTTGGGATCAAAGTAATAAAGGATCGCAAGAAAAGGATGCTGTGCTTATCCCGAGCTTCATACATTGATACTATCCTAGCTCATTTTAGCATGCAAAACTCCAAGAAATGTTTTCTACCTTTTCGGCCTGGAGTACCTTTATCTAAAGAGATGTGTCCTAATACATCAAAGGAGATAGAGGAGATGAAGGTAGTTCCTTATGCTTCGGCTGTAGGAAGTCTAATGTATGCGATGCTATGTACGAGACCGGATATCTGTTTTGTTGTGGGCATGGTTAGCAGATATCAAAGTAACCTAGGACCGGGACATTGGATTGCCGTAAAACATATATTAAAGTACCTGAAAAGGACTAGAGATTATATGCTGGTTTACCAGGTAGATGATTTGCTCCCTGTGGGTTACACGGATTTGGACTTCCAATCATATAGGGACAGTAGTAAATCAACCTCGGGGTATGTGTTTACTTTGGGAGGTGGAGCCAAAACATGGAGGAGTGTTAAGCAGAAATGTGTTTCAGACTCCACCATGGAAGCTGAGTATATGGCAACCTCTGAGGAAGCTAAAGAAGTTGTATAGCTCAGAAACTTCTTGATGAACTTAGATGTGGTTCCTGGTTTGCCCAAAGTTATCACAATTTATTGTGATAATAGTGATGCAGTAGCAAACTCGAAAGAACCACGAGCCCATAAGGCAAGTAAATACATTAAGCGCAAGTACCACCTGATACGAGACATCATAAAATGAGGAGAGGTTATTTTCGCCAAAATTACATCAGTAGATAACCTGAAAGATGTAATACCCACTAAGCTTGTAAGATAAATATATGAAGGTGGGATTTTGCCTTAGAAAAATAATAGGAAGTGAGTTGAGGCAAAAAGGAATAAAATGAAATAAAAAGAAGTGAAGGTCAAAAATTGAACCTTGAACCTCTTATATTATAATTCATAGAATTAATTAGTAGAAACCAATTGGGATAGAGAGAAGATATTGATGGCAAAGGAGGGAAACTCATGATAAAGGTAAGAGTAAAAGCTAGCCAAAAGAAAACAAGAAAAGAGCAAGAGAAAGGCAACTTGCCTTCCTCCCTTTCTCTCCCTCTTTCTCTCTTCTCTTGCCGAAAATAAAAGAGGTTAATTAAGGGGATTCATTCCCCCTTATTTCACCATGAATGATGAGGATAAATAAATAAATAAAAATAAAAAGAAATAGAAAAAAAAAGGCTAAGGGAGAAGGAAAGCAAAAACCAAGTTTTCTACCTCTTCCCCCTTAACATAAAAGAGAATATGTAAAGGGAAAATTCTATTTTCTCTCATTCTTCCTCTTCCTCACCGAGAACACCACAGTCCCCTCTCCTCCATCTTCGGCCCCAAAGCCAAGTTTTCCCCTAAGAAAGCCTAAGATACAAGGAGGACTTAGCAAAGGAATCAAGGGAAAGGAACTAGAAGAAGAGACTACTTCTTCTTCACCATACCTTAGATCCACAAGCGAAAAGGATGTAAGCTTCCCCTCACCTGTGGTACAAGGCGTTTTAAGTGTTTTTCGGATTTTATGAAGATTTTAAAACCTAGAAACAAGTTTGAGAAAATTCGGCCAAGAAGGGCTTTCAAAAATCTAATGATGTTTAAACTAGTCTTCACTACATGATAGATTTTTCTATGCTATGTAGAAGGGTTCTTCTTCATGCTTTTATACCTATATGATGCTTGATCAGAGGAGTACTGAACCCTAGAATTTCGGCCAAAAATATTCTTAAGAGGCTAGGGAAATTTATTGTTTTACCCAACTAGTACAAGGGTCTCCCTATGAAATATTAAGGATCATGTATTAGTTTTCTTCCTTAGAAGATATTTTGAAACTAAAAGAAAACCCACTCATGTGATTCGGTCAAGAAAGGGTTTAGGGTTAGGAAGACCTTTAAATTTAAATAACCATGCTCATGTGATAGAATACAAAGATATTAAAGGATTTGTATGCTTGAATATTGCTAGAATTTCATGAACTCCTTCTTAGGGTTTTTCGGCCATGATGAGATGGATAGCTTAGAAAAGCTTAAACAAAATTTTAATATGCTCAAGACCTCTGTGCTGTTTAGATATGAAAGTTGTTTAATGCCCTCATGCTTAATTAGGGTGTAGAAAAATTAGTTGCACGACATATAACATGTATGACTACAAGGGGTCCTAGCTTATTCATGAACCAATTTGTATATATGTTTCTTAGTAACTTTTGCCATGAAACTTACTTAGGTTTTTCATGCTTTAGGCCACTTAAGAACCTAGCTAAAGAATGGTAGGTTTCGGCCATGAGAAAAAAATAAAAGAAAAAGAGAAAAAGAAACCTAGAAAGCCTAAGACACAATTCATATGTATACTCATTATGCTTGTCTTTACATATGCTATGAAACTCGTATGACTTCATATGTTTTTATGTTATTTGAAGCAAGTTTAAACACTGATGAGTTCCTATGATAGGATAATCACAAGATACACCCTTATGCTTAATATGTATGCTTGTGATTTATGACTTATGATATGATATGCATGCTTTTATGATATGATATGCTTTGTGCTAAAAATATGCATGCTTATGTTATGATATGTGGTTAAATTATGCATGCTTTAATGCTATGTTTAGTGCTTAAAATATGCATGCTTTCATGATATGCTATGTGGTTAAATCATGCATGCTTGATGATATGCTTTATGCTTAAGATATGCATGTTTTTATGATCTATGCCTAAGTGATGCATATTGTTATGACATGATGTATGCCTAAGTGATGCATGCCTTTATGATGTGATGTATGCCTAAGTGATGCATACCTTTATGACATGATGTATGCCTAAGTGATGCATACCTTATGATATGATGTATGCCTAAGTGATGCATACTTTTATGACATGATGTATGCCTAAGTGATGCATACCTTTTTGATATGATGTGTGCCTAAGTGATGCATGCTTTTATGATACATGATATGTATGACATGTACTTTACTTTATGTGTGAGTGGCTTGTACCAAGGGTGGGCTCCATAAGCGCCCCGGGGACTAAGGACCTCGTTAGGGATGGGCTCCTAAGTGCCCCTAGGACTAAGGGCCTAGTATGTTTGCCTCGTAGGGTTCAAGACTTGCTACCTTGGACCTACAAGGTTGCGCGCAATATGTAAGTGGTACATAGCCGGGATCCCCCTTATGTTGAGATTACTTTCAAGTATATATATGTAAAAGAAAATGGTTTTAAAGATCATGAGACATACACATGTTTTTCGGATACATGTTTTCCAAAATCATATTGCATACACCTTATGATTATGCTATGTTTCATGCTATGTTTCATGCTATGCTCTTGATTATGATATGCCATGATAAGGTATGATTATGTTATGTTCATGCTATACCTTATAGACATGTTTCGGCCATGGATATGTTGATGCTTGATATATAGATTTCGGCCATGGATATGATGATGCTTTGATGTACATGTTCGGCCATAGTTATGATGATTTGATATACATGTTCGGCCATAGTTATGATGCTTTGATTTACATGTTTCGGCTATGCTTTGATATACCATGATACTTGGTTGTTATGCCATGTCTAGCTATGTTTTATGCAATGCACTAGGTATATGTTTCGGCCATGATGATGTTTGATATGCCATGACTAGTGGTGATTATATTATGATGCGTGATATGCTTGAATAGAATGCTAGGTTATGCCATGATTAGTTGAGATTATGACTTGTTGATACATTCTTGATTATGTGCTGATTTTTGGTTTTAGTGAGTAGGAAAGGAACTTACTGAGCCATGAGTGCTCATAGCTTACTTTCCTTGTACCACAGATAAAGGAAAAAGCTGGATGAGTTAAAGGAGCAGCAGGAGGGGCAACGAAGATGTGTGTGGCGGTGGCTAGGCAACTAATTAAGAACCTGCTTTAAAACCTTTAAGAACTATGCTTTGGTTTTGTGAAATGTAATACACTATTGGTGACTTGATGTTAAGTTTTTATTGATTTTGTTATCATGATATGAAACCATGTTAGTGTAGTTCGGTTTGAAATAAGTTAAGAAAAATAATTTTTAAGTCTTCCGCTGTAATACGTACGTAGAGTATCGTAGCCCCGTCCCTTAGGGTTAACAGGGAGGGTGGGCGTTACAGGTTGGTATCAGAGCCAAAGTTTATTGTCAGCTCACTACACACACATCAAGCCTCCTACCTGCCGCTCCAAGTAAGAATGTTTATGCTAAATTTACTTGTTATATGCTTATGTTTAATTTTCTTGTTATATGCTTATGCTTAATTTTCATGATTATATAACTTATGCTTCATTTTCTTTACTACATTGCTTATGCTTTATTTCCTTATGTTACATTGTTTGTCATTATATTCCTTATCTTTCCTTATGTTGTTTATGCTTTAGTTTCATGTTCTACTTGCTTATGCTTTATTCTATACTTTTAATTATAAATTAGATTAAGATTACATATTGGTAGGTTAGGAATAATACCAGAACAAATAGATAGAAACAAAACAATAGGTTAGATTGGCTAAAATTGATAACCACTTACATTAGTCTATTTCTTTTAGATAAACATGGTTAGGACACGCAATGCCCGAACTGGAGGGACAGCGACTCCACCAGATCTGACGCAGGTAGTCGTAGACCTCTAGCATCAGATCGCAGAACAACAACAGCTGATCACTACCTTAATGGGTCAGCAAGGCAACCCAGTTACCCCAAGTGCCCCTGGCAGCCCCTACTCCGATGGTCCGACAAGAGGCCTACCTAATTCAGTGGCAAAGGCTTAAGCCGGAAGCATTCTCGGGAAACTGTGAACCATGGGATGCGCAAGCCTGGCTCAAAACTGTGGAGAACATAATGGAACTATTGGATTGGCCTGAACACGAGAAGGTCAAATGCGCGTCGTTCTATCTTACCGGAGATGCCCGGATGTGGTGGGACAGAGTAAAGGCGAAAAGACAAGTAAACCAAATGCAGTGGACAGATTTTGAGATAGAGTTCTTAGAAGAATTCTTCCATATGCAAGTGACCAACAAGCACTATGACGAGTTCACTGAGTTCCGACAAGGTGATCTGTCAGTTAATGAAGCCGTCAAGAGGTTCAACCGCCTAGCCCGATTGTGCCGAAAAAGAAAGGGTCCGGTTAATGTTAAAAATGCTCCGACCCGAGATAGCTCTGAACGTAGCCGACGGAGTTAATAGACCGCAGACTGCAGAGGAGCTAGTCAGCAGTGCCCTGATTACCGAGCACTATCAGGAAGCAATGAACAAGGGCAAGAACCAAGCACTGACCGGAGCACAAAAATCGCACAATACCAGAACCGACTGGAAAGGAAACTCAGGTGGAAAGAGGAAACAGTGGAATAAAACAAAAGGTGGTCCAGCCAATAAGCAGACCAAGTACCCTCAGTGTGCCACATGTGGGAAGATGCATTCGGGAGTATGTCGTCTGAGCACCAGAAAGTGCTACAATTGCGGAAAGGAAGGTCATTTGATAAGAGATTGCCCTACCCAGCTTCAAACACCACCTTCGCAGAACTTCCAGAACAGGAGTGCCCCCGCACAGCTTCACCAGATGCAAGCTGCCATAGAAGGGACTTCAATCAGCTAAGAAAGATCGGAGGCCCCTCCCACTATGACCAATGCCAGAGTCTACTCTCTTACCAAGGAAGACGTGGCGAATGCTTCTACTGTTGTCACAGGTCAGCTACTTATTTACAATCAGTATGCTGTAGTATTATTTGATACCGGGGCAACACACTCGTTCGTCTCAACGCCTTTTATGAAGAAGCTAGATATACCACTTCGAACTCTAGAGGACACGTTCTTAACAACCTTACCATCCGGGGAGATTATGCCATCGGACTATATGCTGCAAGCAGTACTTATTCGGATCGCAAACAGAGAACTCTACTGCAATCTGATAGTACTTGATATGCAGGATTATGACATAATTTTGGGCATGGATTTCCTTAGTAAGTACGGCGCATCAATCGAGTGCCGCAAAAGAAAAGTGATTTTCCGACCCGAAAATGAACCAGAGTTTGAATTTCACGGAGAATCAAAAGGAACGGAGAAGTTATTGTCATCTATTAAAGCACAAAAGATGTTAGATAAAGGATGTATGGGGTTTCTAGCACAAGTGGTTGATACCAATCAAATCAAAGATCCAAAGTTAGAAGATGTCAGAGTAGTATGCAACTATCCAAAAGTATTTCCAGATGAACTACCAGGGTTGGCCCCTGACAGAGAGATAGAATTCGGAATCGAATTGATTCCTGGTACTCAGCCGATTTCAAAAGCACCTTATCGTATGGCTTCGGCTGAATTAAAGGAACTTCAGGAACAGTTATCCGAATTACTCAACAAGGGACTTATTCGTCCTAGTCACTCTCCATGGGGAGCTCCAGTGCTATTCGTAAAGAAGAAGGATGGGTCTATGCGAATGTGTATAGACTACCGAGCGCTGAATAATGTGACGATCAAGAATCGGTACCCACTTCCACGGATCGATGATCTGTTCGATCAACTGAAGGGTGCGACCATTTTCTCAAAAATAGATTTACGATCCGGTTATCATCAAGTGAAGGTGAAACCAGATGATATACCGAAAACATCATTTCAAACTCGGTATGGACATTATGAGTTCATAGTTATGCCTTTTGGAGTAACCAACGCTCCTGCAGTATTTATGGACCTGATGAATCGAGTATTTACGGCATATCTTGATAAATTTGTAATTGTCTTCATTGATGATATACTTATCTACTCAAGAACCCCAGAAGAACATGCTGAACACCTGAATACTGTACTACAGATCCTTCAAGAGAAACAACTATATGCAAAATTCTCCAAATGCGAGTTTTGGCTTGACCGGGTAATATTTCTAGGTCATGTCATCTCCAAAGATGGAGTTATGGTGGATCCAAGTAAAATCGAAGCTGTAAATAACTGGAACCGACCAAAGATTGCCAGCGAAGTCAGGAGTTTTCTTGGACTAGCAGGTTATTACAGGAAATTCGTAGAGAATTTCTCTAAAATCGCAGCCCCTATGACAACCCTCACCAAGAAAAATACCAAGTATGAATGGACAGAAGCTTGCGAGAAGAGTTTCGCGGAATTAAAAAGGAGACTGACCAGTGCTCCGATTCTTACTCTTCCGGAAACCAACAAAGGCTTCGATATGTACAGCGATGCTTCCATCACAGGACTTGGAGCTGTACTCATGCAAGATGGCAAAGTCATTGCCTACGCTTCAAGACAACTTAAAGAGCATGAGAAGAATTATCCCATTCATGACTTAGAACTAGCAGCCGTGGTCTTCGCTCTCAAAATATGGAGACATTATTTATATGGAGCTCAGTGTAAGATTTATACCGACCATCAGAGTCTGAAATATTTCTTCACGCAAAAAGACCTGAATATGAGGCAACGCCGATGGCTCGAATTAGTTAAAGATTATGACTGCGAGATTCTTTATCACCCCGGAAAAGCGAACAAAGTGGCCGATGCACTCAGCCGAAAGTTCAGTGCCACCTGATGCAACTATTTTAAAGTTCGAGGATGAACTTTTTATGAGGTACGGGGTACTGTAATACCCACTAAGCTTGTAAGATAAATATATGAAGGTGGGATTTTGCCTTAGAAAAATAATAGGAAGTGAGTTAAGGCAAAAAGGAATAAAATGAAATAAAAAGAAGTGAAGGTCAAGGATTGAACCTTGAACCTCTTATATTATAATTCATAGAATTAATTAGTAGAAACCAATTGGGATAGAGAGAAGATATTGATGGCAAAGGAGGGAAACTCATGATAAAGGTAAGAGTAAAAGCTAGCCAAAAGAAAACAAGAAAAGAGCAAGAGAAAGGCAATTTGCCTTCCTCCCTTTCTCTCCCTCCTTCTCTCTTCTCTTGCCGAAAATAAAAGAGGTTAATTAAGGGGATTCATTCCCCCTTATTTCACCATGAATGATGAGGATAAATAAATAAATAAAAATAAAAAGAAATAGAAAAAAAAAGGCTAAGGGAGAAGGAAAGCAAAAACCAAGTTTTCTACCTCTTCCCCCTTAACATAAAAGAGAATATGTAAAGGGAAAATTCTATTTTCTCTCATTCTTCCTCTTCCTCACCGAGAACACCACAGTCCCCTCTCCTCCATCTTCGGCCCCAAAGTCAAGTTTTCCCCTAAGAAAGCCTAAGATACAAGGAGGACTTAGCAAAGGAATCAAGGGAAAGGAACTAGAAGAAGAGACTACTTCTTCTTCACCATACCTTAGATCCACAAGCGAAAAGGATGTAAGCTTCCCCTCACCTGTGGTACAAGGTGTTTTAAGTGTTTTTCGGATTTTATGAAGATTTTAAAACCTAGAAACAAGTTTGAGAAAATTCGGCCAAGAAGGGCTTTCAAAAATCTAATGATGTTTAAACTAGTCTTCACTACATGATAGATTTTTCTATGCTATGTAGAAGGGTTCTTCTTCATGCTTTTATACCTATATGATGCTTGATCAGAGGAGTACTGAACCCTTGAATTTCGGCCAAAAATATTCTTAAGAGGCTAGGGAAATTTATTGTTTTACCCAACTAGTACAAGGGTCTCCCTATGAAATATTAAGGATCATGTATTAGTTTTCTTCCTTAGAAGATATTTTGAAACTAAAAGAAAACCCACTCATGTGATTCGGTCAAGAAAGGGTTTAGGGTTAGGAAGACCTTTAAATTTAAATAACCATGCTCATGTGATAGAATACAAAGATCTTAAAGGATTTGTATGCTTGAATATTGCTAGAATTTCATGAACTCCTTAGGGTTTTTCGGCCATGATGAGATGGATAGCTTAGAAAAGCTTAAACAAAATTTTAATATGCTCAAGACCTCTGTGCTGTTTAGATATGAAAGTTGTTTAATGCCCTCATGCTTAATTAGGGTGTAGAAAAATTAGTTGCACGACATATAACATGTATGACTACAAGGGGTCCTAGCTTATTCATGAACCAATTTGTATATATGTTTCTTAGTAACTTTTGCCATGAAACTTACTTAGGTTTTTCATGCTTTAGGCCACTTAAGAACCTAGCTAAATAATGTTAGGTTTCGGCCATGAGAAAAAAATAAAAGAAAAAGAGAAAAAGAAACCTAGAAAGCCTAAGACACAATTCATATGTATACTCATTATGCTTGTCTTTACATATGCTATGAAACTCGTATGACTTCATATGTTTTTATGTTATTTGAATCAAGTTTAAACACTGATGAGTTTCGGCCAAGTAGGGTTTAAATGACCTAGAGGCCTTAGAATTTAAACCAAAGGTGTTAAAATGCTTCTTATGAAAATATGATAACCTATTGCTTGTGTCACATGCTTGTATAATTTTTCCATGACCTAAATGGACCATTGTAAGTCTCGGCCATGAAGGTTTAGATGCCCTAGGGACCCTAGGACTTAAATTAAATATGCTCATGTCACTCTACATGAAATATGATAAGTAGAAAGCCAAGGTTCAATTGCTATATGTTGTTTTATGACCTAAAATGATGCTAGGGTATGTTTCGGCCATAACTATTGTATGATGCCTTGTATGAATTTATACATAAGTTTAATCCAAGTTCACATGCTTGTATGCTTGTTTGTAGCCCTAATGAGAACTTGTTAAATTTCGGCCATGACATATGTTAAGGGCTTAAAGAACTTAGGAACTAATTCAAATGTGTCAAATGTGTTTACCTTGTTCCTTGGTAAAAATGTTATAAATATGATTTAAAGTTGTCCATGCTTTTATGTCATATGGAACCTTGTTTCACACCTTAAGGTTTCGGCCACATGAAATTAGGGACTTGAAGAACTTAGAAACTAAGTTAATCATGTTTATAATGCTTCCTATGAAAATGTTATGATGATAATTTAGGTGCCATATGCTTGGATGTTGTGTTTAACCTAAATTAAGCTCTAAAGGGGTTTCGGCCACAAGGGTTTAGGAAGCTTAGAACCAAGATGAATATGATACCATGTTTCCTATGATAGGATAATCACAAGATACACCCTTATGCTTAATATGTATGCTTGTGATTTATGACTTATGATATGATATGCATGCTTTTATGATATGATATGCTTTGTGCTAAAAATATGCATGCTTATGTTATGATATGTGGTTAAATTACGCATGCTTTAATGCTATGTTTAGTGCTTAAAATATGCATGCTTTCATGATATGCTATGTGGTTAAATCATGCATGCTTGATGATATGCTTTATGCTTAAGATATGCATGTTTTTATGATCTATGCCTAAGTGATGCATATTGTTATGACATGATGTATGCCTAAGTGATGCATGCCTTTATGATGTGATGTATGCCTAAGTGATGCATACCTTTATGACATGATGTATGCCTAAGTGATGCATACCTTATGATATGATGTATGCCTAAGTGATGCATACTTTTATGACATGATGTATGCCTAAGTGATGCATACCTTTTTGATATGATGTGTGCCTAAGTGATGCATGCTTTTATGATACATGATATGTATGACATGTACTTTACTTTATGTGTGAGTGGCTTGTACCAAGGGTGGGCTCCATAAGCGCCCCGGGGACTAAGGACCTCGTTAGGGATGGACTCCTAAGTGCCCCTAGGACTAAGGGCCTAGTATGTTTGCCTCGTAGGGTTCAAGACTTGCTACCTTGGACCTACAAGGTTGCGCGCAATATGTAAGTGGTACATAGCCGGGATCCCCCTTATGTTGAGATTACTTTCAAGTATATATGTAAAAGAAAATGGTTTTAAAGATCATGAGACATACACATGTTTTTCGGATACATGTTTTCCAAAATCATATTGCATACACCTTATGATTATGCTATGTTTCATGCTATGCTCTTGATTATGATATGCCATGATAAGGTATGATTATGTTATGTTCATGCTATACCTTATAGACATGTTTCGGCCATGGATATGTTGATGCTTGATATATAGATTTCGGCCATGGATATGATGATGCTTTGATGTACATGTTCGGCCATAGTTATGATGCTTTGATATACATGTTCGGCCATAGTTATGATGCTTTGATTTACATGTTTCGGCCATGCTTTGATATACCATGATACTTGGTTGTTATGCCATGTCTAGCTATGTTTTATGCAATGCACTAGGTATATGTTTCGGCCATGATGATGTTTGATATGCCATGACTAGTGGTGATTATATTATGATGCGTGATATGCTTGAATAGAATGCTAGGTTATGCCATGATTAGTTGAGATTATGACTTGTTGATACATTCTTGATTATGTGCTGATTTTTGGTTTTAGTGAGTAGGAAAGGAACTTACTGAGCCATGAGTGCTCATAGCTTACTTTCCTTGTACCACAGATAAAGGAAAAAGCTGGATGAGTTAAAGGAGCAGCAGGAGGGGCAACGAAGATGTGTGTGGCAGTGGCTAGGCAACTAATTAAGAACCTGCTTTAAAACCATTAAGAACTATGCTTTGGTTTTGTGAAATGTAATACACTATTGGTGACTTGATGTTAAGTTTTTATTGATTTTGTTATCATGATATGAAACCATGTTAGTGTAGTTCGGTTTGAAATAAGTTAAGAAAAATAATTTTTAAGTCTTCCGCTGTAATACGTACGTAGAGTATCGTAGCCCCGTCCCTTAGGGTTAGCAGGGAGGGCGGGCGTTACAGCAGATCCTTTCACTAAGGCCCTTCCAGCGAGAGCTTTTGATAGACATGTTGAGGGGATGGAAATAAGATGTATGACAGCATTTATGACAGCATAGTCTTTTAGTATAAGTGGGAGATTGTTGGGATGTATACTATAAGCCTAGCTTTTGTATGAATATCTATTTTGAAATATTTTGAAATGAGAATGACTTTGGTCAAATGTTTGCATTTTATATTTTTATATATGTCGATGCAGTTATCTATTTAATTTATATTATAGATAACATGGTGTGTGGTGCCACACAGAAGATCATGTTATCAGTTCTTTATAAATTATAACTAGTAGATAGCTTACAACCAAGATGGATAGGGACAAACCATTAGAACGGTTGTAGTGTAATTTGGTATTAGTCTGTCTTGACTATAAAATTATACTAGTACACTATGAGCGTATTGAGCAGGACCGTTTGAGGTTGTTTGATTTGTACTGACTATATAAAAGGATAGAACCTCTGTTATTATGGATGTGCATCCTCTTAATCCCGATATAATAACAAGCATGTATACTTAGTATTTATTTCTTTAACTTATCAATGAGTGAGATTTATTTGTTAAATCAATAGGCCCGATGAGTTGAGGGATAGTATTATTTATATGGTGTGTTGTTGATTATAGAAGGAATCTGTGTCCTAATTATTTAGGTTGATGATGCCCCCTTGAGTAGCTCATAAGGATTATCATGTAAATCCTGCAGGTGGACTTAATCCAGAATGATAATAAAGTTGAGTGGTACTACTCTTGGAATCAGATGTTAATTAATTGGGTTGTCAGTAACTCAATTAATTAACAGACATACGATATCTTAAACATAGGGAGATTAACGTACTCATGATAAGAAGGAGCCCATATTGTGATATGGGATTGGTGCGATAGTTCAATAATAACCCTTTAGTGGTATGGGTTATTATTGATGGACTTGAGATGAGTGTTCGGGCTGAACACAGGAAGCCCAAGCCCATCAGGAGGCTTAAACAAATTCCTCCTCTAGGTCCCTGTTGTAGCCTCTATATAAAGCCTCGCATCCACCCATCCTTAACTTGGTTTGGTTTAACTTGGTTTGGCTTAACTTGGTTTTGGTTTGGTTTTAGAAAGGGAGATTTTTTCTAAACAGAATTCTGTTATTTTTATTTCTTTGTAACTGACGACAAAGGTTATAAAAGGAGTAGGTGGTGCCCCCTAAAACCTAATTTTTCCACTAGCCTCCTCTTTTCCTTAGCTAGGGTCAGCACCATTCCCCTTCTCCTTAGCTAGGGCCGACGCCCCTCCCCTTCGCTCTTGCTAGGGCCGGCACCCCCCTCATCCTTGGTGCTGTTGCCCCTCCTCCTTGGTGGCCGGCGCCCCCTCCTCCTTGGTGGTCGGCGGATTGAAGAAGAGGAAGAAGAGGAAGAAGAAAAGAAGGAAGAAGATTAGAAGGTGCCCCATCCTAGAGCCTTCTTTTGTAACTAGCGGTTTGGAGAAATGAGAGGAAGGGTGGTTTTTGTCTTGGTAGATCGTCGTCCACACGACGTCCAAGAAAAGGAGAGGAATATGGTAGAAGATCAAGAGGTCTTTAGCTACAAAGAAAGGTACAATTAGTTCTTTAATTCCGCTGCGTAATTAGTTAGTTTTCTTTGTATCATTTTTTGGAATACCAACACAAGAGGCTAACGATCTTGTACTTCGATCAAGGTGTGCTTTGATCATTCAAGAAATTGCTTGATTGATCAAACACATGATTGATCGAACATGCGAGGTGCTAGAAAAAGTTCTGTTCTTGTATAATTTTTTTGTACAGGGAAATTAAAACAGAACGAAATTCCAGCGCCTTCAATTCTATCCCATTTCACATGCATATATTTTATGTTTTCATCTTTGTGTACTTCTTTTTATTACTTTTAGTTCAGAGAATTGCTCTTTGCATATTTTTATTGACAGGGACGTGAATTAGAGCGAATCGGAAGAAGGAGATCAAGAAATAAAGCTAGACACCGATGCCCATGCCTTGCTTAGCTTGCTAGCCACGACTGCCCATGCGCAAGGCTACATGCCATGCCTGACTCTGCTACTCTACCACGAATAGTGTATGCTTAGCAACATGAGTAGTGCCCCATTTGAGTTCTTAACTACGGGTGGCCATGCCTAATGACATGACCTATGCTCGGCTTTGCCTCCTTACCACAAGTGCCTATGGCCAGCGACATAGGTCGTGGCCATAAGATCTACTCCTCAATGCCTGACATAGGCTCCTGTGCCAGTAGCATGGTCCATGTCACGCAACCATCTTCAACGCCTATATAAGGGACTCACCTAATTAAATTGGAAATCTTTGGTTGGGGGGGGGGCCATCCCTTTCCATGGAGAAGGTCTCCCCCTCTAGGGGAACCCTAGAGCTTCCATATTTGTTGATATGTCCACCTTCGGAGAAAGAAGTATCCCAAAGACACCGACAAACTCTTCAATAAGCATTTCTTTTTCTCCTTTCTTAGATTTGGGGTTGTAAGTCTGCTTTATTTTGTGTATTTAGTTTGTAAATCCTTCACAATGGAGTAGATCTCCATATCTAGGATTTAGAAAGTAGTTATAATATGATGTGATGTATGAACTATGTATTTAGATATTTTCTTATGCTATAATATGTTTATTGACATATTTTATATGTGTTATGCCTTGTATGTGTTTGCTAAAATGTGTGTGAAGTTAACTCATGTAGATGTAGAGTTTTGTTTATCGTATATAGGAGGGGCTTTAGATTGTATGACCGGGAACTCTGTGACAGAGGGTATCCTTACTTTCTATGGCATTTCCTTAAAAATTGAGGGCAATTCTCTACAAGGGAAGCTAATTAGAGTTTGAGAGTTTTTTTTTTCCCAAATTAACGTTAGGAAGTGACTTGTATAATCTAGTAATTGTATGACCGGGGGACCCTAGAGTATCCCTTTAATCAGAATTTCTAGGTTACCTCTTCTACTTAATTGTATTAATCTACTGTTAGGAAATAAATCAAATAACTCTAGTGATTGTATGATCGGGGGCCCTAGGGTAATCATTTAACTAAACTTTCTAGAGTTACTTCTTTACTTAATGGTGTTAGAACATGGGTAAACTCTTCGGTGCGACTTTCACAGGGTTGTGCTGGACTTTAATTAGATACTCTATAAGAATGTAAGCATGGAGTTAGGTAGATAAACAATGCATAAGAATATTAACTAACATCATAATGAAACTAAAATCCTAGATTCATCCTCAAATCCAACTTCACCTTCGCCCTTCGTTCACTTGCACTCCCTCTCTACTCTTTCTCTCTCTCTCTTCTCTTAATCTCTCTCTCTCTTCTCAAGCATTAGTGACCGAACCACCTTCCGATTATCTAGATAATTCACTGTATGAAGTTAATTAGTACTTAGTCAATAGTTCCCGTGGATCAATATTTTTATTACTTGGTGACATAGCTTTGAACTTGCGGCCACACACCAAGTTTTTGGTGCCGTTGTTGGAGACGATTTTGATTAACATTATTTCATTATCATATAAGTTAATCTAGACTTATTAATAGATTTTTTTATTTACTTGTTTGTTTTTATTTATTTATTTCCTTTCTTACAATCTAAATTCTACATTCAATTTTTCTAATAATTCTATTTTTATAAGATATAGTGAGCACTAACATGTCAAGCAGACCTTTAGGAGAATTTTTCACACCATTTTCGTAAGATTCAGATCTCCTATTGTGCAACCTCAGATTGAAACAGACAACTTTCAACTAGACCAAGAATTAATCATTATGATATAAGGTCACAAATTTAGAGGAGAAATTTCAAAGAATTCATACTTGCACCTTGAGGTATTTCTTGAATATTGAAACATGGTGAACTATGAAGGAGTTTCAGCAAGTGGCATTCAGTTGATTGTATTCCCTTTCAGTATCAAGGAAAAAGTAAGGACTTGATTTTATTCTCTCCCTCCACAAAGCATAACAAGTTGGGAATAATTGGAGCAGCGATTTCTAAATCAAATTTTCCCTCCAAGAGGAACATTGTACATCAGGAATTACATCATAAATTTTGTTTAGGCAAATGGAGAATTACTATTTGAAGCATGAGATAGATTAAAGGTTTATTAAGATAGTGTCCTCATCACGATTTGAAAAGATGGCTGACGGTGCATATATTCTACATTGGGATTTCTTTTTTGAGTAAGAGGTTTTTTGGATACAACTATAGGAGGTTCTTTGATGAATAAAAGTTTGGATGAAGCTTATACATTAATTGATCTACTGATAATGAACCTCAAGGAATGGTCAAGTGAAAATTTAATGACATCTTCCAAGAGAATTCAAAAAGTGTGAGCCATGAATGTAAGTTTGCCTACTGAATAAGATGCAATACAACCACCCAAGAGCTTTGAAAATCATGAGTCACAGAATGAGAGGTTCAAACAATTAGAGGCTAAGTTAGAAATCTTGACTTCAAAATTGTTTAAACAATGCCTCCCTCTCACCCAACCAAAGTCTAGTGAATATCGCAATGCTTTCAAGATGTGAAGTAGCAAGATTCTTAAAGAACTTTTGGAGAGTGCTTGGTATAGAAATAAGGAGAATTGCATAAGATAATTATAAAAAACTCTGCTTATGATGAGCTAGTCATGGTTGGTCCCAAGCCCAGATAAAGGATGATGGTTACGTAGGTTGTCAGCCAGTGTTAAAATTATGACAAATGTTCAATGAATTAATCCATTAAACTATTATGCTAATGCTAGTTTGTTCCCCAGAAGAAAAACATTGTAAGGTCTGACTGTAATGTCTCGGCAAAGGTTGCTACATCTCCAAGAACTCAGGTGTAGTTCTAAATATACAAGAATTCATGTTGTAGGGTCCGATTGTAACGTAACGACAAGGATTGCTACATCTCCATGAGAACTTGGGTGTAGTGTTAAATAGATAAAAGTTCTCACACTATAGGTTAGATAAGAATAAATATGATAGGAAAACTAATAGTCTATAAATTTGGAATATAAAACATAGGAACTTTCACTGATAAATCAATGGAGGTAGTATATACGATGATTAGGAGAAAAATTAGTATTTTGTGTGTACAAGAGACAAAATGGGTAGGCGAGAAGGCAAAGATGATAGAGAACTCAAGTTTTAAGTTATGGTACAAAGAAAAGAGTAAAGCAAGAAATGGAGTGAGTATTGTTGTAGATAGTTGGTTAAAGGATAAAGTTGTAGGAGTAGTTATAAAAGGGGACCAAATTATAGATCTTAAGATAATAGCGGTGAAAGAAACTAAGAACATAATTACCATATATACACCGTAAGTAGGATTAGATGAAGCTACCAAATCAAGGTTTTGGGACGACTTAGATGAAGTATTATAAAACATTCTATTGAATGAAATGATTTTAATAGGAGGTGATCTAAATGGGCATGTGAGAGTGAAAAATGAGGAACATAAGAGGGTACATGGGAGTTATTGGTTTGAAAAGAGAAATAAAAAAAAGGAAAAACTATATTTAATTTTATGATAGCATATGACCTTATATTATCTAATATATTTTTTTAAGAAAAGAGAAGAGCACTTAGTCACGTTCAAAAGTGGGAATAATAAATCACAAATTGACTTTCTTATGGTTAGAAAGAAGAATAGAAAGATTTGTAAATATTGCAAGGTCGTCCCTGGAGAAATCTTAACTACTCAACATAGGTTAGTAGTGTTGGATATATGCCTTAAGCATATATCAATAGAAAAAAATATATATGACTCCTAGAATTAAGTGATAGAAATTAAAGGATGAAAATCAAAATATATTTAAGGAAAAGGTACGAGTACAAGTATTAGGTGAAATATATGATGGCTCTAATACAACATGGAATAAGATTGTATCAAAGCTAAAAATAGTAGCTAAGAATATACTCAGTGAGTCAAAGGGACATGCACCACTAAATAAAGAATCTTAGTGGTGGAATGAGAAAGTAAAGAAAAAATGAACGACTTATAAGGAATTATATATTTGTAAGAACAAGAAAAATTTTCAAAAAATATTTACAATAACGAAGAAAGAGGCTAATAAAGTAATGAATGAAGCAAAGAATGAAACTTTTGAATGATTATATCAAAAATTAGATACAAAAGAAGGGAAAAGAGACATTTATAGAATAGCTAAAGTGAAAAAAAGGAAGATAAAAGATCTTATGTAAATAAAATGTATTAAAGATGAATGTAATAGAGTACTAGTAAATGATAAAAAAAATAAAAAGAGCAATGGAAGAGGTATTTTTATCAACTTTTTAATGAAAGTTTAGGTGACCAACTTAACTTATGTAATTTAAGAAGGTCAAATAAGTATAGAAATTTAAATTTTTATCATAAAATTCAAACTTCAGAAGTAGAACAAGCTTTAAATGGGATGCACAATGAAAAAAACCATTGGACCAGATAATATTTTGATAGAGGTATGGAAGTGACTAGGGAAATAAGGTATTGAATGACTTATAAAATTATTTAACATGATATTGTAAATAAGAAAAAACACCTAATCAATGGAGAGTAAGTCCTCTAGTTCCCTTATATAATAATAAGGGAGATGTACAAAATTATGCAAACTATAGGGGAATTAAACTAATAAGTCATACCATGAAACTTTGGAAAAGAGTAATAGAAAAAAGATTAAGGAAGGAGACCACAATGACCTAAAATTAATTTGGGTTTATGCTTGGAAGGTCGATAATAGAAGCTATACATCTTCTTATACAACTAATTGTAAAATATTGGGAGCAGAAATAAGATCTACACATGGTATTCATTGACTTTGAAAAAACTTATGATAGAGTCCCAAGAGAAATTATATGAAGAATTTTAGAAAAGAGAGGTGTTAACATAACATATATTGAACTAATTAAGGATATGTATAAGAGTGTAACGATCAGAGTAAGACTTCAGATGGAGTAACTGAAGCATATCTAATAAAGATAGGATTACATCAAGGATTACTCTAAGTCCCTATCTTTTTACACTAATTATGGACAAACTCACTATACACATTTAAGACACAATATCGTCGTGCATGTTGTTTACCGATGATATTATTTTAGTAGATGAAACACGTGAAGGTGTAAATGTTAAATTTTAATTTTGGCAGAAAATACTAGAAGAGAAAGGTTTTAGGTTTAGTAGAATAAAGACAGAATATATGAAATTTAATTTAGCAATATTAGATATAATGAGATAATTGTTAAGATAAGAGATGATGAGTTGCTCGAAACTGAGAGCTTTAAATATTTAGAATCATTTTTACAAAATGATAGAGAGATTGAGAGAGATGTCTTATATAGAATACAAGTAGAATGGTTGAAATATAAGAGATCATCGAGTATTTTATATGGCCGTAAAGTACCTTTAAAACTTAGAGGAAAATTATACAAAACCGCATTTAGACTTGCTATGTTATATGGAGCTAAATCTTGATCTATGACTCGAGCACATGAACAGAAGATGAGAGTTGCATAGATGAGGATGTTAAGGTGGATGTGTAGACATATGAGGATGGATAGAAATAGAAATGAGAGCATTAGAGAGAAAGTTAGAGTTGTATCTATTGAGAGAAAACTCCTAAAGATAGGTTTAAGATGGTACGGGTATGTACTTAGATGACCAATAAATATCCTAGTTTAGTGATATAAAACTATAACAAAATACATATCAAACGAGGAAGAGAAAGGCTAAAAAAAGACTTGGTTAGTAATAATAAAATAAAATAAAATTTATTTAAGTATAGATGATGATATAGTAGGAGATAGAGCTCAATGGTGTAAAAGAATTAATATAGTCGACCCCACCTAGTGGGATCAGGCTTGGTTATTATTGTTGTTATTATTGTTGTTGTTATTGTACAGAAGATAATAAAAAAAATCTAACCTCCATCTCTCTAGTAGATACCTATAGGCCACCGGTACCATTCCCTCAGTAGCTAATGTAATCAAATCTAGAAAAGAAATTTGAACCTTCGTCATTTAGTCAAAAGGGGGTGGAGAATTAAAATCAGAAATCCATACTAATGCTACAACAAAATATATTTGTACAATTAGTCCCTCTCCCATAAAGGTAAGTGGAAAATATGAGCGAAGGCAAATTTAGCAAATTCTATGATGATAATTTGGTTGCATGCAAATTTGTTGGTTTAATTCAAGATGATGAATTAACCACGTGTAATTTTATTGGAATACGTAATAATGAAGATTTTATAATGAGGATAATTAGTATGAAATTTTTGATGAAGTTGATGATGCTCTTGTTTATGATATTGATGTTAGTGAATTCTCCTCTATTTATGATGAAGTCAATGTTTTGGAAGGAAGTGTAGGTAACTGTTGTAACAACCACCCTTCTTACTACTACTACTACTCTCTAAGAGTGACCGTTACTTAACTACTAACTCTACTTAACCGGTATAATTAAAAACCACGAGGAATCTCAACCGAAAAATTTCGGCAGAGTCTCCCCTGCACCGATGACTAAATCATCAATACAAACAAACTATACTCAGCCACAGGCGGCTGGAACATATATTTCAACAACCACGCAGTATAATATCACAAATAAAAGAAGGAAACTGCCCTAATAATAGCAAACAACAATATCACTCCATCAATAGAACCCAACTACAAATGCGGAATAAACTTAATTACAATCTTGACTCATAATAGCATTTAAAGAAAACTAAAGAACTCTAAACAGAAAAGTCTTAACAATTCCTTAGCAAACTCTTGATCTCCCCATAGTCCATCCATCACACACCTTCATCACCACCACCTTGTCGCCTTCCTTGCTAAATCTTTTCCTTTCCTTTATCTGCAATAGGAGGAAGTGCAGTCTAAAAGCATAAAGCTTAGTGAGCGCTATCTACTCACAAAAACTCGATATGCATGTATATAAATAAAAACATGCTAAAACTGAATGCTAACATATAAAATTACTCATGCTCATAAATAGCAAAGGAAATCATGCTAACTGAAATGCTAATCATTGTATAGCTAATTATGCTCCTAAACCAATAAAAGAAGCATACTAACTGAAATACTAAACATGTATAGTTTATCATGCTCATAAACCAATAAAAGAAGCATACTAAACATGTAAAGCTACTAAACATGTAAAACTACTAAACATGTAAAGCTAAACATGCTGAATAATCTAGTAGCAAGGAAACAATTGAAACTACTACTGCATGCTTCAAATAACAAGAAACTAACTTTCTAATTCTAGACAGATTTGAAGCTCGTTTCATTTGTTTCAAAAACTTATACTTTAATACTTCAAAATAATAATAAACTTCTTTTGGGCCCGACATTGTACCAATTTGCGCGCATCCTTAATAAGAGTCGAGGTAGCTAATCCCGAAACTACTAAGGTACTTCTAGGCGATCTTGTGCCTAGGGGCGATCTGGGAGCCCACCCATTGAACCTTGTGTCCTGGACCTTGTGTCCGGTACATGCCATTAAAAAGTAAAATACTTTCTTTTTAACTATAACTTCTTTATACTTGCCCTTACTTGGCATTTAAGCAAACACCTTGTGTGCGCTTTTGATATTCAATCTTCTGGAATTGGAATCAAGTCTAGACCTTAGTCTTTCTTGCTTATAGTTCTTAAAGACAGAAACTCATGCTTATGTAATAGCAAAGAAACTAATAATTGCATGCTCAAGATATTCTAATAGCAAAAGTGACTAGAAAGTATCACCGTGCACATCTAATGGCAAAGGGAATTGATCATGCTTAATTATTAGCAAATGGAAAGTTTCTCATGCTTTACTAACAGCAAGTGAAAACTAAACAGCAAGAAAATAAATCTAAACAGCAAACGAAAGTCTAAACGACATGCTGAATCCATTCGAACTCCTTCTCCTCTTCTTTAACAAACATATTCAAGAATAGAAACTTCAACTCATAGCAGTAAGTAAAGGTATCTGAAACTACTCCTCATTGTGACAAATGAAATGAAGTCTACATGCTCTAAAGGACTAAACTACCTCATGCTCAGATTTAACAAAGAGATTAAATCTAAAGACATCAACAAAGTGGAGATAAGTGAAGCCAAATGAAGCAAAGTGTAGCAAAGTGAAGTGAAACCAACCTCACGGCAGCATTAATCCAGAAAATTTTGGAAATTTGCTAGAAATAGTTTTAACTAGAAATAGTCTCTAGTACTACTACTACAGCATTTGCTAAATCTATCCTAAATGATAGTAGGGTGGCCGGTACATTTTAAAAGTACCAAGAAGAAGATCTTCTGGTTTTGAAACCCTTCTTGTATTGTTCTATTCAAAATCAACCATGCAGATATTAACCGAAATCAACCAAAGACAAGTATTAAAACAGGACAATGCTACCAACTGTAAAATGCCATATTTCCTGCTATAATTAAGTAGATCCCTTTAGGTGATTCACGACAGCAAAACTAATCCCATCATAATCCACAGAAATGCAGCAGATCCTTGGGCGTGTTGAAACTGAATTGCAAAGTAAATTAATTCACAGCAAAATCCTTTTCTCAATGACTTACACGACATCTACACAAAAAGGAACCCAATCAGCGACTACATGGCACAAACTACCTCACGGCAAAAGCATGGATTCCCGATCATCACAAAGAATTCGAAAATTCGAAAACAAGAACAGAAACTAAATCCCTAATCAACCTCAATTCTGTACAACATGATCTGTAGGCAAGGATGAATTAAATCAAAGCTTAAAACTGATTAGATCATCTACATGTTTCGAAACAAGCAGGAAAAGAGAGTTAAATCCCTAACCACTAAATTCGGTACAAACCTAATCCAAGGCAAGAAAAAAACAAATTGAAACTCGGAACAACTCCTATTGCAGGTGAGAAGCAACTCACCGCGATTTGCTTGGACTTACAATCGACGGGAAGAAGAAAAACCCTAGGAGGTGCTGCGTTTTCGCCCGAGCAGGAGTCGGCGTCGCCGCGTGAGAAGAGAAGAAATTTTGAAAGAAAATTTTGATTTTCCGATAAGAAAACCTAAATTCCTTTTCTTATAATAGGGTTTAATCGAAACTATACCTTAAGTCTATTGATTCCCATATCTGGTTAACAAAACGAGCGTAGCTCGATTGGTCGGGCCGGTTTTGCTTGGGTCCGAAGTTGTGGGTTCGAACCCCAGCTTCTACAAACTTATTTTTAATTTATTTTATTTTATTTTTAAAACTTCTTCCTCTGGGTAAAAATACCAAACGAACTCCAAAAATTGCATAAAAATACTCTAAAAATTCCTAAAAATCTCTAGAATATTTTAAAAGTATTTCCAAATATTTTTAAGGATATTTAGAACTTAAAATAGGGAAAATTGGGTCATTACAATTCCACATACCTTATAAAAAGTTCGTCCTCGAACTTAGAATAGTTCTGGATATTTCTGTCTCATGTTGTCCTCCCGCTCCCAAGTGACTTCCTCGTGCTTCTGGTTCTGCCAGACGACCTTCACTAGTGACACTTCTTTGTTTTTTAGTCTCTTGACTGCACTGTCCACTATCTGTGTAGGTCTACTCTCATAACTAAGATCCTCTTGGATCTGCATTGATTGAGGCTCAATCACTTGACTAGGGTCATGGAGACACTTCTTTAGCATGGAGACATGAAACACATTGTGTATTGCTGACATGTCTTGTGGTAAGTCCAGCTTGTAAGCTACTTTCCCAATCCTTTCTGTAATTAGATAGGGTTATACATAGCGAGGACTTAATTTGCCTTTCTTGCCAAATCTCATCACTCTCTTCATAGGAACGACTTTGAGACAAACTGAATCTCCTACTTGAAATTCCAGTGGCCTTCGGCGTGTGTCAACATAGCTTTTCTATCTACTCTGGGCAGTCTCAATCCTTTCCCTGATCTTCTGGATAGCCTGAGTAGTCTCATCTATCAGCTCTGTCTGAATGCCCAGCTCCACTTCCATTTCTCTTCTTTCACCTGCTTCTTGCCAGCAAATAGGTGATCTGCACTTCCTGCCATACAACGCTTCATATGGTGCCATTTTGATGGTGGCCTGATAGCTATTGTTGTAGGCAAATTCAGCTAAGCACAAATACTTACACAAACTTCCCTTGAAATCCAGCGCACAAGCTCTGAGCATATCTTCTAAAATCTGATTCACTCGCTCTGTCTGTCCATCAGTCTGTGGATGGGAAGCTGTGCTGAACTTAAGTTTGGTGCCTAGTGCATTCTGAACGCATTCCCAAAATTATGAAGTGAAGCGCCCATCTCTATCAGAAACGATAGATTTAGGAACTCCATGAAGTCTGACTACCTCTTTAACATATAGCTGGGCCAACTGTTCAATAGAGTGGGACACCTTGATGGCTAGGAAATGAGCAGACTTGGTCAATCGGTCTACTATTACCCATATCGCATCATATCCATTGGTGGTTCTTGGAAGGCCTGTTATGAAGTCCATGGATATGTCTTCTCATTTCCATTCTGGTATTGGAAGAGGCTGAAGAACTCCTCCTGGTCTCTAGTGTTCTGCTTTGACTCTCTAACATGTCAAGCAGGTACTGACATATTTAGCAACATCTCTTTTGAGTCCTGACCACCAGAACCTCTGTTTCACATCTTGGTACATCATGGAAGAACTAGGATGCATGGAGTATGGTGTGCTGTGAGCTTCTTCTCAGATCTTCTTCCTCAGTTCTTCATCATTGGGCACGCAAATGCGACTCCCCTGATAAAGAATCCCGCTGTCTGTTACTCGAAACTCTGCTTTGTCTTCTTTCTGTATCCCTCAAGTAATGTAGACTCTAAGGTCAACGCAAAGAGTTGTCCTTCAATAAGTTCAAGTCCAAAATCTGTCAACTCCTTCTACAGTGGCAGGGCTAATGATGACAAAGACATCAGGGATGTACTGGATTTTCTACTGAGTGCATCTGCCACTTTGTTAGCTTTGCCTGGGTGGTAGAGGATTTCACAGTCGTAATCTTTGACCAACTCCAGCCATGTGCGTTGTCTCATGTTTAAGTCCTTCTGAGTGAAGAAGTACTTAAGACTCTGATGATCTGTGAAGATTCTACCCTGAACTCCATACAAATAATGTCGCCAGAGTTTAAGTGCAAAAACCACAGCTGCCAGCTCAAGATCATGAGTAGGGTAGTTCTTCTCATAATCTTTGAGTTGTCTGGAAGCATAAGCTATGACTTTTTCCTTCTTGCATGAGTACAACTCCTAAGCCCATCTTGGAAGCATCACTGTAGATGTCGAAACTCTTGTCGCTCTGTGAAACCGTCAGAATGGAAGCACTAATCAATCTCTTCTTTAGCTCTTGGAAACTCTGTTCACATTTATCTGACCATTCGAATCTCTTGTTCTTTTTGGTTAGGGCTGTTAGTGAAGAGGCTATCCTGGAAAAAGTCCTCCACGAACTTCCTGTAGTACCCAGCTAAACCAAGGTAGCTTCTGATCTCTCTGACGTTCTTGGGTCTACTCCAGTTGTTGACCGCTTCCACTTTGGCTGGATGCACTTGAATACCTTCTTTAGAAATAATGTGACATAAAAATGCCACCTGATTTAACCAGAACTCGCACTTTGAGAATTTAGCATAAAGCTACTTTTGCTGCAGAGTCTGCAGTACCATCCTCAAGTGCGTGTCATGCTCCTCTGGGGTCCTTAAATAGACCAGAATGTCGTCGATGAATACGATGACAAATTTGTCAAGATATTCTCTGAACACCCTGTTCATTAAGTCCATGAAGACCGCTCGTGCATTAGTCACACCAAAATACATGACTACAAACTTGTAGTGTCCGTATCTGGTTTTGAAAGCTGTTCTGGGTATGTCTCTTTCTTTCACCTTCAGCTGATGGTACCCAGAGCGCAGGTCTATCTTCGAGAATACTGTTGCCCCTCTCAATTGATCAAATAAGTCGTCGATCCTGGGAAGGGGGTACTTGTTCTTAATTGCTACTTTGCTCTGCGTTCTGAAATCTATGCATATTAGCACGAATCCGTCTTTCTTCTTAACGAACAACTCTGAAGCTCCCTGGGGTGAATGACTAGGGCGAATGAAGTCTTTGTCAAGTAACTCCTGTAGTTGTTCTTGTAACTCCTTTAGCTCTGCTGGAGACATGCGATACGGAGCTTTTGAAATTGGACCGGTTCCAGGAACCAATTCAATCTCAAATCCACTCATTCATTGGGAGGTAGTCCAAGTAGATCTGCTGGGAATACCTCGGGAAATTCACAGACCACCCGAACCCCCTCTTTCTTACCTTCTTTCTGTTCTTCTGCACTTACTTGACTGGGGCTCCCGGCTCCCGGCTCCCTACTGTCTTGTCTTCTATCTTGGCTGGCTTGAACTCTATAAACTCCTCATAGTGCTTGTTGGTAATCTGTAGGTGGAAGAACTCTTCATAGAACTCTGACTGAAAATCTGCCCAGCTCATCTGATCAGCTGCTCTCTTGGTCTTTATCCTCTCCCACCACATACGAGCATCTCCAAATAGGCAGAAAGAGGTGCACTTGACCTTCTCGACTTCTGGCCAGTCAAGAAGCTCCATAGTGCTCTCCAGCATTTTAAACCAATCCTGGGCATCCCAGGGCTCAGTCGTGCCTGAGAAGCTCTCTGGTTTCAGCTTCAGCCACTGTATAAGGTAAGCTTCTGGTCTCTGAGGTGCTGTGACGGCTCCCAGGGCAGCTGGTGGAGTTTCAGTTACCACTGGAGTCTCTGCAGTGACAACTGGAGGAGGGGGAGGAACTGCTGGCTGGTTTGCCATCAGATTGGCAATCACTTGCTGTTGTTCTGCTACTTGTCTCTGGAGTTAGGCAACAACTTCAGAGAGATTGGGCTCAGTTGATCTAAGCTCTTCGTTCTCCTGATCTTGGTTCTCAGTACTGACGGTACGGGGACATCTTTTTTCTTAACATCCAATTATGCAAATAAAAAGACTTGGTATCCTCTCTCTAACCCTTCTAATCATACATAAATATGAATAAAGAAAAGGGAAACTAAATCTTCTACCTTACTTTAGTACTAAAAAAAACAAGTACTCTATACTGTAGTTAATAATAAGGAAAGCAGAATAAAGAAAGGATTTAAATACTTTCTTACTTGGAGACGACAAAGCTGGTGCTGATGTGTGATGTTGGAGAATGGGACCTGCTCTGATACCAACTGTAACAACTACCCTTCTTACTACTACTACTACTCTCTAAGAGTGACCGTTACTTAACTACTAACTCTACTTAACCAGTATAATTAAAAACCAGGAGGAATCTCTACCGAAAAATTTCGGCAGAGTCTCCCTTGTACCGATGACAAAATCATCAATATAAACAAACTATACTCAGCCACAGGTGGCTGGAACATATATTTTCACAACCACGCAGTATAATATCACAAATAAAAGAAGGAAACTACCCTAATAATAGCAAACAACAATATCACTCCATCAATAGAACCCAACTACAAATGCAGAATAAACTTAATTACAATCTTGACTCATAATAGCATTTAAAGAAAACTAAAGAACTCTAAACAGAAAAGTCTTAACAATTCCTTAGCAAACTCTTGATCTCCCCATAGTCCAGCCATCACACACCTTCATCACCACCACCTTGTCGCCTTCCTTGCTAAATCTTTTCATTTCCTTTATCTGCAATAAGAGGAAGTGCAGTCTATAAGCATAAAGCTTAGTGAGCGCTATCTACTCACAAAAACTCGATATGCATGTATATAAATAAAAACATGCTAAAACTGAATGCTAACATATAAAATTACTCATGCTCATAAATAGCAAAGGAAATCATGCTAACTGAAATGCTAATCATTGTATATCTAATTATGCTCATAAACCAATAAAAGAAGCATACTAACTGAAATACTAAACATGTATAGTTTATCATGCTCATAAACCAATAAAAGAAGCATACTAAACATGTAAAGCTACTAAACATGTAAAGCTACTAAACATGTAAAACTACTAAACATGTAAAGTTATTAAACATGTAAAGCTACTAAACATGTAAAACTACTAAACATGTAAAGCTAAACATGCTGAATAATCTAGTAGCAAGGAAACAATTGAAACTACTACTGCATGCTTCAAATAACAAGAAACTAACTTTCTAATTCTAGACAGATTTGAAGCTCGTTTCATTTGTTTCAAAAACTTATACTTTAATACTTCAAAATAATAATAAACTTCTTTTGGGCCCGGCATTGTACCAATTTGCGCGCATCCTTAATAAGAGTCGAGGTAGCTAATCCTGATACTACTAAGGTACTTCTAGGCGATCTTGTGCCTAGGGGCGATCTGGGAGCCCATCCATTGGACCTTGTGTCCTGGACCTTGTGTCCGGTACATGCCATTAAAAAGTAAAATACTTTCTTTTTAACTATAACTTCTTTATACTTGCCCTTACTTGGCATTTAAGCAAATACCTTGTGTGCGCTTTTGATATTCAATCTTCTGGAATTAGAATCAAGTCTAGACCTTAGTCTTTCTTGCTTATAGTTCTTAAAGACAGAAACTCATGCTTATGTAATAGCAAAGAAACTAATAATTGCATGCTTAAGATATTCTAATTGCAAAAGAGACTAGAAAGTATCACCGTGCACATCTAATGGCAAAGGGAACTGATCATGCTTAATTATTAGCAAATGGAAAGTTTCTAATGCTTTACTAACAGCAAGTGAAAACTAAACAGCAAGAAAATAAATCTAAACAGCAAAGGAAAGTCTAAACGACATGCTGAATCCATTCGAACTCCTTCTCCTCTTCTTTAACAAACAGATTCAAGAATAGAAACTTCAACTCATAGCAGTAAGTAAAGGTATCTGAAACTACTCCTCACTGTGACAAATGAAATGAAGTCTACATGCTCTAAAGGACTAAACTACCTCATGCTCAGATTTAACAAAGAGATTAAATCTAAAGACATCAACAAAGTGGAGCTAAGTGAAGCCAAATGAAGCAAAGTGTAGCAAAGTGAAGTGAAACCAACCTCACGGCAGCATTAATCCAGAAAATTTTGGAAATTTGCTAGAAATAGTTTTAACTAGAAATAGTCTCTAGTACTACTACTACAACATTTGCTAAATCTATCCTAAATGATAGTAGGGTGACCGGTACATTTTAAAAGTACCAAGAAGAAGATCTTCTGGTTTTGAAACCCTTCTTGTATTGTTCTATTCAAAATCAACCATAGATATTAACCGAAATCAACCAAACACAAGTATTAAAATAGGACAATGCTACCAACTGTAAAATGCCATATTTCCTGCTATAATTAAGTAGATCCCTTTAGGTGATTCACGACAGCAAAACTAATCCCATCATAATCCACAGAAATGCAGCAGATCCTTGGGCGTGTTGAAACTGAATTGCAAAGTAAATTAATTCACAGCAAAATCCTTTTCTCAATGACTTACACGACATCTACACAAAAAGGAACCCAATCAGCGACTACATGGCACAAACTACCTCACGGCAGAAGCATGGATTCCCGATCATCACAAAGAATTCGAAAATTCGAAAACAAGAACAGAAACTAAATCCCTAATCAACCTCAATTCTGTACAACATGATCTGTAGGCAAGGATGAATTAAATCAAAGCTTAAAACTGATTAGATCATCTACATGTTCCGAAACAAGCAGGAAAAGAGAGTTAAATCCCTAACCACTAAATTCGGTACAAACCCAATCCAAGGCAAGAAAAAAACAAATTGAAACTCGGAACAACTCCTATTGCAGGTGAGAAGCAACTCACCGCGATTTGCTTGGACTTACAATCGACGGGAAGAAGAAAAACCCTAGGAGGTGCTGCGTTTTCGCCCGAGCAGGAGTCGGCGTCGCCGCGTGAGAAGAGAAGAAATTTTGAAAGAAAATTTTGATTTTCCGATAAGAAAACCTAAATTCCTTTTCTTATACTAGGGTTTAATCGAAACTATACCTTAAGTTTATTGATTCCCATATCTGGTTAACAAAACCAGCGTAGCTTGATTGGTCGGGCCGGTTTTGCTTGGGTCCGAAGTTGTGGGTTCGAACCCCAGCTTCTACAAACTTATTTTTCTTTTCTTTTATTTTATTTTTAAAACTTCTTTCTCTGGGTAAAAATACCAAACGAACTCCAAAAATTACATAAAAATACTCTAAAAATCTCTAGAATATTTTTAAAGTATTTCCAAATATTTTTAAGGATATTTAGAACTCAAAATAGGGAAAATTAGGTCGGTACAACTGTGTTGTGGAAGCAGTATCTGATGAATCACTTCTATATTCCGACAACCACTCAACACTATGAGAGTAGCAAGAATTTAACATGTTGTGGATCAATATGTAAGGACAATATACAAAGAAGGCAAAGCCCTAAGAATCTTCACCCTTTGTTGCACCATCACTTAAGCTAGAGCCATAACCATTACTTGGCTTGGAAGTAGTCACATCTACATACTTAGAATCTTCAGGTACCTTTCAGCAATGCAAGATAAGTATTTCTTGTGATCTTTTAGAAAACTTCATAGAAGCACCTAAAATTAATTTTGTGCGATATGATTCATTTTTTCATTCATGCTATATCAAATTTAATATGGTTCTAGTTCTTTCTCATATTTTATGCTTGTGGGATGTGTGTTTTTCTTTTAAGTGTGCAAATTTCACTTG